>NC_135991.1:15335137-15386327 GCF_053455715.1 Rhinoraja longicauda | reverse complement strand
CTAGAAGGACCTCTTTGCTTCTTGTTACGAAGGCCAACATTCCATTGGCTTTCTTCACTGCCTGCTGTACCTGCATGCTTCCTTTCAGTGACTGATGCACTAGGACACCCAGATCTCGTTGAACATCCCCTCTTCCTAACTTGATACCATTCAGATAATAATCTGCCTTTCTATTCTTACTTCCAAATTTTCCCAGTCTACCTGCATGTTGAAACCTCCCATAACCACTGTAGCATTCCCATTGTTGAGTGCCAATTTTAGCTCCTGATGCAACGCGCACCCTATATCCAGTTTGGGGGCCAGTAGATAACTCACATTGGGGTCTTTTTACCCTTACAATTTAAAAGGAGCCAAACTGTAGACACGGTTATAGTCCTGGGGACATATAGCATGGAAACAAGCCCTTCGGCCCAACTTGCCCACGCCGACCAACATGCCACATCTACACTAGTCCCCACCTGCCTGTGTTTGGCCCATATCCCGTCTAATCTGTCCTATACATGTACCTGTCCGAATGCATTTAAATGTTGTGACAGTCCCTGCCTCAATTACCTCCTCCGGCAGCCTGTTCCATATACCCACCACACTTTATTTATGAAAGTTACCCGTCAGCTGCCTAGTAATGCCTTCATCTTTCACCCTCTAGCCTTAAACCTACGTCCTCTGGTTATTGATTCTCCTGGACTTGGTGTGAAATATGATTTGGACTCTGCAGTTGCAGCATGGGACCCATATACAAATACAAACATTTCTTCCATCAAACGTGTCCAAAGACAGGCAGCTCGTTTTGTTACAAATATCTATGAGAGAGAAGCGAGTGTTACCGGACTTCTAAATTCATTGGGGTGGAACACTCTCCAAGACAGACGTAAAGCCCACCGTTTGACCAGTTTTTACAACATGATAAATGGTCAACTCGACATAGATGACCACATCTCCAACAAGCCCAACCCTGTCAGGAGTAGACGAGGGCATTCGATTCAATTTGAGATCCCAGCTATCAAGACAGATGTGCACAGCAATTCATTCTTCTCTCGCACAATTAAAGCATGGAATAGCCTTCACCCTAATATAGTTATTCAACCAGACGCAACTACATTTAAGGCAGCTCTTCTCCAAGAAGCCCTTCTTGCTTAAATTCATACTCCGCCACCTCCAGTTTAAATTCCATTTGGAATATTTTGGAGGACCAAGAACCAAATACTCATCCGATCTATTCATCTCATACTATTGTACACCCCTATAAGATCACCCCTCATCATCATGTGTTCCAAGGAATAGACACCCAGCCTACTCAATCGCTCATGAAGACCATCAAGACCGACCTGTGATTGGAAAATCACTCTCCCTATCGACCTTTGACGCCACTTTCAGGGACTCCTAAATCATAACATAAATGATAGTAGAATTAGGTTATTGGGCCCATCAATTCCACCATTCAATAATGCCTGATCTATATCTCCCTCCAAACTCCATTATCCTGCTTTCTACGCAAAACCTCTGGCACCAGTACCAATCAAGAATCCATCGATCTCTGCCTTGGCATGCGCAGCCTGCTATGACAAAGAATTTCACCAATTCACCACCCTCTGACCAAATACATTTCTCCTCATCTCCTTCCAAAAAGAACGCCTGAGGCTATGACTTCTCGTCCTGTTCTCTCCCACCAGTAAAAACATCATCCTCACTTTCAAAGCCTTTCACTGTGCTGTATGCTACAGTGAGCCTCACCCCCCCCCCCCCCCCTCATTCATCTAAGCTCCAACGAGTACATGTCCAATGCCGACAAACACTCATCATAGGTTAACTTACTCTAATCTGGGATCATTCTTGTAAACTTCCTCTGGACCCTCTCCAGAGCCAGCACATCCTTCCTCAGATATGATGCCTGAAATTGCTCACAATATTCCAAATGTGACCTGATAGAGCCTCAGCTTTACATCCCTGTTTTTGTATACAAGCCCTCTTGAAATAAATGCTTTCTTTACTATCGTTTCAACATGCAGATTCACTTTTTGGAAATCCTGCACCAGCACTCCGAAGTCTCTTTACACCTTCGATTTCTGTTTTTTCCCAAATTTGAAAATAGTCTACGCCTTTATTCCAAATAACAAAATGCATGACTGAACACTTTGCTACACTATATTCAATCTGCCACTTCTCTGCCCACTCTCCCAACCTGTCCAAGTCCTTCTGCAGAGTCCCAGGTTTCTCTACACTACCTGTCCCTCCACCTATTATTGTATCATCCGCAAACCTGGCCACAAAACCTTCTATCCCCTTGTCCAACTCATTAATATATGTGAGGAACGGCGGTCCCAGCATTGACCTCTGCGTAACTCCGCTAGTCACTGCCAGCCAACCAGAAAAAGCATCCTTTATTACCACTCTTTGTCTTCTGCCATCCAGCCAAACTGCTGTCAATGATAGTATCTGCTCTTTCACAAGCTGGTCAGGAAGGCAGCTCTGTCCTGGGTTGCCCCCTCGACTCAGTGCAGGTGGTGGGAGAGAGCAGGATGATGGCAAAGTTAACATCGCTGCTGGACAACGACTCCCACCCCATGCAGGACATTGTCACTGCACTGAGTAGCTCCTTCAGTGACAGACTCCTTCACCCCAAGAGCGTGAAGGAGAGATATCGGAGGTCCTTCCTTCCCGCTGCTGTGAGACTGCACAACCAGCACTGCTCCCAGCAGACCAGTCAACAATGACAGCTAAGAACACACGGAAACAAATGATAATTTATGTATCTTTTATTTATAATGAATGATCTCTTGCTCACTTGCGATCGACCTTGCTGCTGTAACACTGTAAATTTCCCCGGTGCGGGACGAATAAAGCAATATATTATTTTTTATTATTATTATTATTATTATTATTATTATTATTATTATTATTATTATTATTATTATTATTATTATTATTATTATTATTATTATTATAATTATTATTATTATTATTATTATTATTATTATTATTATTATTATTATTATTATTATTATTATTATCTAATGACTCTCCATTGTCTGTCCTACTTACTACAAAGAATTCCAGCAAATTTGTCAAGCAAGACCTCCCCTTCATAAAGCCATACTGACTTCGGCCTATTTTATCGTGAACTTCAAAGTAATCCGTAACCTCATCCTTTATAATGGACTCTAGAATCTCACCTACCACTGAAGTCAGACTAACAGGCCTGTCGTTCACACTATTCTGCTTTGATCCGTTCTTGTGCAGTGCGGTAATATTGGCAATTTTACAATCATCTGTGACCTCTCCCGTCTGTAGTGACTCTTGAAATATCACTGCCAATACCTCCACAATCTCCAAAGCCGCATCTTTCCGAACCCTCGGGTGCAGTCCATTTGGTTCATGTGTCTAATCCACCTTTAGCATTTTCAGCTTCCCAACCACCTTCTCCCTCGTAATAGCCACTCCACTGACTTCCACCTTCGGACACTCTTGAATTTCATGCACGTTGCTGGTGTCTTCCACTGTGATGACTGATGCAAAAAAGTTCTTCAAATCTGCCATTTCTTTATTCCCCATTATCGCTTCTCCTGCACCATTCTCCAGCCGTCCAATGTCCACTCTTGCCTCTTACTTACACTTTATTTAACGGAAGAAACTCTTGCTATCCTCTTTTATATTACTTGCTAGCTTACCTTCGTATTTCTTCATTTCTCCCCGTATTGCTTTTTTACTTACCTTCTGTTGTTCTGTAAAAGCTTCCCAATCCTCTGGCTTCCCACTAATCATCGCTATGTTATACGCCTTCTCTTTTAGTTTTATACTGCCATTGTCTTCCCTTGTCAGCCATGGGCGCCTCTTTCTCTACCTATGCACTCCTCGATCCCTCTGCTCCACAGCACTCCCTATTGAATTGTAATGCCACTTTCAGTCAACTGTGTACCTGCATTTCAAGATCCATCTGATCTCCAACACTCCCTGTCAACCTGTGATGCCAATTTCAGGGAACTGTGCCCTGCGCTCCTAGATCCCTCTGCTCTACAACACTCACTATCTACCTGTGACGCCACTTTCAGGGAACTGTATACCTGCATTCCTAGTTCCTTGTGCTCTACAACGCTCCCTGTCTACCTGTGACGCCACTTTCAGGGAACTGTATACCTGCATTCCTAGTTCCCTCTGCTCTACCACACGCACTGTCTCCCTGTACGCCACTTTCAGGGAACTGTGTACCTACATTCCTAGATCCTTCTGCTCTACAACACTCACTATCTTCCTGTGACGCCACTTTCAGGGAACTGTGTACCTGCATTCCTAGTTCCCTCTCCTCTACAACACTCACTATCTTCCTGTGACGCCACTTTCAGTGAACTATGTACGTCCACACCATGAACTCTTTATTCGACATTAATGTTTCCGCGGTTACTTATTGCTTGAATGAATGACATACTCTCCACCATCATTCTATTTATTGAAAAAAATGCTTCATCCTAAATAATACAAAGCTGGTAAGCAAAGTCAGAAACATTTCAGGTCCCTCACGGAAGGGGAAATGATTCTCTCGGCATTATATACACACTTTATTTCCAAGAGAATTTAGATTTAGAGATACAGCGCAGAAACAGGCCTTTCAGCCCACCGAGTCCGCGCCGCCCATCGATGCTCACACAATAACACTAT
Organism: Rhinoraja longicauda; assembly: GCF_053455715.1. Lineage (NCBI taxonomy): Eukaryota > Metazoa > Chordata > Chondrichthyes > Rajiformes > Arhynchobatidae > Rhinoraja > Rhinoraja longicauda. Next base: position 15,381,677 of record NC_135991.1, on the reverse strand, counting down.
CCTACACACACTAGGGACAATTTTTACATTGACCCAGCCAATTAACCTACATACATGTACGTATTTGGGGTGTGGGAGGAAACCCACGCAGGTCACGGGAAGAACGTACAAACTCCGTACAGATGGCGCCCGTAGTCAGGATCGAACATGAGTCTCCTGCGCTGCATTCGCTGTGCATCCCAAATGTGTTCGAATGTCAACATTCAATAAATCACCTTGAATTGCATTAGGTTCACAAGGTCACGATTCTGTTCTGTATGTTTAGTTTAGAGATATAGTGTGGAAGCAGGTCCTTCCGCCCACCAAGTCCGCCCACACCATCGATCACTCGTTCATACTGGCTTAGTTTAGAGATCCAACAGCGAAATAGGCCTTTCGGTCCTCCAGGTCCGCGCCGACCATCGATCCCGCGTTCGCACTAGCTTAGTTTAGAGATACGGCAGAGAACCAGGACCTTCGGCTCACCTAGTTCATGTCGAATAGTGATCCCCGTACACTGGTTCTATCTTAAACACGAGGGACAATTTACAAAAGCCAATTAATCTACAGCCCTGCACGCCCTTGGACTGTGGAAGGAAACCAGAGCACCCGGAGAAAGCCCACGCAGTCACAAGGAGAACGGACAAACCACATACAGACAGCATCCGAGGTCAGGATTGGACGCGCAGCTGTGACGCTATAAGACAGTAGCTCTACCGCTGCGCCACCGTGCCACTCTGTCAAAGTCATAAACGGTCCTTCATTCCGAGATGAGATAAATCGCTGCATATACATCGAGCTACATTAGACATCACAAGGTTGCCAGTGTGTTCTTGTACGTTGCTCAGGTTCATGAACACTCCATCACACACAGTGCTGGAGTTACTCGGTGGGACAATCGAGAATCCCACTGAGTTACCCCAGCACACTGTGCCCTTTTGTGTAAACCAGCTCCTTGTATCTTCATTCTGTTATGATCGTTAAGATATTCGATGCTTTGCCCAGCTCTGAATCTTTCTGTTCAGTATATTCATGGTGTGCCCATCTGAAAAAGATAAGAAACCTGTTAAAACCTCTAGATGGGTGGCTGTTTCTGGATATTGATAAAGATATTGAATAGGGCTTAGGGTTCAGAGGGATATGGACCAAACGCAGACAGGTAGAACTAGTGTAGATGCGGCATGTAGATCCGCGTGAGGAAGTTGTGCCGAAGGGCCTCTCTCTCTATTTCCCGCTCTCTCTGTCTCCCCCTTTCTCTCAATCTCCCTCTCTCACAGTCCCCCTCTGCCTCTCTGCCTCCATTACCCCCTCTCTCTTTCCCTCTCTCCTGCACTTCAAGGAATAAAGTCCTAGCCTGCCAAACCTCTCCTTGTAGCTGAGGTTCCTCGAGTCCGGGCAACCTCCTTGTAAATCTTTTCTGTACCCTTTCCACCTTAACAACATCTTTCCTATAACACAGTACCCAGAACTGAATATAATACTCAAAATGAAGAAGGGTCTCGACACGAAACTTCACCGATTCCATATCGCTAGAAATGCTGCCCGATTCGTTCAGCATTTTGTGGCTATCTTCGGTTTAAACCAGCATCAGCAGTTCCTTCTTCTACATAATGCTCTAAATGCGGCCTAACCAATCATACAACTATAACATGACTTCTGACTGATAGCCAATGTGCCAAAAACCTTTTTGACCACACTACCTATCTGATGTCACTTTCAAGGAACTATATCCCTGTATACCTGGATCCCTCTGTACTACAACACTCCCTGTCCATCTTTGACGCCACTTTTATGGAATCATGCACCTGCACTCCTAGATCCCCCTGTCTACAACACCCCCTATCTACCTGCGATGCCACTTTCAGGGAACTAGGTACTTGCACTGCTATATCCCTCTGCTCTACAACACTCCCCAGAGCTCTACCACTCGCTGTGTGGGTTCTGCCCATGTTTGACGTTCCAAAATGCAACACCGCACATTATTCTGTATTAAATTCCATCAACCATTCCTCAGCCCAGCTGCCCAAGTGATCAAGATTCTGCTGCAACTTTTGACGACCATCTTAACGATCTGCAAATCCACCCACTTTTACATCATCCTCGTGAATCTTCTCTGCACTCTTCCCCATGTATTTAAATGATTAATTGCTGACAGTGGTTCAGATAAAGGTCTTGCAATTCTGGGCTCCATATCTGAGGGAGAGGGTCAAGGGGAGGTTTACGAGAACGATCCCAGGAATGAGTGGGCTAACTTATGATACGCGTTGATGGCGCTGGGCCTGTGCTCGCTGGAGTTTAGAAGGATGAGGGGGAACCTCATTAAAATTTACTGACTAGTGAAAGGCCTGGATAGAGTGGATTTGGAGAGAATGTTTCACCAGGACAGGAGGTCATACACTCTGAATTCAATTATGTTCTTTTAGGAAGGAGATGAGGAGGAATTTCATGAGACAGACGGTGGTGAATCTGTGGAATTCTTTGCCATAGACGGCTGTGGAGGCCAAGTCACAGATATATTTAGTTTATTTTAGATTAATTTCAATTAGTTTAGTTTAGAGATATAGCGCAAAAATGCGATCCCCGCACATTAACACTATTCTACACACACTAGAGTCAATTTACATTTGTACCAAGCCAACCGGTGTGTCTTTGGAGAGTGGGACGAAACCGAAGATCTCGGAGAAAGCCGACGCAGGTCACGGGGAGAACGTACAAACTCCGTACAGACGGCACCCGTAGTCGGGATGGAACCCGCGCCCCTGGCGGTTCAGCGCTGGAAGGCATCAACTCTACCGCTGCTCTTTTCACGCAGAGTTAGATGGATTCGAGATTAATACCAAGTGTCATGGGTTACGGGGAGAAGGCAGGAGAATGTGGTTAGGAGGGAGAGATAGAACAGCCATGATTGAATGGCGGAGTAGACTTGACGGGCCGAATGGCCTAATTATACACCAATCACGTATGAACTTATGAACCTATATGGCAATGAACTAAACAAAACTAAACTATACCGGGAAATAAGTATGTTTAAATGTCTCCAGCAATATAAAATAACCTTTGTCCTCAGCTTACTGGCAATGACGGCCGTAAACTAATTGGACTGTATTTTCGCCTGATATCATTTTTATGCAGTGTTTGTGTTTGATGTTCACTCTTCGGGAAGGTGTAATAAATGTTACAAGATAAACGCACCTGATTCCCCTTTGCAATCTGCAATTTTGTACTAGAACCTGCAGTTTTTCAACGGTGAATTCGTTCCTTGTTTGCTTGTCCTGATCGCAATTGCTCACATCCAACACCGTCAGTGAATGATTGGTTTGCACTATAGAGAGTAGACTTTCGAAGCAGTCGTCCGTAAGGTGGTTAGATTTTAACCTGCGTTTGAACGAGAGAAAGATTCATGAAATGGACACACTTTCTTCCCGGCTGTTAACAGGCAACTGAACTGCCCGCTCACCAACTAGGCAGAGGTCCTGACCTCCCATCTACCGCATTGTAGACCCTCGCACTATCTTCAATGGGACTTTGATGGCTTAATCTTGCACGAAATGTTATTCACGTTCATCCCTTTTCAGATAGATTATCCATGATTGAACGGTGGAGTAGACTTGATGGGCCGAATGGCCTTATTCTGCTCCTATACTTTATGAACTTACAGTATAAGACAAGCAGGTTTGAAGGTTAATTGTCTTTGGTAAAATTGAAAATTGTCTCTATTGTGTAGGATTGTGCTAGTGTACAATCGGTTGTGTAGTGTACAATCGGTAGAGTACAACCGATCGGTTGTCGGTGTGAACTTGGTGGGCCGAAGAGCCTGTTCCCATGCTCTATCTTTAAATGGAACTAATGTGAACAGGTCGCCGTGGAAGGTTAGATCCCATGGGATCCAAAGTCCTTCATTGTTTGTCATCTATGTCAATGAATTGGATGAGAACGTACATGGCAAAATTGGCAAGTTTGCTGATGACACAAAGGTGGGTGGTGTGTGGATAGCGAAGATGAATGTCGAAAATTGCAGCAGAATCTTGATCGGTTGGGCAGGTGGGCTGAGGAATGGTTGATGAGATTTAGTACAGAGAAGTGTGAGGTGTTGCAATTTGGGAAATCCAATGTCGGCAGAATCAACACAGTGAACGGTGGGGCTTTGGGGAGGGTTGGAAGAGCAGAGGGATCGAGGATCGCAGGTACATAACTCCCTGAAAGTGACATCATGAGGAGATAGGGAGTGTTGTAGAGCAGAGCAATCTAGGAGAGCAGGTGCATACATTCGTACCTATCCGCCCTCTCCAGTGATGTTGCCTGACCCACTGAGTTACTCCAGCACTTTGTAACTGTCCATGCTCTCGAGTGATGCTGCCTGACCCGCTGACGTTCTCTAGTACTTTATAACTATCCACGTTCTCCACAGAAATGCTGCCTGACCCACTGGGTTACTGCAGCATTTTGTACCTATCCACGTTATCTAGAGATGCTGCCTGACCCTCTGAGTTGTTCCATCACCTAATCCCTATTCTTGATCTCCGGAGATGCTGCCCGACCCGCTGAGTTACTCCAGCACATTGTACCTGTCCACATTCTCCACAGAGATGCTGTCTGACCCTCTGAGTTGTTCCATCACCTAATCCCTATTCTTGTTCTCCGGAAATGCTGCCTGACCCCTGAATTACTCAAGCAAATTACTCAAGCACTTTGTCTCTATCTATATCCAGTGGGCTAGATCTCATTGGATCCCATTTCCTTTATTTTATGATTTCACACGTTCAGTGAATTACCTGAGCACTTTACATTGGCACAACACGGGGTCCAGATACCGTATTCCCTCCGACTTTATGCCGCATGAGCTCAGATCCAGTTCCTCAATGTGTCCACAACAGATCAAGGTCCTCGATAAAATCAGACAGTCGAACGTGTTGAGGGAACATTGGTTGAATTTTATGGTCCTCATGGGTTCCAACGCCTCGGTGGTCAATTGAGTGTCTCCGAATTCAAAGAGACAGTGCAGTAAGTTCAAGAACTTGACTTGGGTGGTCTTTCCGGCCAAGTTGGACAAGCGCATTTTCACACATTCTTTGATCCAGTTGGAGATGGAAGCGGGGGCGTCGGGTGAAATCGAGCCCACCTCTCTCTCCAGCCAATTGGTTGCCTTCCGTGAGGATAGACCCACCAGAAACCAGGAGAAGATGTTGAATCTGTCATCTGACACCGTGTAAGCTTCATTTAACAACATTTTTAGTGAACTTCCTGGAGTGTTTCGGCTTTTAACAAGGGCAGCAACAAAGTTCTGGAGAACAGTGTAGGTGAATTTGTAGACAACTCCACGCTCATCTTTCTCTGCGGTCTCCATCATGAATGCAGAGGTGAAGTTGGGAAGATGCTGATTTCCTTCTTTGCACGACTGGGCTTTAAATGAACAGGTTTTATACCCGATGTTTTTGTAAGCCTCTTCGCCCAAATTTAGCAAGTTCTGCCGAGAGGTTTGTGCATCAAATCCACAGATACCCATGATGGTTGTAAGGTAGACGGAGAGCACCCGGGTGTGGGCAATGGCCAACATTGGACTTTCACCAACTTGTGACCACTCTGGTAAAGAGGCGATAATGGAGCAGAACAGAGGGTTGGTAGACAATGTACCCAATGTATCGCTTGCTTCAAGACGTTGCACCAACTGTTCGGCTTTCTCCTTATCTTCAAAGTGACGGTGGAAATATTCTTTGACTTTCTCATGGGTAAATCCTGTGAGATGGAAGGTTGACGTTACAGGTATCCCCTGTAGAGCCTCAAGTCTCCATGGGCGTGTGGTTACCAGCAAGGAGCATCCTTTGACCAACATACCGTGAATGAGGGAGTTCAGAATGTCACGCACGAATCCATAGGAACAAGGATGGATACATTGGCCAGGTGGACCATCAGCTGAGAAGATACTGCTTTGCTCATATCTGTCCAAGTCATCAATGATGAACAATATGGTTTTCGGGTCCTTCCAAAGACTTTCCAGACACTGATCCAGATAAGGATAAGCTTCAAGGACAAGGGTGTTTAAGTTTGTCATATATTTGATGGTATTTAAGATCTGAAACTTGAAATAAAATATATATTTGAACTCCTGATATATATTCTTGGTGGCCCAATCATGGATTATCTTCTGTATCAGGGTGCTTTTTCCAATCCCGGCTGTCCCGTACACCAAGGTGGTGGAAGTCTCCTCGATCTCAGCGTTGTTGCGTTTTAGTAGTTGATGTGGCTCCACATCTTCATCATTTCCCCGATCATTTCCAAGGGACAACCCCTCTGGTGGTGCGCCAGTAATCCTCAGGTCAGTGTAGAAGTTTTCAAACAAGCGTGTCTGGGCTGTTTGCTCATCTCCTGAGTGGACAACTTTCAGATTTTTACTTTGATTTCGTAGCCATTTTCTATGGAGAGCTTCCACTTCTTGAGTACCTAATAAGATAACCAATTTGGGATTTGTTCAACGTAGAGTCATACAGTGTGGAATCAGGCCGTTCGGCCCACCTTGCCATGCCGACCAATATGCCCCATCTACGCCAGACAGAGTCATACAGGGTGGAAGCAGGCCCTTCAGACCATATTGCCCAAACCGATCAACATGTCCCACCTATGCTAGTTCCACCTGCCTGTATTTGGCACATATCTCTATAAATCTGTCCTATCCATGTTCCTGTATAATTATTTATGAAATATTGCGATAGTATCTGCCTCAACTACCACCTCTGACGTTCCATACACCCACCACCCTCTGTGTGAAAAAGTTACATTTCCGGTTCCTAGTCATAGTCATACAGCGTGGAAAAAGGCCCTTCGGCCCCACTTGCTCACACCTACCTGCCTGCGGTTGCCCCAAGTCCTTCTAAAGCTGTATTACCCATCTACATATCTGAATGTTTCTTAAATGTTTCAATAGTCCCTGCCTCAACTGCCTCCTCTGGCAGCTCGTTCCATACATCTACCACCTTTTGTATAAAAACGTTACCCCACAGGTTCCCATTAAATCATTTCCACCCACCAATTAAACCTGTATCCTCTGCTCCTCGATTATTCTTCTTTGGCAAAAGAGTTTAACCGATCTATCCCTCTCATGATTTTGTACACTTCGAGACAATAGACAATAGACAATAGGTGCAGGAGAAGGCCATTCGGCCCTTCGAGCCAGCACCACCATTCAATGTGATCATGGCTGATCATTCTCCATCAGTATCCCGTTCCTGCCTTCACCCCATACCCCCTGACTCCGCTATCCTTAAGAGCTCTATCTAGCTCTCTCTTCAATGCATTCAGAGAATTGGCCTCCACTGCCTTCTGAGGCAGATAATTCCACAGATTCACAACTCTCTGACTGAAAACGTTTTTCTTCAGCTCCGTTCTAAATGGCCTACCCCTTATTCTTAAACTGTGGCCCCTGGTTCCGGACTCCCCCAACATTGGGAACATTTTCCTGCCTCTAACGTGTCCAACCCCTTAATAATCTTATACGTTTCGATAAGATCTCCTCTCATTCTTCTAAATTCCAGTGTATACAAGCCTAGTCGCTCCAGTCTTTCAACATATGACAGTCCTGCCATTCTGGGAATTAACCTAGTAAACCTATGCCGCATGCCCTCAATAGCAAGAATATCCTTCCACAAATTTGGAGACCAAAACTGCACACAGTACTCCAGGTGCGGTCTCGCTAGGGCCCTGTACAACTGCAGAAGGACCTCTTTGCTCTTGTACTCAACGCCTCTTGTTATGAAGGCCAACATTCCATTGGCTTTCTTCACTGCCTGCTGTACCTGCATGCTTCCTTTCAGTGACTGATGCACTAGGACACCCAGATCTCGTTGTACATCCCCTTTTCCTAACTTGACACCATTCAGATAATAACCTGCCTTCTTATTCTTACCTCTATTAGATCACCCCTTATCCTCCTGCGCTTCAAGGAATAGAATCTTAGCCGACTCAACCTCTCCCTATAGCTCAGGCCCCTAAGTCCTGGTAACATCTTCGTAAATACCCTCTGCAACCATTGCAGCTTGACAACATATTTCCTATAACATGGTGATCGAAACTGAGATGAGCAAAAAAAAATTCAGTCAGAGAGTTGTAAATCTGTGGAATTCTCTGCCTCTGAAAATTGGTTGGCGGACAGGAAGCAAAGAGTAGGAATAAACGGGTCCTTTTCGGAATGGCAGGCAGTGACTAGTGGGGTACCGCAATGCTCAGTGCTGGGACCCCAGTTATTTACAGTGTATATTAATGATTTGGACGAGGGAATTGAATGCAACATCTCTAAGTTTGCGGATGACACGAAGCTGGGTGGCAGTGTTAGCTGCGAGGAGGATGCTAGGAGGCTGCAGAGTGACTTGGATAGATTAGGCGAGTGGGCAAATGCATGGCAGATGCAATATAATGTGGATAAATGTGAGGTTATCCACTTTGGCGGCAAGAACAGGAAAGCAGAGTATTACCTGAATGGTGACCGATTGGGAGAAGGGGAGATGCAACGTGACCTGGGTGTCATGGTGCACCAGTCGTTGAAAGCAAGCATGCAGGTGCAGCAGGCAGTGAAGAAAGCGAATTGTATGTTGGCATTCATAGCAAGAGGATTTGAGTTTAGGAGCAGGGAGGTTCTGCTGCAGTTGTACAGGGCCTTGGTGAGACCGCACCTGGACTATTGTGTGCAGTTTTGGTCTCCTAATCTGAAGAAAGACGTTCTTGCCTTAGAGGGAGTACAGAGAAGGTTCACCAGATTGATCCCTGGGATGGCGGGACTTACATATGAGGAAAGACTAGATAGACTGGGCTTGCACTCGCTGGAATTTAGAAGACTGAAGGGGGATCTTATAGAAACATATAAAATTCTTAAGGGGTTGGAGAGGCTAGATGCGGGAAGATTGTTCCCGATGTTGGGGGAATCCAGAACCAGGGGTCACAGCTTAAGGATAAGGGGGAAGTCTTTTAGGACCGAGATGAGAAAACATTTCTTCACACAGAGAGTGGTGAGTCTGTGGAATTCTCTGCCACAGAAGGTAGTTGAGGCCAGTTCATTGGCTATATTTAAGAGGGAGTTAGATGTGGCCCTTTTTGCTAAAGGGATCAGGGGGTATGGAGAGAAGGCAGGTACAGGCTACTGAGCTGAATGATCAGCCATGATCATATTGAATGGCGGTGCAGGCTCGAAGGGCCGAATGGCCTACTCCTGCACCTATTTTCTATGTTTCTATGTTTTCTATGAAGGCAGTGGAGGCCAATTCTCTGAATGCATTCAAGAGAGAGCAAGATAGAGCTCTTCATGATAGCGGAGTCAGGGGGTATGGGGAGAAGGCAGGAACGGGGTACCGATTGATAATGATCAGCCATGACCACATTGAATGGCGGTGCTGTCTCGAGGAGCCGATTGGCCTTCTCCCGCACCTATTGTCTATTGAACGAACTACTCTAAATGTGGCCTCACCAATGCAGTGCACAACTGTAACATGACCTCCCAACGTCTCCACTCACTCCTCGTCCCTCGACTCTGACCAGGGAACACAACAGTCCTCTTAGGTTAGGCAGAGGGTCACTTGCACCTTCACCAATATCATCTATTGTACCTGTTGCTCAAGATGTGGACTCTGTTACATCAGCGAGACCAAATGTAGACTGGGCGATCGGTTCGCTGAATACCATCTACCTGAACCTACCTGATCTCCCGGTTGCCAAACACTTTAATTCTCCTTCCTATTCCCACACTGACCTTTCTCCTGGGCCTCCTCCATTGTCATAGTGTGGCTAAACGTAAATTGGACGAACAGCATTTCATATTTCGCTTGGGCAGCTTCCAGCCCATGTGTATGAATATTGATTTCTCTAACTGCAACCCCTGCAATCCCTCCCAATCTCCATCCCTACCCCACCCAGGTTGCACTAGGTTGCCGTTAACACCTAGCAAATAGCTAACAGTTGCCTGTTTCCATTATCATCGCTTCTTTTTAGCTTATCTTTTATTCATTTGTTCAATATCTCTCTATATATTAATATACATTAATGACTAGGATGAAGGGATTAAAAGTACCATTAGCAAATTTGCAGATGATACAAGATGGGCGGCACGGTAGCGCAGCGGTAGAGTTGCTGCTTTACAGCGAATGCAGCGCCGGAAACAGGTTCGATCCTGACTACGGGTGCTGCACTGTAAGGAGTTTGTACGTTCTCCCCGTGACCTGCGTGGGTTTTCTCCGAGATCTTCGGTTTCCTCCCACATTCCAAAGACGTACAGGTATGTAGGTTAATTGGCTGGGTAAATGTAAAAATTGTCCCTAGTGGGTGTAGGATAGTGTTAATGTACGGGGATCGCTGGGCGGCGCGGACTTGGTGGGCCGAAAAGGCCTGTTTCCGGCTGTGTATATATGATATGATATGAAAGCTGGGTGGCAGTGTGAACTGTGAGGGAGATGCTATGAGGTTGCAGGGTGACTTGGACATGTTGTGTGAGTGGGCGGATGCATGGCAGATGCAGTTTAATGTGGATAAGTGTGAGGTAATCCACTTTGGTCGTAAGAACAACAAAGCAGATTATTATCTGAATGGTGTCAAGTTAGGAAAAGGGGACGTACAACGAGATCTGGGTGTCCTAGTGCATCAGTCAGTGAAAGGAAGCATGCAGGTACAGCAGGCAGTGAAGAAAGCCAATGGAATGTTGGCCTTCATAACAAGAGGAGTTGAGTATAGGAGCAAAGAGGTCCTTCTGCAGTTGTACAGAGCCCTAGTGAGACCGCACCTGGAGTAATGTGTGCAGTTTTAGTCTCCAAAGTTGCGGAAGGATATTCTTGCTATTGAGGGCGTGCAGCGTAGGTTTACTAGCTTAATTCCCGGAATGGCGGGACTGTCATATGTTGAAAGACTGGAGCGACTAGGCTTGTATACACTGGAATTTAGAAGGATGAGAGGGGATCTTATGAAACATATAAGATTATTAAGGGGTTGGACACGTTAGAGGCAGGAAACATGTTCCCAATGTTGTGGGAGACCAGCACCAGGGGCCACATTTTAAGAATAAGGGGTCGGCCATTTAGAACGGAGATGAGGAAAAACGTTTTCAGTCAGAGAGTTGGGAATGTGTGGAATTCTCTGCCACAGAAGGCAGTGGAGGCCAATTCTCTGAATGCATTCAAGAGAGAGCTAGATAGAGCCCTTAAGCATACCGGAGTCAGGGGGTATGGGGAGAAGGCAGGAACGGGGTACTGATTGAGAATGATCAGCCATGATTTAATTGAATGGCGGTGCTGGCTCGAATGGCCTACAACTGCATCTATTGTCTATTGTCGATTGTCTATTGTGTGGACAAGTTGGTCTGAAGGGGCTGTTCCTCCACTGTATTGCTCCATCACCCTGCTCTGTTTCCCTGCATGCACATGTGTGAAGGATCAGCGCCCTGATGCCATACTTGACACGTTCGAATTTAATTTCAAGCGACGTTGAGTGCACAAAACATTTTTCCAATTCTTCCGTGAATCTCGGGGTGAAAACAAACCTTCCATAGGACCAGACCCTGTGGACTGATATCCATGGCTTCCAGAGGCGGCCTGGTTGCCAGCTTGAACTGGCGTGTGTTTGAAGGGCTGATCATTTTCAGAAGATCTTCCATCCAAAGAATCTTTCATACTGTTGGTGCACCCCATTTCATTTGGCCCCGCACCTGCAAAGCATAATCCCAGTATAAATAAATAAATGGAAGGTTGCTTCCCGGACTGTTGGCATGTGACCAGTGGTGGGCCTCGGGGCTCGGTGCTGGGCTCGTTACTGTTTGTCAAATACATCAATGATTTGCAGGAGAACGCACATGGCAAGATTAGCCTGACGTCAGTGGCGGGTAAAACATTAGATTCTACTAGACCAATTGGACCAGTTGGGCCCAAACCTTTCTTGTATTGGTGCAGCACCCTATCCTCCCACATCCACCCCCTTCACCCCTCCTCCATCCACCCACCCTCCCCTCCCCATCCACCTCACCCCTCCACTTCCAATTCACTGCTTACTCATACCTCCCTCCCTTCCCTCCCCCAGACACCCTCCCCATCCCCCTCTATCCCCTCCGCCATCTTCTTCGCCCCTCCCCCATCACCGCCATCCCCTCTCCCTCACACCCTCTACCTCCCCTCCCCACTCCCACTGCCCTCTCCCCTTCCCCGTCCACTCACTCCTCTCCCCCTCTCCCCATGTCCCCCTTTCCACCTGCCCCTCCCACCCTCCCCCCACCTCCCTCCCTCCATATTCGCTTCGCCCCTCCACATCCCCGCTAACCCCCTCCCTCCGCTGTTCTCCCCACTCTCCCGTCCCCATCCCCCTCCCCGCTAACCCTTCCCCCTCTCCCTCCACTCTCCCCATCCTCTCTCCCCCTCCACGTTCACCCATCCCTCTCCATTCCTCCCTTCCTCCTCCGCCCCCTCAACTACTTCCTCCGGCAGCTCGATCCAGACACCCAACGTCCTCTGTGTGGAAAGGTTACCTCTCGGATTCCCATTAAATCTTTTCCACTCCACCTTAAACCTATGTCCTTTGGTCCTCGATTCCCCTACTCTGGGCAAGACATTCGGTGCACCTACCCGAGAGCTAATCCTCTAATGATTGTGTACACCTCTATAAGACCACCCTTCATCCTCCTGCGCTCCAATATTGGGAGAGTTTGAGCAGTCAATCTTTTCCGCTGCACCTTAAACCTCTGGTCCTCGATTCTCCTATTCTGGGCAAGAGATTCGGTGCACCTACCCGAGCTAATACTCTCATGATATTGTACACCTCTATAAGATCACCCCTCATCCTCCTGCGCTCCAATATTGGGATAGGTTGAGCAGTCAAGGACTTCATTCCTTGGAGCGCTGTTGGATAAGGGGTGATATTTTGAGATGCATAAAATCACGAGGGGGTAGATCGTGTGGACACTGTCTTGCCCAGAGTAGTGGAATCGAGAACCAGAGGACAGAGATTTAAGGTGAGAGGGGAGAGTTTTAACAGGAACCTGAGGCATAATGTTTTCACACAGATGGTGATGCGTGTGTGAAACGAACTGCCAGAGGAAGTAGTTGACGCAGGCAATATCACAATGTTCAAGAAACATTTCGACAGTTGCATGAATTGGAAAGGTTCGAGGGACATTGAGCAAACGCGGACAGGTGGGACTGGTGTAGATAGATCATATTGGTCGATGACATAAAGCTGGGTGGCATTGTGAACTGTGAGTAGAATGTTATGAGGATGCTGGGTGACTTGGACAGGTTGTGTGAGTGGACAGACGCATGGCAGATGCACTTTAATGTGGATACATGTGAGGTTATCCACTTTCGTGGTAAGAAAAGGAAGGCAGATTATTATCTGAATGGTGTCAATTTAGGAAAAGGGGAAGTACAAAGATATCTGGATGTCCTTGTTCATTAGTCACTGAAAGTAAGCATGCAGGTACAGCAGGCAGTGAAGAAAGCTAATGGCATGTTGTCCTTCATGACTATCGGAGTTGAGCAGAATAGAAAGAGGTCCTTCTGCAGATGTACAGGCCCCGAGTGAGACCGCACCTCGAGTACTATGTGCAGTTTTGCCCTCCAAATTTGAGAAAGGACTTTCTTGATAGTGAGGGTGTGCAGCGTAGTTTCACTAGGTTAATTACCGGAATGGCGGGACTGTCATATGTTGAAAGACTGGAGCGACTGGGCTTGCACACACTGGAATTTAGAAGGATGAGATGGATCTTATGGAAACAAATGATTATTAAGGGATTGGATACGCTGGAGGCAGGAAACGTGTTCCCATTATAGGGGGAGTCCAGAACCAGGGGCCACGATTTAAGAAAAAGGGGTGGGCTATTTTGAACCATATAACTATATAACCATATAACAATTACAGCACGGAAACAGGCCCGTTCGGCCCTACCAGTCCACGCCGACCACTTTCTCTGACCTGGTCTCATCTACCTGCTCTCAGACCATAACCCTCCAATCCCCTCCCATCCATATACCTATCCAATTTACTCTTAAATAATAAAATCGAGCCTGCCTCCACCACTTCTACCGGAAGCTCATTCCATACAGCCACCACCCTCTGAGTAAAGAAGTTACCCCTCATGTTACCCCTAAACTTTTGTCCCTTAATTCTGAAGTTATGTCCCCTTGTTGGAATCTTCCCCACTCTCAAAGGGGAAAGCCTACCCACGTCAACTCTGTCCGTCCCTCTTAAAATTTTTAAAACCTCTATCAAGTCCCCCCTCAACCTTCTACGCTCCAAAGAATAAAGACTCAACCTGTTCAACCTCTCTCTGTAGCTTAAGTGCTGAAACCCAGGCAACATTCTAATAAGTCTCCTCTGTACCCTCTCCATTTTGTCGACATCCTTCCTATAGTTTGGCGACCAGAACTGCACACCATACTCCAAAACGGAGATGAGGAAAGAAAAATTCACTCACAGTGTTGTGAATCTGTGCAATTCTGTGCCTCAGAAGGCCGAGGAGGTCAATTTTCTGGATGCTTTCAAGAGAGAGTTAGATAGAGCTCTTCAAGATAGCGGAAGAATGGGGTATGAGGAGAAGCTAGGAACAGTGTACTGATTGTGGATGATCAGCCATGATCACATTGAATGGCGGTGCTGGCTCGAAGGGCAAAATGGCCTACTACTGCACCTATTGTCTATTGTCTAGTCTATTGTGTGGACAAGGTGGGCTGAAGGACCTGATCCTACAATGTAATTCTCTATCATCCTGTTATGTTTTGCTGCATGCAAATGTGTGAACATTCAGTGACCTGCTGTGATACTTGACACGTTCAAATTTAATTTCTAGCGACATTGAGTGGGTAAAACTTTTTCCCAATTCTTCCGTGAATCTCAGGGTGAAAACAAACCTTCATTCGGACGAGACCCTATGGACTGATATCCATGGCGCCCAGAGGCGGCCTGGTTGCCAGCTTGAACGGGCTTTTGTTTAGAGAGCTGATCGTTTTCAGAAAGTCTTCCATCCAAGGGATCTTTCATACTGTTGGTGCACCCCATTTCATTTGACCCCGCACCTGCAAAGCATAATCCCAGTAGAAATAAATAAATGGAAGGTTGCTTCCCGGACTGTACGCCTGTGACCAGTGGTGGGCCTCAGGGCTCGGTGCTGGGCCCATCACAGTTTGCCAAATACATCAATGATTTGCATAAGAACGCACATGGCAAGATTATCCTGACGTCAGTGGCGGGTAAAATATTACAGTCTACTAGACCAAGGGGACCCGTTGGGCCCAAACCTCTCCTGCATTCGTGGACCACACCCTCCTCCCACACTCCCCCCTCCCCTCACCCCTCCCCATCCCCCTCACCCCTCCCCATCCCCCTCACCCCTCCCCATCCCCTTCACGCCTCCCCATCCCCTTCACCCCTTACTCATCCTCCCCTCAATTCCCGCCCCCCCCCCGACCCCCTCCCACACCCCCTCCATCCCCTTCACCATCCCCTTTGCCCCTCCTCCATCCACCCACCCTCCCCTCCCCATCCACCTCACCCCTCCACTTCCAATTCACCGCTTACTCATACCTCCCTCCCTTCCCTTTCCCAGACACCCTCCCCACCCCCCTCTATCCCCTCCGCCATCTTCTTCGCCCCTCCCCCATCACCGCCACCCCCTCTCCCTCACACCCTCTACCTCCCCTCCCCACTCCCACTGCCCTCTCCCCCTTCCCCGTCCACTCACTCCTCTCCCCCTCTCCCCATGTCCCCCTTTCCACCTGCCCCTCCCACCCTCCCCCCACCTCCCTCCCTCCATATTCGCTTCACCCCTCCCCATCCC
Source organism: Rhinoraja longicauda (assembly GCF_053455715.1). Taxonomy (NCBI): domain Eukaryota; kingdom Metazoa; phylum Chordata; class Chondrichthyes; order Rajiformes; family Arhynchobatidae; genus Rhinoraja; species Rhinoraja longicauda. The sequence continues at coordinate 15,365,914 of NC_135991.1, read as the reverse complement.
CGCTAACCCCCTCCCTCCGCCGTTCTCCCCACTCTCCCGTCCCCATCCCCCTCCCCGCTAACCCTTCCCCCTCTCCCTCCACTCTCCCCATCCTCTCTCCCCCTCCACGTTCACCCATCCCTCTCCATTCCTCTCTTCCTCCTCCGCCCCCTCAACTACTTCCTCCGGCAGCTCGATCCAGACACCCAACGTCCTCTGTGTGGAAAGGTTACCTCTCGGATTCCCATTAAATCTTTTCCACTCCACCTTAAACCTATGTCCTTTGGTCCTCGATTCCCCTACTCCGGGCAAGACATTCGGTGCACCTACCCGAGAGCTAATCCTCTAATGATTGTGTACACCTCTATAAGACTACTCCTCATCCTCCTGCGCTCCAATATTGGGAGAGTTTGAGCAGTCAAGGACTTCATTTCTTGGAGCGCTGTTGGATAAGGGGTGATATTTTGAGATGCATAAAATCATGATGGGGTAGATCGTGTGGACACTGTCTTGCCCAGAGTAGTGGAATCGAGAACCAGAAGACACTGATTTACCGTGAGAGGGGAGAGTTTTAACAGGAACCTGAGGCATAATGTTTTCACACAGATGGTGATGCGTGTGTGGAACGAACTGCCAGAGGAAGTAGTTGACGAAGGCAATATCGCAATGTTCAAGAAACATTTCGACAGTTGCATGAATTGGAAAGGTTAGAGGGACATTGAGCAAACGCGGACAGGTGGGACTGGTGTAGATAGGTCATGTTGGTCGATGACATAAAGCTGGGTGGCATTGTGAACTGTGAGTAGAATGTTATGAGGATGCTGGGTGACTTGGACAGGTTGTGTGAGTGGACAGACGCATGGCAGATGCACTTTAATGTGGATACTTGTGAGGTTATCCACTTTCGTGGTAAGAACAGGAAGGCAGATTATTATCTGAATGGTGTCAATTTAGGAAAAGGGGAAGTACAAAGATATCTGGATGTCCTTGTTTATTAGTCACTGAAAGTAAGCATGCAGGTACAGCAGGCAGTGAAGAAAGCTAATGGCATGTTGTCCTTCATGACTATCGGAGTTGAGTAGAATAGAAAGAGGTCCTTCTGCAGATGTACAGGCCCCGAGTGAGACCGTACCTCGAGTTCTGTGTGCAGTTTTGCCCTCCAAATTTGAGAAAGGACTTTCTTCATAGTGAGGGTGTGCAGCGTAGGTTCACTAGGTTAATTACCGGAATGGTGGGACTGTCATATGTTGAAAGACTGGAGCGACTGGGCTTGCACACACTGAAATTTAGAAGGATGAGGTGGATCTTATGGAAACAAATGATTATTAAGGGATTGGATACGCTGGAGGCAGGAAACTTGTTCCCATTATAGGGGGAATCCAGAACCAGGGGCCACTGTTTGAGAAAATGGGGTGAGCTATTTAGAACCATATAACCATATAACCATATAACAATTACAGCACGGAAACACGCACGTTCGGCCCTATCAGTCCACGCCGACCACTTTCTCTGACCTGGTCTCATCTACCTGCTCTCAGACCATGACCCTCCAATCCCCGCCCATCCATATACCTATCCAATTTACTCTTAATTTTTAAAAAAAATTAAAATAAAATCGAGCCTGCCTCCACCACTTCCATCGGAAGCTCATTCCATACAGCCACCACCCTCTGAGTAAAGAAGTTACCCCTCATGTTACCCCTAAACTTTTGTCCCTTAATTCTGAAGTTATGTCCCCTTGTTGGAATCTTCCCCACTCTCAAAGGGAAAAGCCTACCCACGTCAACTCTGTCCGTCCCTCTTAAAATTTTTAAAACCTCTATCAACCCCTCAACCTTCTACGCTCCAAAGAATAAAGACCCAATCTGTTCAACCTCTCTCTGTAGCTTAAGTGCTGAAACCCAGGCAACATTCTAATAAATCTCCTCTGTACCCTCTCCATTTTGTCGACATCCTTCCTATAATTTGGCGACCAGAACTGCACACCATACTCCAGAACGGAGATGAGGAAAGAAAAATTCACTCACAGTGTTGTGAATCTGTGCAATTCTGTGCCTCAGAAGGCCGAGGAGGTCAATTTTCTGGATGCTTTCAAGAGAGAGTTAGATAGAGCTCTTCAAGATAGCGGAAGAATGGGGTATGAGGAGAAGCTAGGAACAATGTACTGATTGTGGATGATCAGCCATGATCACATTGAATGGCGGTGCTGGCTCGAAGGGCAAAATGGCGTACTACTACACCTATTGTCTATTGTCTAGTCTATTGTGTGGACAAGGTGGGCTGAAGGACCTCACCCTACAATGTAATTCTCTATCATCCTGTTATGTTTTGCTGCATGCAAATGTGTGAACATTCAGTGACCTGCTGTGATACTGGACATGTTCAAATTTAATTTCTAGCGACATTGAGTGGATAAAACTTTTTCCCAATTCTTCCGTGAATCTCAGGGTGAAAACAAACCTTCATTCGGACGAGACCCTCTGGACTGATATCCACGGCGCCCAGAGGCGGCCTGGTTGCCAGCTTGAACGGGCGTTTGTTTTGAGAGCTGATCGTTTTCAGAAAGTATTCCATCCAAGGGATCTTTCCTACTGTTGGTGCACCCCATTTCATTTGGCCCTGCACCTGCAAAGCATAATCCCAGTTGAAATAAATAAATGGAAGGTTGCTTCCCGGACTGTAGGCCTGTGACCAGTCGTGGGCCTCAGGGCTCGGTGCTGGGCCCATCACTGTTTCCCAAATACATCAATGATTTGCATAAGAACGCACATGGCAAGATTAGCCTGACGTCAGTGGCGGGTAAAATATTACAGTCTACTAGACCAAGGGGACCCGTTGGGCCCAAACCTCTCCTGCATTAGTGGACCACCCCTCCTCCCACACTCCCCCCTCCCCCTCACCCCTTACCATCCCCTTCACGCCTCCCCATCCCCTTCACGCCTCCCCATCCCCTTCACCCCTTACTCATCCTCCCCTCAATTCCCGCCCCCCCCGACCCCCTCCCCCACCTCCCTCCATCCCCTTCACCATCCCCTTCGCCCCTCCCACATCCCCACTCCCTCCCCCGCCTCTCACCCCCTCCCTTCTCCCACTGCCCTCTCTCCGCTCCCCACCCCCTCACCCCTCTCCACCTCTCCCCCTCTCCTCCCTTTCCACTCCCCCCTCCCCCCTTTCCACCTCCCCCTCCTCCCTCCATCCACGTTCTCTTCACCCCTCCCCATCCACGCTATCTTGCCTCCCCCTCCATCCTCCCCATCCCCACTCTCCTGTCTCCCCCCACCCTCCCCGATACCCCCCTCTCCCCATCCTCTCCCTCCTCCCTCCTCCTACTCCCCTTCCCCCTTCCTCCCCCTCCCCATCCTCTCACCCTACCCCCTCCCCTCTCCCCCTCCCTTCCCCCTCTCCTTCCCCCCTCACACCCCCTCCCCTCTCCCCCTCACCCTCACCCTCCTCCCTCCATCCCTGTTCTCTTCACCTCTCTCCATCCACGCTATCTCCCTCCCTCTCCCCATCCTCTCCCCCTCCCCTCTCACCCTACACCCTCCCCTCTCTCCCTCCCCTCTCCCCTTCCGCTCTCCCCCTCCCCTCTCACCTACACACTCCTCTCTCTCCCTCCCCTCAACCCCTCCCCTCTCCCCATCCTCTCACCATACCCCCTCCCCCCTCCCCTCTCCCCCTCCCCCCTCCACTCTCCCCATCCTCTGGGGGATTGACGCAGGCAATATGGCAAAGTTTATGAAACATTTCAACAGCTGCATGAATTGGAAAGTTTCGAGGGACATTGAGCAAACGCCGGCAGGTGGCACGAGTGCAGATAAGTCATGTTGGTCGATGATACAAAGCTGGGGGGCAGTGTGAACTGTGAGGAGGATGTTATGAGGCGGCAGGGCCACTGGGACAGGTTGTGTGAGTGGGCGGATTCATGGCAGATGCAGTTTAATGTGGATAGGTGTGAGGTTATCCACATTGGTAGTGAGGACAGGAAGGCAGATTATTATCTGAATGGTGTCAAGTTATGAAAAGGCGACGTACAAAGAGATTTGGGTGTCCTTGTTCATTAGTCACAGAAAGTAAGCATGCAGGTACAGCAGGAAGTGAAGAAAGCTAATGGCATGTTGTCCTTCATGACAATAGGAGTTGAGTATAGAAGCAAAGAGGTCCTTCTGCAGATGTACAGGGTCCTGGTGAGACCACACCTGGAGTACTGTGTGCAGTTTTGGTCTCCTAGTTTGAGTATAGGAACAAAGAGGTCCTTTTGAAGTTGTACAGGGCCCTACTGAGACCGCACCTGGAGTACTGTGTGCAGTTTTGATCTCCAAATTTGAGGAAGGATATTCTTGCTATTGAGGGCGTGCAGCGTAGGTTTACTAGGTTAATTCCCAGAATGGCGGGACTGTCATATGTTGAAAGACTGGAGCGACTAGGCTTGTATAAACTGGAACTTAGAAGGATGAGTGGGGATTTTATCGAAACGTATAAGATTATTAAGGGGTTGGACACGTTAGAGGCAGGAAACATGTTCCCAAATGTTGTGGGAGTCCAGTACCAGGGGCTACAGTTTAAGAATAAGGGGTCGGCCATTTGAATGGAGATGAGGAAAACCTTTTTCAGTCAGAGTTCTGAATCTGTGGAATACTCTGCCTCTGAAGGCAGTGGAGGCCAATTCTCGGGATGCTTTCATGAGAGAACTAGATAGAGCTCTTCATGATAGCGGAAGCAAGGAGAATGGGGAGAAGGCAGGAACGAGGTACTGATTGTCGATGATCAGCCATGAACACATTGAATGGCGGTGCTTGCTCGAATGTCCTACAACTGCACCTATTGTCTATTGTCTAGTCTATTGTGTGGACAAGTTGGGCTGAAGGACCTGTTCCTACAATGTAATTCTCTATCATCCTGTTATGTTTTGCTGCATGCAAATGTGTGAAGATTCAGCGACCTGCTGTGATACTTGACACGTTCAAATTTAATTTCTAGCGACATTGAGTGGTCAAAACTTTTTCCCAATCCTTCGTTGAATCTCAGGGTGAAACCAAACCTTCATTCGGACGAGACCCTCTGGACTGATATCCACGGCGCCCAGAGGCGGCCTGGTTGCCAGCTTGAACGGGCGTTTGTTTTGAGAGCTGATCGTTTTCAGAAAGTCTTCCATCCAAGGGATCTTTCCTACTGTTGGTGCACCCCATTTCATTTGGCCCTGCACCTGCAAAGCATAATCCCAGTAGAAATAAATAAATGGAAGGTTGCATCCTGGACTGTAGGCCTGTGACCAGTGGTGGGCCTCAGGGCTCGGTGCTGGGCCCATCACTGTTTGCCAAATACATCGATGATTTGCATGAGAACGCACATGGCAAGATTATCCTGGCTTCAGTGGCTACTAGACCAAGGGGACCCGTTGGGCCCAAACCTCTCCTGCATTAGTGGACCACCCCCTCCCCCACACTCCCCCCTCCCCCCACACTCCCCCTCCCCCTCACCTCTCTCCAATCCACCCCTCCCTCACCTCCCAATCCCCTTCACCCCTCCACATCCCCTTCACCCCTCCCACCCCTCCCCATCCCCCTCACCCCTCCCCCATCCACCCCTCCCTCCCCTCCCCATCCCCTTCACCCCTTCACCCCTTACTCATCCTCCCCTCCATTCCCTCCCCCTGGACCCCCTCCCCCTGGACCCCCTCCCCTTCCCCATCCATCCCCTTCACCATCCCCTTCGCCCCTTCCATGATCATATTGAATGGCGGTGCAGGCTCGAATGGCCGAATGGCCTACTCCTGCACCTATTTTCTAAGTTTCTCTGTTTCCCCATCCCGGCCATCCTCTCTCCCTCCCCCTCTCACCCTCTCCCCCTGCCCTCTCTCCCCTCCCCGTCCTCTCACCCCTCTCCCCTCTCCCCCTTTCCCTCCTTCCCCTCCCCCCTACCACCCTCCCCCTCCTCCCTCCATCCCTGTGTTCTTCACCCCTCCCCATCCACGCTATCTTCGCTCCCCCTCCCTCCGCCGTTCTCCCCATTCTCATTTCTACCTCCCCCTCCCATCTCCCCATCCTCCAACCCTACCCCCTCCCCTCTCCGCCTCCCTCTCCCCCTCCCCTCTCCCCATCCTCTCACCCTAGCCCTTCCCCTCCCTCCCCTCCCCTCCCTCCCTAGGAGATAGGTTTAAACTTTAAAATGTGAATAACTTTAACAATATAGACAGGGAGTGTTGTAGAGCAGAGAGGGATCTAGGAGCGCAGGTACACAGTTCCCAGGTAGACAGGGAGTGTTGTAGATCAGAGAAGGATCTAGGAGCGCAGGTACACAGTTCTCAGGTAGACAGGGGGTGTTGTAGAGCAGAGGGATCTCGGAGCGCAGGTACATAGTTCCCTGAAAGTGGGGTCTCAGGCAGTCAGGGTGTGTGATTCGCCCACTCCGACCAACAATGTCCCCTCTACACTATTCCCACTTGCCTGCATTGGTCCATAACCTGTCCTATCCATTTTCCTGTCTAACCGCTTAAAGGATGGGACAGGCCCAGCCTCAACTACCGGCAGCTCGATCCATGTACCTGCCGTCCTCTGCGTGGAAAAGTTACCTCTCGCATTCCTATTAAATCTTTTCCGCTTCACCATAAACCTATGACCTCTGGTCCTCGATTCCCCTACTCTGGGCATGAGATTCTGTGCATCTACCCGATCTATTCCTCTCGTGATTTTGTACAGCTCCATCAGACCGCCCCTCTTCCTCCTGCGCTCCAATATTGGGAGAGGTTGAGCAGGCAAGGACTTCATTCCTTGGAGCGCTGTTGGATGAGGGGTGATCTTCTGAGGTGCTGAAATCATGAGGGGGATAGATCGTGTGGACATTGTCTTGCCCAGAGTAGGGGAATCAAGAACCAGAGGACACAGTTTATGAAACATTTCAACAGCTGCATGAATTGGAAAGGTTCGAGGGACATTGAGCAAACGCGGACAGGTGGCACTAGTGCACATAAGTCAAGTTGGTCGATGACATAAAGCTGGGGGGCAGTGTGAACTGTGAGGAGGATGTTATGAGGAGCCACGACTTGGACAGATTGTGTGAGTGGGCGGATGCATGCCAGATGCAGTTTAATGTGGATACATGTGAGGTTATCCACATTGGCGGTAAGAATAGGAAGGCAGATTATTATCTGAATGGTGTCAAGTTAGGAAAAGGGGAAGTACAAAGAGATTTGGATGTACTTGTTCATTAGTCACAGAAGGTAAGCAGGCAGTAGAGCAGGAAGTGAAGAAAGCTAATGGCATGTTGTTCTTCATGACAATAGGAGTTGAGTATAGGAGCAAAGAGGTCCTTCTGCAGTTGTACAGGGCCCTGGTGAGACCGCACCTGGAGTACTGTGTGCAGTTTTGGTCTCCAAATTTGAGGAAGGATATTCTTGCTATTGAGGGCGTGCAGCGTAGGTTCACCGGGTTAATTCCCGGGATGGCGGGACTATCGTATGTTGAAAGACTGGAGCGTCTAGGCTTGTATACACTGGAATTTAGAAGGATGAGAGAGGACACGTTAGAGGCAGGAAACATGTTCCCAATGTTGGGGGAGACCAGAAACAGGGGCCACAGTTTAAGAATAAGGGGTCGTCCATTTAGAACGGAGATAAGGAAAAACTTATTCACTGAGAGAGTTGTGAATCTGTGGAATTCTCTGCCTCACATGGCAGTGGAGGCCAATTCTCTGGATGCTTTCAAGAGAGAGCTGGATAGAGCTCTTAAGAATAACGGAATCAGGGTGTATGGGGAGAAGGTAGGAACGGGGTACTGATTGAGAATGATCAGCCATGATTTCATTGAATGACGGTGCTGGCTCGAATGGCCTACAACTGCACCTATTGTCTATTGTCGATTGTCTATTGTGTGGACAAGTTGATCTGAAGGGGCTGTTCCTCCAATGTATTGATCTATCACCCTGCTGTGTTTCCCTGCATGCACATGTGTGAAGGATCAGCGCCCTGCTGCCATACTTGACACGCTCAAATTTAATTTCAAGCGACGTTGAGTGCACAAAACATTTTTCCAATTCTTCCGTGAATCTCGGAGTGAAAACAAACCTTCCATAGGAACAGACCCTGTGGACTGATATCCATGCCTTCCAGAGGCGGCCTGGTTGCCAGCTTGAAAGGGCGTATGTTTTAAAGGCTGATCATTTTCAGAAGATTTTCCATCCAAGGGATCTTTCCTACTGTTGGTGCACCCCATTTCATTTGACCCCGCCCCTGCAAAGCATAAACCCAGTATAAATAAATAAATGAATGTTTGCATCTTGGACTAGAGGACGGTGACCAGTGGTGTGCCTCAGGGTACGGTGCTGGTCCCATTATTGTTTGTCATCCAGATCGATTAATAGCAGGAGAACACACATGGCAAGTTTAGCCTGGCGACAGTGGCTGGTAAGATTTTAGAGTCTACTATACCAAGTGGACCCGTTGGGCCCAATCCTCTCCTGCATAGGTTCAGCATGCTCTCCTCCCCTTCACCACTCTCCATCACCATTCCCCATCCACTTCACACATTACCCAACCCACCCTCCCTCCCCTCCTCCGACATCCTTCCCAACCCCCCTCTCTCCCCAATCCGCGCAATCTCCCTCCCACCCCCCTCTCCCTCCCCCTGCCATCTGCCGCTCCCCTCCGCTCTCACCCCCTCCCCTTCTCCCCCCTCCGGTTTCTCCCCCATCCCCTTTCCGACTATACACCCTCCCTCCCCACTCTCCCTCAACCCCCCCTCTCCCCGCCCCTCTCCCCTACCCCCTCCCCTTCCACTCTCCCCACCCTCCTCTCCCACTCCTGTCCCTCCTCCCCACCCCCTCCCCCCCTCCTCCCTTCCCCATCCCTCCCCCCTCCCTCCCTTGGAGATAGATTTAAATTTAAAAATGTGAATAACTTTAAAACTATAACACCGATTTCAATGAAACTTCTTCAATTCGCACCAAATGGACGACGAAGATGGGCCTAAAGTTGTCGCGCTATCTTGTACTATTTTGGCTGTAGTTCAGGAACAAACAAACAAACAAACGAGAGTTTTAGTATATAGATTATGAAGGATGAGGTAACAGAGAATTTGGAAGAGAGTTCTTCATGATAATATAGGCCAAAGTTAGCATGGTTTGGTGAAGGGGAGATCATGACTAATAAATCTGTTGGAATTCTTTGAGGGAGTAAATGGCAGGACAGACAAAGGAGAGTCAGTTGATGTTGTTTAACTTGATTTTAAGAAAGCCTTTGATAAGATGGCACACCTGAGGCTCATAAAGAAGACGACAGTCTATGGTATTAAAGGGCAGATACTAGCATGTATAGCATGTTGGCTGAGTGGCAGAAGGCAAAGGGTGGCAATAAAGGGGAGTTTTTTTCTGGTAGGCTGTCAGTGACTAGTGGAGTTCGGCAAATGTCGGAGCTCAGGCCGCCACTCTTCCTGTTGTATATTATTGATTGAGACGAGGTGATTGAAGGCTTTGCGGCCAAGTTTGCAGATGATATGAAGATAGGTGAGGGGCAGGAAGTTTGGAGAAAGCAGGGATTCTGCAGAAGGACTTGGACAGGTTGGGAGAGTGGGCAGAGAAGTGGAAATAGTGTAGTATTTCTCAAAATAACAATAGCAATAGCAAAAAATGTGTAGCGGTCACTTGGAAAGATCACAATGAAATAAGAATTGAAAGATGGTATGCAGAAATGCGCAGTTGTATCCCATTAGAAAAAGCTACTTATAATCTGAGAAATAGATATGATTTCTTTTTGAAAGTTTGGAACCCATTCATTTTAAAACTAGGACTAAGAATTGGAAATATATAAATTCAGGATTGTTTTGATACCCTTAATAAGAAATGAATAAGAAATTAGCCGGAAGTGTTTCCTTCTTGACTCCAGGTTTCTTTCTTTCTTTCTCTCTTTCTTCCCTCCTCCATTCCTCCCTTTCGCCCTTCCTCCCTTCGTCCCTTCCTCCCTTCCTCCTTCCCTCCCTTCCTCCCTCCCTCCCTCCCTCCCTTCCCCCTCCCTCCTTCCCTCCTTCCTTCCCTCCCTCAATCCTTCCCTCCTTCCTTTCTTTCCTCCTACTGGGGGGTGGTCGGGAGGGGGGTTGTGGGTGGGGAAATAATACAGAACAGAACATGTATAATCGAATTTATACTGTAGGTATCATTGGGTGCTATCAGTTGTAACATGTATGTGCTTTGTTAAAATTTAAATAAAATTTAAAAAAATTAAAAAGAAATATTGTAGTAATGAGTGGCGTCATGCAGTCTGGTAGAAGGAATATGTGTGAAGACTATTTTCTAAATGGGGAGAAAATTCAGAAATCGGAGGTGCAAAGGGACTTGGGAGAGCTGGTGCAGGATTCCCAAAAAGTTAATCTGCAAGTCGATTCAGTAGCGCTTGTCCGACCACATTGGAAATACTGGAAAAAATTTAGGCCCCCATATCTGAGCGTAACCGCTGGAGAAGGCCCAGAGGAGGTTCAAGGGAACGATACCAGGAATGAATGGGTTAACATAAGATGCGATGGACTCCATGGGACATATGATGCGCTGGGTGTAAAGATGGTTCTTGGACACCATTGTATCTTTAACTACTTTTATTAACACACATCACTGCCCTGGCTGTACATGGTCTGTCACGATCACTAGAGAGGGAGCTAGGGGTGGGGAAGCTACAATTATACCCACCGGTGAGGGAGTGGTTAACATGGACCTCGTCACTATTAATTAAAGGAGTACACACATATCATCTACATCCTTCCTCTACAAAACAGACAGTGAGTGACAGGGCGACCATGTCTCATGCACTAGGGTAAATGCAGACAGCAAGGCACAGGAATACAGAATCACACGTAATCGCCGTAACGGACAGGCGGCCTGACCAGGCGACCAGACCGGGTCCGAACCTTGCCATCACCTCCTTCCCCGACGGGAACAAGTGGGGACGGCGCCGTGGCACGTGGTGGGCTACGGACGGGAGAACCCCTGGGAGATGAAGGCTGCGGGGTGGGCTGCGAGGAAGAGGAGGAGGTCGAGGAATCCGGAGAAAACGGGACCGCAGCCGGAAGACGGACAGGAGAAGGACCAAGGGGGGGGGGTTGCCCCAGAGGAGCGGGCAAGGCACTGGGCCGCGAAAGTGGCAGTGGAGGGGCATACGGAGCCGCCGGGGGAGGGACTGGCTCGTCCACGAGCCGGAGGTGCTGGCGGGACCGGCGGTACACCGTGCCGTCGTGGTTGACCAGGTACGAACGGGGGGAGCCAGCAGAACCGATGACTACGGCCAGTCTGGAGCGGCCAGAAATGGACCTCATGCGGACGACCTGGCCGGGAAGAAGAGGGCGGAGGACACGGCAGGACTCGTCGTGGGAACGCTTCTGAATACCGTGTCTGCGGGCAATGCGTTCCCGGACGAAGGCAGGTTTAAGGGCAGAGGGAGACAGGGACTGTTGGGACACCGGGACCGTGGGCCGCGTGACACGGGACATGAGACGCTGAGCCGGGGAACCCAGGACATGATCGCGGGGGATGTTGCGGAGGTTCAGCAGGGCCAGGTAAATGTCGGAGCGGGACAGGCGGCAACGTTCCAACAGTCCTTTAGCGCTGCGGACCGCGCGCTCGGCCAGGCCGTTGCTCTGCGGGTATTTCGGGCTGCTGGTGTAGTGCCGAAAATTCCACCGTTCAGCAAAAGCACGGAACTCGGCGCTGGTGAACTGGCTGCCGTTGTCCGATTGCATGCTGGCTGGGGACCCGAAGGTGGCAAAGTGGCGGCGTAGCTTCTCGATGACCGCGGTGGAAGATAGGGAGTGGAGCTGGTCAACTTCGAACCAGCTGGAGTAAGAGTCAACTAGCACCAGAAAGTGCTTTCCGTGCCATTCGAAGATGTCGGTTGCCAGCGCGGACCAGGGCAGGTTAGGGGCTGGCTGCTGCAGGAGCGGCTGCCGCTGTTGCTGTGGAGCGAGGCTGTTGCAGGTAGGGCACGCGGAGACTCTATCTCGGAAATAGCGAGGCATGTCAGGCCAGAAGAACTGACTCTGAGCGATGGAAAGGGTCGCTTCGGCCCCGGGATGGCCACGATGAGCAGTTTCGAAATATTGTTCTTGTAGTGCTGCGGGCACCACCACCTTGTGCCCCTTCACAATCACACCCTCACGCAGCACCAACTCGTCACGAACCAGGAAGTAAGGCACCGCTGCGGCCGGCAGGGAAGAACGGCGGCCTGGCCAGCCCCGCTTGATGATCGCGGCCAGCTGTTGTAGCGAAGCGTCAGCTGCCGTGTGCTTGGCCAGGGACTTCAACTGACTGGAGGGCACGAAATTGACGTTTAGGACTATCAGGTCGGACGCCTCGTATGGATGTCGGATTGTGGATGGGAGGGGCGCCCGAGACAGCGTATCAGCAACAAACATGTCCTTGCCCTTTCGATAAACCACGGTGAAAGTAAAACGTTGTAGCTGGAGCATCATGCGCTGGAGCCGGGAGGAGGCCACGTGTATCGGCTTATTGAGGATGGTAACCAGAGGCTGGTGGTCCGTTTCAACAGTGAAGCAAGTGCCCAGGATATAGTCCTTGAACTTGGAGCAGGCAAAAACAACTGCCAGCAGCTCCTTCTCAATCTGGGCATAGCGTTGTTCCGCGGTCGTCATCGTGCGGGATGCATAGGACACCGGCAGTTGCACCCCGTCGTGGACCTGCAGGCAGGCGGCCCCTAGGCCAAACCTCGATGCATCACATGTGAGAACGATTAGGCGCTGGAGGTGAAAGTACTTCAACGTAGGCATGCTGATCAGCTTAGATTTGAGGGTGTCGAATGCTTTCTGGTGTTGCGGGAACCAGGCCCAGGCAGCGTCCTTTTTCACCAGGTCCCTCAGAGGGGCGCTCAGTTCACTCAGGTCGGGGATGAACTTTCCCAGGTAGTTGGCCATGCCCAAGAAGCGCTGTAGGCCAGGCACGTCAGCAGGTGCAGGCATCTCGGATATTGCGGCTGTCTTTTGCGGGTCGGGCTTCAGCCCTGATGCTGTGAAGACGTGTCCCACGTAGGTGACCTCAGGGACCCGGAACCGGCATTTCTTCGGGTTGAGCTTCAGGTTGACATCTCGGGCCCGCTGTAGCACCTGGCGAAGGTGGTGGTCGTGCTCCGCGACATTCTTCCCGTAAACCAGAATGTCGTCGACAATGATGGCACACGGGAGCCCAGCAAACAGTTGTTCCATGGTCCTTTGGAACACTTCGCTGGCAGAGTTGATCCCAAACGGCATGCGGAGGAAGCGGTACCTGCCGAAGGGCGTGCCGAAGGTCGTCAGGTGCGAGGATCGCTCGTCCAGAGGTATCTGCCAGAACGAGCTCTTGGCATCGAGAACCGAGAACACAGTGGCAGGGCCGACCTGTGCAGCAACATCCTCCACTGTCCGCATAGGGTAATGCGGGCGCTTGATAGCCAAGTTCAAGTCCTTAGGGTTGATGCAGATCCGTAGTTCACTCTTATCCTTCTTCGCAGCGACGACCATAGTGGAGACCCACTGGGTGGGGACCGTTACTGGCTTCAGGATGCCCGTGGCCACCATCTCGAGAAGAGTGGACTCGACCTTGTCTCTCATGGCGAAGGATACCCGATGCGGGGGACGGACAACCGGCGTGATGTCGGGGTTGAGGGCAATCTTGTAGCTGCAGGGCAACTTCCCCAGCTTCGAGTCAAAACGGTCCGGGTATTCGGCCAGCGGGTTTAGGGTTGCCTCCACCATGTGGACATCGCTGTGGAATCTCACCAATCCGAGGTCCTGGCAGGCCTCCACGCCGAGCAGGGGGACACATTTACCGTCGAGCAGAAAGAAGGAAAGGGGCCGAGAGGTCTTCAGCACCTTGCAGTGGAGAGTTGCCTTCCCCACAGGAACAAGTACTCCGCCCCCATATGCACGCAAAACAGCACTGTCTGTAGAAACGAGCTCATTATCTCTTATCTTCTTGAATAGGCTTGTTGACATAACATTGGCAGCAGCCCCCGTGTCCACCTTAGCAGAGAAGGCCATGCCGTTCACCGTGACTCGGACGGTTGGGTCTCTTATCAGAGCAGGTGCACCTCGCAGGGAAAACACACGCATTTCGCTCGTGGAAGAGCCAGAGTCAGACAGGGGGAGTTCATCATGCTGGAGATGATAACCAGACGCGGTATCAGCACGTGTCAAGTAGCGAGAGGGTTTCTGCCGTGGCTGTGCAGAGTTCCCACGGGAACGGCAGGCCGCCGAAAAGTGGTTGGGCTTATTGCAGAGATTGCAGGTTTTCCCCAACGCCGGGCAGACATTAAAACGATGCGAAGGAAAGCTGCAGTTCGGACAGCGTTGGCGCGGCTTGGAGCTCGGCGTCAGGCTTGCCCTCTGTCGCTGAGGAGCAGAGGTGAAGCTAGCTGCGTGGACCACAGGGTCCGGTGGCTGTACAGCAGAGGAGACAGCCTCAGCTAAACGAGAGGCATGCAACGCCTCATGAAATGTCAGATCAGGCTTACGTAGCAGCTCTGAGCGCAGCTTACCATCCCGTAGACCAAAGACCAAGATGTCGCGGGTTAGAGTCTCAGGGGTCAAGACGTGCAGGTCGCATCTGCGAGCCATTCGGCGCAGCGCGGCCACGAAATTGTCAACAGATTCCCCAGGGTTTTGGCGTCGGGAGAACAGTTTAAAACGCTCTAAGATGTGGTTCGTGGGGAGGTCACACATAGCCGTAAATTTAGCAAGCAGACATACCGGGTCCTGGACACTCTCGCCTTGTCCATAGATGAATGACTCCGACCGCTCAAGCGCTTCGGGACCAGCCAGGTTTAGTAAAAGGGAGGCTTTGACCGCAGGGGCCACGGCAGGGTGAGCGATTGTGGCATAATGCTCAAAGTCACGTCGGAACACACTCCAGCGACGAGTGATGTCTGCATCAAAAACCAAGATGTCAGGTCTGCGACAGGCAGAGGCCATCACGGCACAGGGAGGGGGAACTGGAACTAAGAAAACAAAACCCGACAAACTGAAAACGCAGGAAAAACCACCTCTGACACCATGTAAAGATGGTTCTTGGACACCATTGTATCTTTAACTACTTTTATTAACACACATCACTGCCCTGGCTGTACATGGTCTGTCACGATCACTAGAGAGGGAGCTAGGGGTGGGGAAGCTACAATTATACCCACCGGTGAGGGAGTGGTTAACATGGACCTCGTCACTATTAATTAAAGGAGTACACACATATCATCTACACTGGGTTTTTAAACCTAGAGCCCGGACGCTGCTCCAACCGCCTCCAACCGCTTCTGGGCCTCTCATGATATCCATGGCTTCCAGAGTCGGCCTGGTTGCCAGCTTGAACGGGCGTGTGTTTGAAGAGCTGATCATTTTCAGAAGATCTTCCATCCAAACAATCTTTCCTATTGTTGGTGCACCCCATTTCATTTGGCCCCGCACCTGCAAAGGATAATCCCAGTATAAATAAATAAATGGAGGGTTGCTTCCCGGAATGTAGGCCTGTGACCAGTGGTGGGACTCGGAGCTCGGTGCTGGGCCCGTTACTGTTTGTCAAATACATCAATGATTTGCAGGAAAACGCACATGGCAACATTAGCCTGACGTCAATGGCGGATAAAATATTAGAATCTACTAGACTAAGTGGACCAGTTGGGCCCAAACCTTTCTTGCTCCTGTGCCTCCTCCCCACCCCCCTCCCTCCCCCTCCCTCCCTTGGAGATAGATTTAAATTTAAAAATGTGAATAACTTTAAAACTATAACACCGATTTCAATGAAACTTCTTCCATTCGCACCAAATGGACGACGGAGAGGAAGATGGGCCTAAAGTTGTCGCGCTATCTTGTACCATTTTGGCTGTAGTTCAGGAACAAACAAACAAACAAACAAACAAACAAACGAGAGTTTTAGTTTATAGATTATGAAGGATGAGGTAACAGAGAATTTGGAAGAGAGTTCTTCATGATAATATAGGCCAAAGTTAGCATGGTTTGGTGAAGGGGAGATCATGACTAATAAATCTGTTGGAATTCTTTGAGGGAGTAAATGGCAGGACAGGCAAAGGAGAGTCAGTGGATGTTGTTTTCCTTGATTTTAAGAAAGCCTTTGATAAGATGGCACGCCTGAGGCTCATAAAGAAGACAACAGTCATATTAAGGGCAGATACTAGCATGTATAGCATGTTGGCTGAGTGGCAGAAGGCAAAGGGTGGCAATAAAGGGGTGTTTTTTTCTGGTAGGCTGTCAGTAACTAGTGGAGTTCCGCAAGTGTCGGAGCTGAGGCCGCTACTCTTCCTGTTGTATATTATTGATTGAGACGAGGTGTTTGAAGGCTTTGCGGCCAAGTTTGCAGATGATATGAAGATAGGTGAGGGGCAGGAAGTTTGGAGAAAGCTGGGACTCTGCAGAAGGACTTGGACAGTTTGGGAGAGTGGGCAGAGAAGTGGCAGATGGAAATAGTGTAGTATTTCTCAAAATAACTATAGCAATAGCAAAAAATGTGTAGCGGTCACTTGGAAAGATCACAATGAAATAAGAATTGAAAGATGGTATGCAGAAATGCGTAGTTGTATCCCATTAGAAAAAGCTACTTATAATCTGAGAAATAGATATGATTTCTTTTTGAAAGTTTGGAACCCATTCATTTTAAAACTAGGACTAAGAATTGGAAATATATAAATTCAGGATTGTTTTGATACCCTTAATAAGAAATTAATAAGAAATTAGACGGAAGTGTTTCCTTCTTGACTCCAGGTTTCTTTCTTTCTTTCTCTCTTTCTTCCTTTCTTCCTGCCTTCCTTCCTCCCTTCCTTCCTTCCTCCCTTCTTCCCTTCCTCCCTTCCTCCCTTCCTCACTTCCTCCCTTCCTCCCTCCCTTCCTCCCTTCCTCCCTTCCTCCCTCCCTTCCTCCCTTCCTCCCTCCCTCCCTCCCTCCCTCCCTCTCTCCTTCCCTCCCTCCTTCCCTCCCTCCTTCCTTCCCTCCTTCCTTTCTTCCTTTCTTTCTTTCCTCTTACTGGGGGGTGGTGGGGAGGGGGGGTTGTGGTGGGGAAATAATACAGAACAGTACATGTATAATCGAATTTATACTGTTGGTATCATTGGGTGCTATGAGTTGTAACATGTATGTGCTTTGTTAAAATTTAAATTAAATTAAAAAATTAAAAAAAGAAATAGTGTAATAATGTGTGGCGTCATGCAGTCTGGTAGAAGGAATACGTGCGAAGACTATTTTCTAAATGGGGAGAAAATTCAGAAATCGGAGGTGCAAAGGGACTTGGGAGAGCTGGTGTAGGATTCCCAAAACGTTAATCTGCAAGTCGATCCAGTAGCGCTTGTCCGACCACATTGGAAATACTGGGAACAATTTAGGCCTCCAATATCTGAGGGTAACCGCTGGAGAAGGCCCAGAGGAGGTTTAAGGGAACGATACCAGGAATGAATGGGTTAACATATGATGCGGTGGACTCCATTGATCTTGCTGATTAGCGAAATGCCTGTGCAGAATGAATGTGTAGAGGATGTTTCCACTAGTGGCAGAGTCTAGGACCAGAGGTCACAGCCTCAGAATTAAAGGACGATCCTTCTCTAAAGGAGTTCGCCTGTCGGCACGGATTCGATAGGCCGAAGGGCCTGTTTCCACGCTGTATCTCCAAACTAAACTAGTGTGAATGGATGATCGCTGGTCGGCGCGCATTCGGTGGGCCGAAGGGCCTGTTTCCACGCAGTATCTCCAAACTAAACTAGTGCGAACATGTGATCGATGGTCAATATGGACTCGATTGGTCGCTGCGCTGTATCTCTAAAGAGCAAAGTCTAAAGTAAATTCTGTATAAATTTATGAGCCGTTGATCGGGGAAGCAAAATGCAGTTTCAATGAAGAGTGATTTGCCAGTAAAAGTTGAACTTTGCTTTGTCTTTATGGATGTTGATTTTGAGCAGTTTCAGCCCCAGATCCGAGGAGGGATGTAATGCTGAGGATTTATAAGGCGCTGGGCAGGCAGCATGTAGAGTATCATGAACAGTTGTGGGCCCCATATGTGAGGAAAGATGTGTTGGATCTGGAGAGGGTCCAGAGGAGGTTTACAACAACGATTCCAGAAATGAGTGGGTTAACCTACGATGAGCGATTGTCGGCACTAGGCCTGGACTCGCTGGAGTTTATAAAGAATGATGGGGCGGGGGAGGGGGTGTGGGGTTTGTGGACTTCATTGAAACTTATCAAGCAGCGAAACGCCTGAATGGAGTGGATGTGGAGAGGATGTTTCCACTAGTGGGAGAGTCTAGGACCAGAGGGCACATCCTTTAGAAAGTAGATTAGGTGGAATTTCTTTAGTCAGGGAATGTGGTGAATCTATGGAATTCTTTGCCACAGAAGCTATGCAGGCCAAGTCAATCGATAGTTTTAAGGCAGAAATTGATAGTACTTGATTATGGGTTAGGAGGGAGAGATAGATCAGCCAAGATTGAATGCTGGAGTAGACTCGATGGGCCTCGTGGCCCAATTCTGTTCTTTGAACTTATGACCTTATGGATTTATATATGGGGCTGCACACGGAGGACCAACAGCATATTAGACAGGTGGGTATAATGTTTTGGCTCATCAGCTCATAATGTTTTGGCTGATCGGTATGTATTCAATTTATCCACAGAGCGATGAACCACAATTTGCCAGTACCTGCACGTTGAATTTCTTCCATTATTTCTCCAAGCTTCGCATTGTTCTTCTGCATTTCCACAAGTATTTCCCAAATCTTCCTCAGTTCTTTAGGTTCTTTTGACCAGATATGTTCAAAGATTTGAAGGTTGTCGCCTCCACTATTGATTGCAGCAATTGCTTCCTAAATAAAGAATTCAGAATTTTATGTTTAATTTAGTTTCGTTTATTACTGTCACGTGTACAGTTAGAAGCTTTTTTTGTTGCGCGCTATTCAGTTATCGGAAAGGCTATCCATTAATACAGTCAAAACCTCCACTGTGTACAGATACAGGACAAAGGGGATCACGCAAATAACCTTTAGTTCAAGATAAAGCCAGTCTGATTCAAGATAGCAAGAGGATTTGAGTTTAGGAGCAGGGAGGTTCTACTGCAGTTGTACAGGGCCTTGGTGAGACCGCACCTGGAGTATTGTGTGCAGTTTTTGGGCACCTAATCTGAGGAAAGACATTCTTGCCATAGAGGGAGTACAGAGAAGGTTCACTAGATTGATCCCTCGGATGGTGGGACTTTCATATGAGGAAAGACTGGAGAGACTAGGCTTATACTCGCTGGAATTTAGAAGACTGAGGGGGGATCTTATAGAAACATATAAAATTCTTAAGGGGTTGGACAGGCTAGATGCGGGAAGATTGTTCATGATGTTGGGGGAGTCCAGAACCAGGGGTCACAGCTTAAGGATAAGAGGGAAGTCTTTTAGGACCGAGATGAGAAAACATTTCTTCACACAGAGAGTGGTGAGTCTGTGGAATTCTCTGCCACAGAAGGTAGTTGAGGCCAGTTCATTGGCTATATTTAAGAGTTAGATGTGGCCCTTTTTGCTAAAGGGATCAAGGGGTATGGGGAGAAGGCAGGTACGGGTTACTGAGCTGGATGATCAGCCATGTTCATATTAAATGGCGGTGCAGTCTCGAAGGGCCGAATGGCCTACTCCTGCGCCTATTTTCTATGTTTCTATGTTTCTAAGATAGTCCGAGGGTCTCCAATGAGGTAGATGGGAGTTCAGGACCGCTCTCTAGTTGGCGAGGGGACGGTTCGGTTGCCTGATAGTATTTTGTCCCGTGTACCGAGGTAGAGTGAAAGTTTTTCTGTTGCGTGCTATCCAGTCAGCGAAAAGACAACATGATTACAATCGAGCCGTCCACAGTGTACAGATACAGGATAAAGGGAATAACGTTTAGTGCAAGGTAAAGTCCAATAACTTGCAATTAAAGATAGTCAGAGGTGGACGGAAGGTCAAGACCGCTCTCAAGTTGGTGAGAGGACGGTTCAGTTGCCTGATAACAGCCGGGAAGAAATAACCCCTGAATCTAGAGGTGTGTACGTTTTCAAACTTCTGTACATCTTGCCCGATGGGAGAGGGGAGATAGAGAGAATGTCCGGGGTGAAATTGGTCCTTGATTATGCTGCAGGCCTTGCCGAGGCAGCGTGAGGTGCAGATGGAGGCGATGGAAGGGAGGTTAGACTGTGTGTGTGATGGTCTGGGCTGCGTCAACATCTCTGTGTGTGATTTCTTGTGGACTTGGAAGGAGTTGTTCCCAAACCTTGCTGTGATACATCCATATTAAATGCTTTCTACGGCGCATCTGTAGAAGTTGGTGTGTTATTGGGGTACGTGCCGAACTTCATATGCCTTGCAAGGAAGTAAAGGCGTTGGTGAGCTTTCTTAGCATGTATTCAGACAGCAAGACTCCATGGGCCGAAAGGGTTAATTCTGCTCCTACAACTGATGAATATTTAACCAATGATTATTTTACTTGTAATTCTTTAAGACTGGTGATATTTTTCCCGTGTAATGTCCAAGCAAAGTCATATTTGCAATTTCCAATGGCACATACCAATCTTTCACTGAACACCTTTGTGTTTCTAAGAAGACATTCATCGTTCCAATGTGCCACCATTTTGCTCATTCCAGTTTCTAGAGCGGACAAAACAGCAATTAAACGTATCAATATTTATCCATATACATTCATACCTACCCGCTGAGTTACTGCAGCCTGACCCGCTGAGTTACTCCAGCACTTTGTACCTGTCCACGTTCTCCACAGAGATGCTGCCCGACCCGCTGAGTTACTCCAGCACTTTGTACTTGTCCGGTTTCTTCACAGATGCTGCCTGACCCGCTGAGTTACTCCAGTACTTTGTACCTGTCCGCTTTCTCCAGAGATGCTCCCTGACCCGCTGAGTTACTCCAGCACTTTGTACCTGTCCCTATTTTTTACTGTAGTTTAGAGATACAGCGCTGAAACCGGCCTTTCGGCACACCTAAGTCCGCACCGACCAGCGATCACCGCACATTAACACTATCCTACACACACACTAGGGATTATTTACACATACAGCACGCCAATGAACCAGCATAGTTGTACGTATTTGGATCGTGAGATGAAACCGAAGTTCTGGGAGAAAACCCACGCAGGTCACGGGGAGAACGTACAAACTCCGTACAGACAGCACGCATAGTCGGGATGGAACCCGGGTCTCAGGCACTGCAAACGCTGTAAAGCAGCAACTCCTCCGCTACATACCTGTGACTGTCCTCCAGTGATGCCGCGTGACCGTGTCAAACATTCAACATACGTTAACCCAATCATCCCTGGGATTATTCTGCAAATCTCCTCTCGACCCTCTCCATAGAAACATAGAAACATAGAAAATAGGTGCAGGAGTCCGCCATTCGGCCCTTCGAGCCTGCACCGCCATTCAATATGATCATGGCTGATCATCCAACTCAGTAACCTGTACCTGCCTTCTCTCCATACCCCCTGATCCCTTTAGCCACAAGGGCCACATCTAACTCCCTCTTAAATATAGCCAATTACCTGGCCTCAACTACATTCTGTGGCAGAGAATTCCACATATTCACCACTCTCTGTGAAAAAAAACTTTCTCATCTCGGTCCTAAAAGACTTCCCCCTTTTCCTGAAAACTGTGATCCCTTGTTCTGGACTCCCCCAACATCGGAAACAATCTTTCTGCATCTAGCCTGTCTAACCCCTTAAGAATTTTGCAAGTTTCTATAAGATCCCCCCTTCTTAAGTTTCTATAAGATCCCCCCTCCAAAGCCAGGCCATCCTTTCTCACCTCCTTTGTACAGGTACGTCCTTTCATTCTCACCTGTTTGGGTGCCCATTTTTACAATCATGGACAGAACTAGTCCCTTAATAAAATTAATTCTGAACACCAGCTCTCCGCTGTTTCCACGACCCAGATGGCGGCAGTCATACCTGCTCTGCTCTCTGCACCGTCACTGTACTTTATGGTTCCAGAGAATCTCATATAACATATAACATATAACAACTACAGCATGGAAACAGGCCTGTCCGGCCCTACCAGTCCACGCCGACCATTCTCCCTGACCTAGTCTCATCTACCTGCACTCAGACCATAACCCTCCAATCCCCTCCTATCCATATACCTATCCAATTTACTCTTAAATAATAAAATCGAGCCAGCCTCCACCACTTCCACCGGAAGCCCATTCCATACAGCCACAACCCTCTGAGTAAAGAAGTTCCCCCTCATGTTACCCCTAAACCTTTGTCCCTCAATTCTAAAGCTATGTCCCCTTGTTGGAATCTTCCCCACTCTCAAAGGGAAAAGCCTACCCACGTCAACTCTGTCCGTCCCTCTCATAATTTTAAAAACCTCTATCAAGTCCCCCCTCAACCTTCTACGCTCCAAAGAATAAAGACCCAACCTGTTCAACCTCTCTCTGTAGCCTAAGTGTTGAAACCCAGGCAACATTCTAGTAAATCTCCTCTGTACCCTCTCCATTTTGTCGACATCCTTCCTATAATTTGGCGACCAGAACTGCACACCATACTCCAGATTCGGCCTCACCAATGCCCTGTACAATTTCAACATTACATCCCAACTTCTATACTCGATGCTCTGATTTATAAAGGCAAGCATACCAAACGCCTTCTTCACCACCCTATCCACATGAGATTCCACCTTCAGGGAACAATGCACAGTTATTCCCAGATCCCTCTGTTCCACTGCATTCCTCAATTCCCTACCATTTACCCTGTACGTCCTATTTTGATTTGTCCTACCAAAATGCAGCACCTCACACTTATCAGCATTAAACTCCATCTGCCATCTTTCAGCCCACCCTTCCAAAAGGCCCAAGTCTCTCTGTAGACTTTGAAAATCTACCTCACTATCAACTACTCCACCTATCTTAGTATCATCTGCATATTTACTAATCCAATTTGCCACACCATCATCCAGATCATTAATGTAAATGACAAACAACAGTGGACCCAACACAGATCCTTGGGGCACTCCACTAGACACTGGCCTCCAACCTGACATACAATTGTCAACCGTTACCCTCTGGTATCTCCCATTCAGCAATTGTTGAATCCATCTTGCAACCTCACTATTAATACCCAACGATTTAACCTTCTTAATCAACCTTCCATGTGGAACCTTGTCAAATGCCTTACTGAAGTCCATATAGACAACATCCACAGCCTTGCCCTTATCAATTTCCCTGGTAACCTCTTCAAAAAATTCAAGAAGATTAGTCAAACATGACCTTCCAGGCACAAATCCATGTTGACTGTTTCTAATCAGGCCTTGATTATCCAAATAATTATATATATTGTCCCTAAGTATCTTTTCCATTAATTTTCCCACCACAGACGTCAAACTAATAGGTCTATAATTGCTAGGTTTACTTTTAGAACCTTTTTTAAACAAAGGCACAACATGCGCAATGCGCCAATCTTCCGCCACCATCCCTGTTTCTAATGACGTTTGAAATATTTCCGTCATAGCCCCTGCTATTTCTACACTAACTTCCCTCAATGTCCTAGGGAATATCCTATCAGGACCTGGAGACTTATCCACTTTTATATTCTTCAAAAGTGTCCGTACCTCCTCTTCTTTAATCATCCTAATTTCCATCACTACTCTACTTGTTTCGCTTACCTCACATAATTCAATATCCTTCTCCTCGGTAAATACCGAAGAAAAGAAATTGTTTAATATCTCCCCCATCTCAACGATATTTATTGTGCAACTTTCTAGTCTCACCCCGGGCAAAGCTCATGTACACTTCAGAATGGGTGTTACATTTCTCTTCTCAATCTCATGAAGCTCTAAATCTTTGCTATCATTTCTGCACCCCATCTCAATCACATAGAAACATAGATAGAAACATGGAAAAAATAAGGTGCAGGAGGAGGCCATTAGGCCATTTGAGCCTGTACGCACCGCCATTCATTGTGATCGCGGCTGATCATCCACAATCAGTAACCTGTGCCTGCCTTCTCCCCATATCCCTTGATTCCACTAGCCCCTAGAACTCTATCGAACTCTCTTTAAAATTCATCCAGTGAATTGGCCTCCACTGCCTTCTGTGGTAGAGAATTCCACAAATTCACAACTCTCTGGGTGGTAAAGGTTTCTTCTCACATTTTTAAATGGCCTCTCCTTTATTCTTAGGCTGTGTGGCCCCTGGTTCTGGACTCCTCCAACATTGAGAATATCCGGGGTGACAACCTTGGCATTGGTACCCAAGTGCATATCCTCAATGGCTCTCAGGAGACGAAATTGCACGATTTGCGAACAGATCCATCCAAGACCGCAAGGAACCGCAGAGAGTTCTGGACGCAGCCCAGACCATCACGCACACAAACCTACCTCCATTCCATTGCCTCCATTTACACCTCACACTGCCTCGGAAAGGCCAGCAACATAATCAAGGCCCAGTCTCACCCCCGGTCACTCCCATTTCTACTCTCTACCATCGGGTAAGAGGTACAGAACTGTGGAGACGCATACCTCCAGACTCGGGGCAGTGTCATCCCGGCAGTTATCAGGCGACTGAACCGTCCTCTCACCAACTGGAGAGCAGTCCTGACCCATTTAGACCCTCAAACCATCTTTAAACGGATTTTATCGGGCTTCATTTCGAACGGTACTTTATTCCCTTTATCCTGTATCTGTACTCTGTGGACTTTCCAATTTGGTGAAGGGTCCTGGCCCGAAATGTCACGTCTCCAAGTTCTCCAGAGATGCTGCCTGACCCGCTGAGTTCATCACTTTATACATGTCCATGTTCTCCAGAGATGCAGCCTGATTCGCTGAGTTCAGCACTTTATATAGGTCCATGTTGTCCAGAGATGCTGCCTGACCCGCTGAGCTACTCCAGCACTTTGTACCTACCCATGTTCTCCAGAGATGCTGCCTGACCCGCTGAGTTCAGCACTTTATACATGTCCATGTTCTCCAGAGATGCAGCCTGACTCGTGTTGCTCCAGCACTTTGTACCTATACATTTTCTCCAGAGATGCAGCCTGACTCGCTGAGTTCTGCACTTTGTACCAGTCCACGTTCTCCAGAGATGCTGCCTGACCCGCTATATTACTCCAGCACTTTGTACCTATCAGTGTTCTCCATAGATGCTGCCTGACCCGCTGAGTTACTCCAGCACTTTGTGTTTATATTTGCAAGGATCTGCAGTTCGCTTTCATTTCAGATTGTGTGAGAACCTGAGAAGGTTTGACAAGGTAATATTGAGCGGTGACCACAAGAGGGAGGTTCAGGCCCAATGAGACACAGATATGAAATACAAGGACTCGGTGTGTCAAACTGTGCTGCGTGACACATCTTCTCACAGAGGGTAGTGAATGTCT
Source organism: Rhinoraja longicauda (assembly GCF_053455715.1). Classification (NCBI taxonomy): domain Eukaryota; kingdom Metazoa; phylum Chordata; class Chondrichthyes; order Rajiformes; family Arhynchobatidae; genus Rhinoraja; species Rhinoraja longicauda. The sequence goes on along the minus strand of NC_135991.1, from coordinate 15,340,596 downwards.
GGATTCTCCTTCCCCTGAGTGCAGTGGAGGCAACCAATGAGACATGGTTATAGTCTTAGAGCCATACAGTGTGGAAACAGGCCCTTAGGCCCAATTTTCCCACGCCGGCCAACATGCCCCATCTGCACAAGTCCCACCTTCCCGCGTTTGGCCCATTCCTTCCAAACCCGTCCGTCCTCCAAATGTATTTTAAATGTAATGATAGTCCCTGCATCAACTACCTCTCCCGGCAGCTCGTTTCATACACCCACCACCCTTTGTGTGAAAATGTTGCCCCTCAGGTTCCCATTAACTGTTTGCCCCATGATCTTAAACCTATGTCCTCTGGTTCTTGATTCTCTTACTCTGGGGGCTGGAAGACTCTGTGCATCTAACTTCACTATTCCTGCTCGTGAATTTGTACACCTCCATAAGTTCACCCCTCATCCTCCTGCGCTCCAAGGAATAAATTCCTAGCCTGCCCAACCTCTCCCTGTAGCTCAGACCCCTCGAATCCTGGCAAAATCTTCATAAATTTTCTCCACACTCTTTCCATGGTATCTCGAAACTATACTGGTGTGAACGTGTGATCTGTGATTTTCGCGGCCTCGGTGGGCTGGTGGGTGGCCTGTTTCCATGCTGTATCTCTCAACCAAACTATATCTAAACTTTTCTTTGGATAACACAGCAGGTAGACAGTCCTGCTTGGAAGGGGGTCAAATCTGGTTCTCCGAGACCAAATATTTTTTTCGTAAATGTACCTCAGTCAAATTCTGAAATGGAAACAGGAAATAAAGTTATCGAGTCATACAGCATGGAAACAGGCTCTTTGGCCCAACTTGCCCACGCCAGCCAACATGCGCCATCTACACTAGTCCCACCTACCTGCGTTTGGCCCATATCCCCGTCAAACCTGTCCTACCCATGTACATGTCCAAGTGTCTTTTAAACGTTGTGATAGTACCTGCCTGAACTACCGCCTCCGGCAGCTCGTTCTATACACCCACCACCTTTTGTGCGAAAACGTTGCCCCTTGGGTTCCTATTAAATAGAATATATAACGTAGAACAATCCAACACAGAAACGGGCCCTTCGGCCCAACTTTCCCACAACGACCAACATGCCTCGTCTACATTAGACCCACCTACCTGCGTTTAGCCCATATCCCTCCAAACCTGTCCTATCCATGTATCCATTGTGAGGTAATCCACATTGGTGGCAACAACAAGAACTGTGAAACCACAATATAGGGGTTGCTAGGGGGTGTTGCTAGGGGATGTTGCTAGGGGGTGTTGCTAGGGGGTATTGCTAGGGGGGTTGCAAGGGGGTGTTGCTAGGGGGGGTTGCTAGGGGGGTTGCTAGGTGGGGCTGCTAGGTGGGGCTGCTAGGTGGGGTTGCTGGGGGGCTGCTCGGTGGAGTTGCCATGGGGGGTTTCTAGGGGGGTTGCTAGAGGGGGTTGCTAGGGGAGGGGTTTTGCTAGGTGGCGTTGCTAGGGGGGTTGCTAGTGGGGAGGGGATATGCTAGGGGGTTGCTAGGTGGGGTTGCTAGGTGGGGTTGCTAGGTGGGGTTGCTAGGGAGGTTGCTCAGGGGGGAGTGGTCGCTAGGGGGATTGCTAAGGGGGCGTGGTTGCTAGGGGGTTGCTAGGTGGGGTTGAGGTGTTTTGCTGGGGGGGTTGCTTGGGGGGGTTGCTTGGGGGGGGTTGCTAGGGGGGGTTGCTGGGGGGGTTGCAAGGGGGAGGGTTTCGCTTGGTGGGGTTCCTCGGGGGAGGGGTTTTGCTAGGTAGGGTTGCCAAGGGGGGAGTGGTTGATAGGTGGGGTTGCTAGGGGGAATTGCTGGGGGGGTTGCTAGGCGGGGAGGGTATTTGCTAGGGGGTTGCTAAGGGGGGAGTGGTTGCTCGGTGGAGTTGCGAGGAGGGGTTCCTTGGGGGTTGCTAGGGGTGAGAGGTTTTGCTAAGGTGGTTGCTGGGCGTTGCTAGGTGGGGTTGCTAGGTGTGGTGCTACGTGGGGTTGCTAGGTGGGGTTGCTAGGTGGGGTTGCTAGGGGCGTTACTAGGTGGGGTTGCTAGGGTGGATTGCTAGGGGGGTTGCTAGGTGGGGTTGCTAGGTGGGGTTGCTAGCTGGGGTTGTTAGGTGGGGTTGGTAGGTGGGGTTGCTAGGGGGTTTGCTAGGTGGGGTTGCTAGGGGACGTTGCTATGGGGGTTGCTAGGGGGGATTGCTAGGTGGGGTTGCTAGGTGGGGTTGCTAGGGGGTTTGCTAGGTGGGGTTGCTAGGGGACGTTGCTATGGGGGTTGCTAGGGGGGATTGCTAGGTGGGGTTGCTCGGTGGGGTTGCTTGGGGGTTTGCTAGGTGGGGTTGCTAAGGGACGTTGCTAGGGGGTGTTGCTAGTGGGGGTTGCTAGGGGGGTTGCTAGGTGGGGTTGCTAGTTGGGGTTGCTAGGTGGGGCTGCTAGGTGGGGCTGCTAAGGGGGGTTGCTAGGGGGGGTTGCTAGGGGGGGTTGCTAGGTGGGGTTGCTAGGTGGGGTTACTAGGTGGGGTTGCTAGGTGTGGTTGCTAGGTGGGGTTGCTAGGTGGGGTTGCTAGGGGGGATATAAGGTAGAAAGGTAGAAAGTAGGTGCAGGAGGAGGCCACTCGGCCCTTCGTGCCAGCACCGCCATTCAATATGATCATTGCGGCTCATCTAACATCAGTTCCCCGTTCCTGCTATGTCCCCGTGTCCCTTGATTCCCTTCGCCCCAAGAGTTAAATCTCTCTCTCCTGAAAACATCCAGTGAAAAGGCCTTCACTGCTTCCTGTGGCAGAGAATTCCACAGATTCACAACTTTCTGGGTTGTATTTATTGTAGAAACTGTAGGTGCTGGTTAATACACAAAGGGACAAAAAGTAGATTTTTGAGACCTGGGAAGAATCCGCAGCACCTGGAGGAGCCAAGAGATGACTGAGAATATGCAAACTCCACACAGGCAGCACCCGAGGTCAGGATCAAACGTGGGTCTGTGGCACTGTGAAACCACAATATAGGGGTTGCTAGTGGTGGTTGCTAGGTGGGGTTGCTATGTGGGGTTGCTGGGTGGGGTTGCAAGGTGGGGTTGCTGGGTGGGGTTGCTAGGTGGGGTTGCTTGGGGGGTTGCTTGGGGGTTGTTAGGTGGGGTTGCTGGGGGGTTGCTAGGGGGGTTGTTAGGTGGGGTTGCTAAGGGGTTTGCTAGGTGGGGTTGCAAGGTGGGGTTGCTAGGTGGGGTTGCTAGGTGTGGTTTGCTGGGTGGGGCGGTGTTTTGCTAAGTGGGGTTGCTAGGTGGGGTTGCTAGGTGGGGTGGCTAGGGGGGTTCCTAGGTGGGGTTGCTGGGGGGTTGCTAGGGGGGTTGTTAGGTGGGGTTGCTAAGGCGTTTGCTAGGTGGGGTTGCAAGGTGGGGTTGCTAGGTGGGGTTGCTAGGTGTGGTTTGCTGGGTGGGGCGGTGTTTTGCTAAGTGGGGTTGCTAGGTGGGGTTGCTAGGTGGGGTGGCTAGGGGGGTTCCTAGGTGGGGTTGCTAGGTGGGGTTGCTAGGTGGGGTTGCTAGGTGTGGTTTCTAGGGGGGTTGCCTGGGGGCGTTGCTAGGTGGTGTTGCTAGGGTGGGTTGCTTGGGGGGTTCCTAGGTGGGGTTGCTTGGGGGGTTGCTAGTTGGGGTTGCTAGGAGGTGTTGCTAGGGGGGTTCCTGGGGGGTTGCTATGTGGGGTTGCTGGGGGGATTGCTAGGTGGGGTTGCTAAGGGGGATTGCTAGGTGGGGTTGCTAGGTGGGGCAGCTCGGTGGTGTTGCTAGGGGTTGCTAGGTGGGGTTGCTAGGGGAGTTGCTAGGTGGGGTTGCTCGGGGGGGTTGCTCGGTGGGATTGCTAGGGGTAGTTGCTCAGTGGGGTTGCTAGGGGGGTTGCTAGGGGGAGTTGCTAAGGGGAGTTGCTGGGGGGGTTGCTAGGTGGGGTTGCTAGGTGGGGTTGCTAGGTGGGGTTGCCAGGTGGGGTTGATAGGTGGGGTTGCTAGGGGGCGTTACTAGGGACGTTGCTAGGGGGCGTTACTAGGGACGTTGCTAGGGGGCGTTGCTAGGGGGGGTAAGAAAGGTAGAAAGGTAGAAAGTAGGTGCAGGAGGAGGCCAATCGGCCCTTCGTGCCAGCACCGCCATTCAAAGTGATCATGGCTGATCATCTAAAATCAGTTCCCCGTTCCTGCTTTGTCCCCATGTCCCTTGATTCCCTTCGCCCCAAGAGTTATCATATCACATCATATCATATATATACAAGGTGTGGGATAAGGTGTGTGGGAGGTCAGTTGGTCAGGTGAGTGGGGGTCTGGGGGTCAAGTGTGTAAGGGGACTGGGGTTCAGGTATGTGGGGAGCTGGAGGCGATGTGTGTGTGGGGGCTGTGGGTCAGGTGTACGTGGGGGGACTGGATGTCTGGTGCGTGGCAGCTGGGAGTCAGGTATGTGGGGGGCTGGAGGTCAAGCGTGTGGCGGGCTAGGGATCGTGTGTGGCGGGATGGGTATCAAGTTTGTGGGGGGCTGGGTCTCAGGTATGCAGGGGGCTGGAGTTCAGGGGTGTGTGGGGCTGGGGGTCAGGTGTGTGTGGGGGGCTGGGGGTCAGGTGTGTGTGGGGGGCTGGGGGTCAGGTGTGTGTGGGGGGCTGGGGGTCAGGTGTGTGGGGTGGCTGGTTGTCTGTTGTGAGGGGAGACTGGGGGTTAGGTGTGAGCGGGGGCTGTGGGTCAGGGGGTCAGGTGAGTGGGAGGCTGGGTGTCAGGTGTGTGCGGGGACTGAGGGTGTCAGGTGTGTGGGGGGGCTGGGGGACGTGTGTGACGGGCTGGGGGTTAGGAGCGTGGGGAGCTGGGGTTAGGAGTGTGGAGGGCAAGGGTTTTCATATCATATCATATCATTTATATGCAGCCGGAAACAGGCCCACCAAGTCCGTGCCGCCCAGCGATCCCCGTACACTAACACTATCCTACACCCACTAGGGACAATTTTTACACTTACCCAGCCAATTAACCTACATACCTGTACGTCTTTGGAGTGTGGGAGGAAACCGAAGATCTCGGAGAAAACCCACGCAGGTCACGGGGAGAACGTACAAACTCCTTACAGTGCAGCACCCGTAGTCAGGATCGAACCTGAGTCTCCGGCGCTGCATTCGCTGTAAAGCAGCAACTCTACCGCTGCGCTACCGCTCTCTTTATCTTGAAAACATACAGTGAAAAGGCCTTCACTGCTTTCTGTGGCAGAGAATTCCCCAGATTCACAAATCTCTGGGTTGTATTTATTGTAGAAACTGCAGGTGCTGGTTAATACACAAAGGGACACAAAGTAGATTTTTGAGATGTGGGAAGAATCCGCAGTACCTGGAGGAGCCGAGAGGTGACGGAGAATGTGCAAACTCCCCACATGCAGCACCCCAGATCTGGATCAAACGTGGGTCTGTGGCACTGTGAAACCACAATATAGGGGTTGCTAGGGGGGATTGCTAGGGGTGGT
>NC_135991.1:15302347-15334637 GCF_053455715.1 Rhinoraja longicauda | reverse complement strand
GTACGAGGGTAAACTAGCCAATAATATAAAGGAGGATAGTGAAAGCTTTTTCAGGTACGTGAAGAGGAAACAAATAGTCAAGGAAAATGTGGGTCCCTTGAAGACAGAAGCGGGGGAATTTATTATGGGGAACAAGGAAATGGCAGACGAGTTGAACCGGTACTTTGGATCTGTCTTCACTAAGGAAGATACAAACAATCTCCCAGATGTTCTAGTGGCCAGAGATCCTAGGGTGACGGAGGAACTGAAGGAAATCCACATTAGGCAGGAAAAAGTTTTGGGTAGACTAATGGGACTGAAGGCTGATAAATCCCCAGGGCCTGATGGTCTGCATCCCAGGGTACTTAAGGAGGGTGGCGCTAGAAATTGTGGACGCATTGGTGATCATTTTCCAATGTTCCACAGATTCAGGATCAGTTCCTGTGGATTGGAGGGTCGCTAATGTTGTCCCATTTTATAAGAAAGGAGGGAGAGAGAAAACGGGAAATTATAGACCAGTTAGTCTGACATCAGTGGTGGGGAAGTTGCTGGAGTCAATTATAAAATACGAAATTGCGGAGCATTTGGATAGCAGTAACGGGATCATTCCGAGTCAGCATGGATTTACGAAGGGGAAATCGTGCTTGACTAATCTACTGGAATTTTTTGAGGATGTAACTAGGAAAATTGACAAGGGAGAGCCGGTGGATGTGGTGTACCTCGACTTTCAGAAAGCCTTCGACAAGGTCCCACATAGGAGATTAGGAGGCAAAATTAGGGCACATGGTATTGGAGGTAGGGTACTGACATGGATAGAAAATTGGTTGACAGACAGAAAGCAAAGAGTGGGGATAAATGGGTCCCTTTCAGAATGGCAGGCAGTGACTAGTGGGGTACCGCAAGGCTCGGTGCTGGAACCGCAGCTATTTACAATATACATTAATAACTTGGATGATGGGATTAAAAGTACCATTAGCAAATTTGCAGATGATACAAAGCTGGGTGGCAGTGTGAACTGTGAGGAAGATGCTATGAGGTTGCAGGGTGACTTGGACAGGTTGTGTGAGTGGGCGGATGCATGGCAGATGTAGTTTAATGTGGATAATTGTGAGGTTATCCACTTTGGTGGTAAGAATAGGAAGGCAGATTATTATCTGAATGGTGTCAAGTTAGGAAAAGGGGACGTACAACGAGATCTGGGTTTCCCAGTGCATCAGTCACTGAAAGGAAGCATGCAGGTACAGCAGGCAGTGAAGAAAGCCAATGGAATGTTGGCCTTCATAACAAGAGGAGCTGAGTATAGGAGCAAAGAGGTCCTTCTGCAGTTGTACAGGGCCCTGGTGAGACCGCACCTGGAGTACTGTGTGCAGTTTTGGTCTCCAAATTTGAGGAAGGATATTCTTGCTATTGAGGACGTAGGTTTACTAGGTTAATTCCCAGAATGGCTTCACTGTCGTATGTTGAAAGACTGGAGCGACTAGGCTTGTATACACTGGAATTTAGAAGTATGAGGGGGGATGTTATCGAAACATATAAGATTATTAAGGGGTTGGACAGGAAACATGTTCCCAATGTTGGGGGAGTCCAGAACAAGGGGCCACAGTTTAAGAATAAGGGGTAGGCCCTTTCGAACGGAGATGAGGAAAAACCTTTTCAGTCAGAGAGTTGTAAATCTGTGGAATTCTCTGCCTCAGAAGGCAGTGGAGGCCAATTCGCTGAATACATTCAAGAGAGAGCTAGATAGAGCTCTTAAGGATAGCGGAGTCAGGGGGTATGGGGAGAAGGCAGGAACGGGGTACTGATTGAGAATGATCAGCCATGATCACATTGAATGGTGGTGCTGGCTCGAAGAGCCGAATGGCCTCCTCCTGCACCTATTGTCTATTGAAACCGGAGCACCCGGAGAAAACCCACGCAGGTCACGGGGAGAACGTGTAAACTCCGTACAGACAGCAGCCATGGTCGGGATGGAAGCCGGGTCTCTGGTGCCGTGAGGCAGCAACTCTGCCGCTGCACCACCGTGCTGAGGGCTGGTTTCTAGACCGTGGACATTGGTACATTGGTACATACCCACTCATCTTGTAGAGCCTTCAGGATGGCGGGAATACTGGTTGAAGAGGGGGCTTTGGGCCGGATGGGATGGCTGGCTGTGTGAGAAATGCAGCACAATCTGGAATTAATATCCATTGCAGTTAGGGGAGTGGGGGTGGTGGGGGGGGAGAGGAGAGGGGGGGGAGAGGGGAGGGAGCAGAGGGATTGAGGCGGGTAGAGGGAGGGGGGGGGGAGAGGGAGGGGGGAGAGGGAGGGGGGGGAGAGGGAGGGGGGGAGAGGGAGGGGGGGGAGAGGGAGGGGGGGAGAGGGAGGGGGGGAGAGGGAGGGAGGGGGGGAGGGAGAGAGGGATTGAGGGGGGCAGGGAGGGGGGGAGAGGGAGAGGTAGGGGAGGGAGGGAGGGGGAGAGGGAGGGATTGAGGGGGGCAGAGGGAGGGGGCAGAGGGAGGGGGGGAGAGGGAGGGATTGAGGGGGCAGAGGGAGGGGGGGAGAGAGGAGAGAGATTGAGGGGGGCAGAGGGAGGGGGGGAGGGAGGGGAAGAGAGGGGGGGAAGTGAGAAGGGGGGAAGAGAGAAGGGGAAGAGAGGGGGGGGGAAGTGAGGGAGGCGAAGAGAGAGGGGGAAGAGAGAGGGGGGAAGAGAGAGGGGGGGGAGAGAGAGGGGGGGAGAGAGAAGGGGGAAGAGAGAGGGGGGGAAGAGAGAGGGGGGGAAGAGAGAGGGGGGGAAGAGAGAGGGGGGGAAGAGAGAGGGGGGGAAGAGAGAGGGGGGGAAGAGAGAGGGGGGGAAGAGAGAAGGGGGGAAGAGAGATGGGGGGAAGAGAGAAGGGGGGAAGAGAGAAGGGGGGAAGAGAGAAGGGGGGAAGAGAGAAGGGGGGAAGAGAGAAGGGGGGAAGAGAGAAGGGGGGAAGAGAGAAGGGGGGAAGAGAGAAGGGGGAAGAGAGAAGGGGGGAAGAGAGAAGGGGGGAAGAGAGAAGGGGGGAAGAGAGAAGGGGGGGAAGAGAGAAGGGGGGAAGGGAGAAGGGGGGGAAGAGAGAAGGGGGAAGAGAGAAGGGGGGGAAGAGAGAAGGGGGGGAAGAGAGAAGGGGGGGAAGAGAGAAGGGGGAAGAGAGAAGGGGGGAAGAGAGAAGGGGGGAAGAGAGAAGGGGGGAAGAGAGAGGGGGGGAAGAGAGAGGGGGGGAAGAGAGAGGGGGGAAGAGAGAGGGGGGAAGAGAGAGGGGGGAAGAGAGAGGGGGGGAAGAGAGAGGGGGGGAAGAGAGAGGGGGGGAAGAGAGAAGGGGGGAAGAGAGAGGGGGGGAAGAGAGAAGGGGGAAGAGAGAAGGGGGGGAAGAGAGAAGGGGGGGAAGAGAGAAGGGGGAAGAGAGAAGGGGGGAAGAGAGAAGGGGGGAAGAGAGAAGGGGGAAGAGAGAAGGGGGGAAGAGAGAAGGGGGGAAGAGAGAAGGGGGAAGAGAGAAGGGGGGGAAGAGAGAAGGGGGGAAGAGAGAAGGGGGGAAGAGAGAAGGGGGAAGAGAGAAGGGGGGGAAGAGAGAAGGGGGGAAGAGAGAAGGGGGGGAAGAGAGAAGGGGGAAGAGAGAAGGGGGGAAGAGAGAGGGGGGGAAGAGAGAGGGGGGGAAGAGAGAGGGGGGGAAGAGAGAGGGGGGGAAGAGAGAGGGGGGGAAGAGAGAGGGGGGAAGAGAGAGGGGGGAAGAGAGAGGGGGGAAGAGAGAGGGGGGAAGAGAGAGGGGGGAAGAGAGAGGGGGGAAGAGAGAGGGGGGAAGAGAGAGGGGGGAAGAGAGAGGGGGGAAGAGAGAGGGGGGGGAGGGAGAGGGGGGGGGAGGGAGAGGGAGAAGCCTGTACCCTTGATGTCAATGAGTTGGTCTTCAGACAGGGGCTGTCCATTAATCGGGTCGCTGCCATTTTCTGCGATGTATTTCTCAATCAGTCGACGTTCAAAGACGTGATTGGAAACGGGCGAGACACAGGGATGCTCAGGAACCTCGTTCGAGACTGTGGAGAGGGCAGAGTTACTGAACGCCCCGACAACCACCTCCCCTCCCACCCCCTCTCCCCGTCTCAGTAACCCCCTCCCCCCCACGCCCCCTCTCCGTAACCCACCTCCCCCGACACCCCCTCTCTGTAACCCCCTCGCTCTAACTAGCATTAGAGACCATTAAATAGCAATTAACCATCTTTAACCATCACGAAAACCACTCAACCAGTGTTAGGGAGCGCTAACTAGTGGGTCTCGACCCGAAACGTCACCCATTCCTTCTCTCCCGAGATGCTGCCTGACCTGCTGAGTTACTCCAGCATTTTGTGAATAAATCGATTTGTACCAGCATCTGCAGTTATTTTCTTATGCTAACTAGCCTTTAATGCCCATTATAATGCTCGGAGGACGCGGTTTACCCCCTTGCTTGTATTTTCACGATTTAACCTCCAAAATTGCCCCAAATCCCTCCTGGAGCAGCCAGTGACGGTGAACCAGTACCAGCTGCCATCAGGCACATTTAGTGAGGGCTAACTAGCAGTTAACCTGATTGAGAATGATTAGCCATGATCACATTGAATGGCGGTGCTGGCTCAAAGCGCCGAATGGCCTCCTCCTGCACCTATTGTCTATAAACCCCTCGTAGACGGGCCAGAGAAGGTGAATCATCACCAGCCGCCACCAGGCACATTTAGTGAGCGCTAACCAGCCGCTAAGTAGCGGTTAACCCGCTCTAACTAGCGATAAAAGATACATTTGAGTGTTTTCACGATGCAACCTCCAGAACTGCCCCAAGTCCCTCGTAGACGGGCCAGTGACGGTGAATCATCACCAGCCGCCTTTAGTGAGCGCTAACCAGCGGTTAACCCGCTCTAACTAGCGATAAAAACCAAGTTTCTGTGTTTTCACGATTTAGTCAAGTCAAGTCAATTTTATTTGTACAGCACATTTAAAAACAGCCCACGTTGACCAAAGTGCTGAACATCAGTTCATGTTCTAAGACCAAACATACAAACATAACAGCATATACATAAACAGTTCTCAGAGAGCCTCAAACGCTAAACCTCCAGAACAGCCCAAAAATCCTCCTAGAGCGGCCAGAGACGGCGAACCAACACCAGCCACGGTTAGTGAGCGCTAACCAGCAATTAAGCCTCGCTAACTAGTGATAAACCCCATGTTTGCGAGTTTTCACGATCTAACCTCAAGAACAGACCCAAATCCCTCGTAGAGCGGCCAGTGACGGTCAACCATCACCAGCCACCACCAGGCACATTTATTGAGCGCTAACCAATTGCTAACTAGCGGTTAACTAACTCTAACTGGTGATTAACGCAACATTTGTGTGTTTTTAAGATTCAACCTCCAAAAATGCCTCAAAATCCATCGTAGACGGGCCAGTGATGGTCAACCAGCACCAGCTGCGTTCAGTGAGCGCTAACCAGCCGCTAACCCGCTGTAACTAGCAATAAAAGCAACTTGGTTGTGTTTTCACGATTCAACCTTCAAAATTGTCCCAAATCCCTCCTAGACTTGCCAGTGACGGTGAACCAGCACCAACCACGGTTAGCAAGCGCTAACCAGCGGTTAACCAGCCGCTAACCCGCCCTAACTAGCGATAAAAGCCACATTTGTGTTTTCACCATTCAACATCCAGAATGGCCTCAAAATTCTTAATGAAGCTGCCAGTGACGGCGAACCAGCGCCAGCCGCGGTTAGTAAGCGCTAACCAGCGGTTAACCAGCCGCTAACCCGCCCTAACTAGCGATAGAAGCCACATTTGTGTTTTCACCATTCAACGTCCAGAATGGCCCCAAAATCCTTAATGAAGCTGCCAGTGACGGTGAACCAGCGCCAGCCGCGGCTAGTAAGCGCTAACCAGCTGTTAACTAGCGGCTAACCCGCCCTAACTAGCGACATTTGTGTGGTTTTCACGACTCAACCCTTAAAATAGCCCCCAGATCCCAACGGTTCCCGGTGTGACCGGCGGCGGGGGGGGGGGGTTCGCGGCCGTTTATTTGGCCAAAACAAGACATTAAAACACATTTTTTTGTCTTTAAAAGCATTTTTTCCTCAAACTCACTCCAGCACAGAAGCGACATGGCGACGGTTCCCGCTCCCCGCGTCCGGCGTCAACGTCACCGCGTCCGGTGTGAGACGTCACCGCGCAGAGGGGCACAACGTCACCGCGTCCGGTGTGAGACGTCACCGCGCAGAGGGGCACAAGCTCACCGCGTCCGGTGTGAGACGTCACCGCGCAGAGGGGCAAAACGTCACCGCGTCTGATGGGGTTGACATCATCCGGGGGAGCGGGGATGTCGTCATCGTGTTCTGCCGTCATCGTTTTCGGAGTAAAACGTCATCGAGTCCATGCGGTTGGTTTTAAAAAGGAACAAAAAGACTTTTTTTCTGTTTTTTAAAAGCACTTTTTAAACACAGTCCACACGTTTTAAACAGACTCCAGCATGGAAGCGACACGGCGGCGGTTCAACGTCACCGCGCTTAACGTCACCGCGTAGAGGGGTACACTGTCACCGTGTAGAGGGGTACACTGTCACCGCGTAGAGGGGTACACTGTCACTGTGTAGAGGGGTACACTGTCACTGTGTAGAGGGGTACACTGTCACTGTGTAGAGGGGTACATCACTGTGTAGAGGGGTACATTGTCACTGTGTAGAGGGGTACACTGTCACCGTGTAGAGTGGTACACTGTCACTGTGTAGAGGGGTACACTGTCACTGTGTAGAGGGGTACACTGTCACTGTGTAGAGGGGTACACTGTCACTGTGTAGAGGGGTACATCACTGTGTAGAGGGGTACATCACTGTCACTGTGTAAAGGGGTACACTGTCACTGTGTAGAGGGGTACATCACTGTGTAGAGGGGTACATCGCTGTGTAGAGGGGTACATCACTGTGTAGAGGGGTACACTGTCACTGTGTAGAGGGGTACACTGTCACTGTGTAGAGGGGTACATCACTGTGTAGAGGGGTACACTGTCACTGTGTAGAGGGGTACATCACTGTGTAGAGGGGTACACTGTCACTGTGTAGAGGGGTACATCACTGTGTAGAGGGGTACACTGTCACCGTGTAGAGGGGTACACTGTCACTGTGTAGAGGGGTACACTGTCACTGTGTAGAGGGGTACACTGTCACGGTGTAGAGGGGTACACTGTCACTGTGTAGAGGGGTACACTGTCACTGAGTAGAGGGGTACATCACTGTGTAGAGGGGTACGCTGTCACTGTGTAGAGGGGTACACTGTCACTGTGTAGAGGGGTACACTGTCACTGAGTAGAGGGGTACACTGTCACTGTGTAGAGGGGTACATCACTGTGTAGAGGGGTACACTGTCACTGTGTAGAGGGGTACACTGTCACTGTGTAGAGGGGTACTTCACTGTGTAGAGGGGTACACTGTCACTGTGTAGAGGGGTACACTGTCACTGTGTAGAGGGGTACTTCACTGTGTAGAGGGGTACATCACTGTGTAGAGGGGTACATCACTGTGTAGAGGGGTACACTGTCACTGTGTAGAGGGGTACACTGTCACTGTGTAGAGGGGTACACTGTCCCTGAGTAGAGGGGTACACTGTCACTGTGTAGAGGGGTACATCACTGTGTAGAGGGGTACACTGTCACTGTGTAGAGGGGTACACTGTCACTGAGTAGAGGGGTACATCACTGTGTAGAGGGGTACACTGTCACTGTGTAGAGGGGTACACTGTCACTGTGTAGAGGGGTACATCACTGTGTAGAGGGGTACACTGTCACTGAGTAGAGGGGTACATCACTGTGTAGAGGGGTACACTGTCACTGTGTAGAGGGGTACACTGTCACTGAGTAGAGGGGTACATCACTGTGTAGAGGGGTACACTGTCACTGTGTAGAGGGGTACACTGTCACTGTGTAGAGGGGTACATCACTGTGTAGAGGGGTACACTGTCACTGAGTAGAGGGGTACATCACTGTGTAGAGGGGTACACTGTCACTGTGTAGAGGGGTACACTGTCACTGTGTAGAGGGGTACATCACTGTGTAGAGGGGTACACTGTCACTGTGTAGAGGGGTACACTGTCACTGTGTAGAGGGGTACACTGTCACTGTGTAGAGGGGTACACTGTCACTGAGTAGAGGGGTACACTGTCACTGTGTAGAGGGGTACATCACTGTGTAGAGGGGTACACTGTCACTGTGTAGAGGGGTACACTGTCACTGTGTAGAGGGGTACACTGTCACTGTGTAGAGGGGTACACTGTCACTGTGTAGAGGGGTACATCACTGTGTAGAGGGGTACACTGTCACTGTGTAGAGGGGTACACTGTCACTGTGTAGAGGGGTACACTGTCACTGTGTAGAGGGGTACATCACTGTGTAGAGGGGTACATCACTGTGTAGAGGGGTACACTGTCACTGTGTAGAGGGGTACACTGTCACTGAGTAGAGGGGTACACTGTCACTGTGTAGAGGGGTACATCACGGTGTAGAGGGGTACATCACTGTGTAGAGGGGTACATCACTGTGTAGAGGGGTACATCACTGTGTAGAAGGGTACACTGTCACTGTGTAGAGGGGTACACTGTCACTGTGTAGAGGGGTACATCACTGTGTAGAGGGGTACACTGTCACTGTGTAGAGGGGTACACTGTCACTGTGTAGAGGGGTACACTGTCACTGTGTAGAGGGGTACATCACTGTGTAGAGGGGTACATCACTGTGTAGAGGGTACACTGTCACTGTGTAGAGGGGTACATCACTGTGTAGAGGGTACACTGTCACTGTGTAGAGGGGTACACTGTCACCGTGTAGAGGGGTACACTGTCACTGTGTAGAGGGGTACACTGTCACTGAGTAGAGGGGTACACTGTCACTGTGTAGAGGGGTACATCACTGTGTAGAGGGGTACATCACTGTGTAGAGGGTACACTGTCACTGTGTAGAGGGGTACACTGTCACTGTGTAGAGGGGTACATCACTGTGTAGAGGGGTACATCACTGTGTAGAGGGGTACATCACTGTGTAGAGGGTACACTGTCACTGTGTAGAGGGGTACATCACTGTGTAGAGGGGTACATCACTGTGTAGAGGGGTACATCACTGTGTAGAGGGGTACACTGTCACTGTGTAGAGGGGTACACTGTCACTGTGTAGAGGGGTACATCACTGTGTAGAGGGGTACACTGTCACCGAGTAGAGGGGTACACTCTCACTGTGTAGAGGGGTACACCGTCACTGTGTAGAGGGGTACACTGTCACTGTGTAGAGGGGTACACTGTCACTGAGTAGAGGGGTCCATCACTGTGTAGAGGGGTACACTGTCACTGTGTAGAGGGGTACACTGTCACTGTGTAGAGGGGTACACTGTCACTGTGTAGAGGGGTACATCACTGTGTAGAGGGGTACATCACTGTGTAGAGGGGTACACTGTCACTGAGTAGAGGGGTACACTGTCACTGTGTAGAGGGGTACATCACTCTGTAGAGGGATACACTGTCACTGAGTAGAGGGGTACACTCTCACTGTGTAGAGGGGTACACTGTCACTGTGTAGAGGGGTACACTGTCACTGTGTAGAGGGGTACACTGTCACTGAGTAGAGGGGTACATCACTGTGTAGAGGGGTACACTGTCACTGTGTAGAGGGGTACACTGTCACTGTGTAGAGGGGTACACTGTCACTGTGTAGAGGGGTACACTGTCACTGTGTAGAGGGGTACACTGTCACTGTGTAGAGGGGTACACTGTCACTGTGTAGAGGGGTATACTGTCACTGAGTAGAGGGGTACACTGTCACTGAGTAGAGGGGTACACCACTGTGTAGAGGGGTACATCACTGTGTAGAGGGGTACACTGTCACTGTGTAGAGGGGTACACTGTCACTGTGTAGAGGGGTACACTGTCACTGTGTAGAGGGGTACACTGTCACTGTGTAGAGGGGTACACTGTCACTGTGTAGAGGGGTACACTGTCACTGTGTAGAGGGGTATAATGTCACTGAGTAGAGGGGTACACTGTCACTGAGTAGAGGGGTACACCACTGTGTAGAGGGGTACACCGTCACTGTGTAGAGGGGTACACTGTCACTGTGTAGAGGGGTACACTGTCACTGAGTAGAGGGGTACATCACTGTGTAGAGGGGTACACTGTCACTGTGTAGAGGGGTACATCACTGTGTAGAGGGGTACACTGTCACTGTGTAGAGGGGTACACTGTCACTGTGTAGAGGGGTACTTCACTGTGTAGAGGGGTACACTGTCACTGTGTAGAGGGGTACACTGTCACTGTGTAGAGGGGTACTTCACTGTGTAGAGGGGTACACTGTCACTGTGTAGAGGGGTACACTGTCACTGAGTAGAGGGGTACATCACTGTGTAGAGGGGTACACTGTCACTGTGTAGAGGGGTACATCACTGTGTAGAGGGTACACTGTCACTGTGTAGAGGGGTACACTGTCACCGTGTAGAGGGGTACACTGTCACTGTGTAGAGGGGTACACTGTCACTGAGTAGAGGGGTACACTGTCACTGTGTAGAGGGGTACATCACTGTGTAGAGGGGTACATCACTGTGTAGAGGGTACACTGTCACTGTGTAGAGGGGTACATCACTGTGTAGAGGGTACACTGTCACTGTGTAGAGGGGTACATCACTGTGTAGAGGGGTACATCACTGTGTAGAGGGGTACATCACTGTGTAGAGGGGTACACTGTCACTGAGTAGAGGGGTACACTCTCACTGTGTAGAGGGGTACACCGTCACTGTGTAGAGGGGTACACTGTCACTGTGTAGAGGGGTACACTGTCACTGAGTAGAGGAGTACATCACTGTGTAGAGGGGTACACTCTCACTGTGTAGAGGGGTCCATCACTGTGTAGAGGGGTACACTGTCACTGTGTAGAGGGGTACACTGTCACTGTGTAGAGGGGTACATCACTGTGTAGAGGGGTACATCACTGTGTAGAGGGGTACACTGTCACTGAGTAGAGGGGTACACTGTCACTGTGTAGAGGGGTACATCACTCTGTAGAGGGATACACTGTCACTGAGTAGAGGGGTACACTCTCACTGTGTAGAGGGGTACACTGTCACTGTGTAGAGGGGTACACTGTCACTGTGTAGAGGGGTACACTGTCACTGAGTAGAGGGGTACATCACTGTGTAGAGGGGTACACTCTCACTGTGTAGAGGGGTACACTGTCACTGTGTAGAGGGGTACACTGTCACTGTGTAGAGGGGTACACTGTCACTGTGTAGAGGGGTACACTGTCACTGTGTAGAGGGGTACACTGTCACTGTGTAGAGGGGTATACTGTCACTGAGTAGAGGGGTACACTGTCACTGAGTAGAGGGGTACACCACTGTGTAGAGGGGTACATCACTGTGTAGAGGGGTACACTGTCACTGTGTAGAGGGGTACACTGTCACTGTGTAGAGGGGTACACTGTCACTGTGTAGAGGGGTACACTGTCACTGTGTAGAGGGGTACACTGTCACTGTGTAGAGGGGTATAATGTCACTGAGTAGAGGGGTACACTGTCACTGAGTAGAGGGGTACACCACTGTGTAGAGGGGTACACCGTCACTGTGTAGAGGGGTACACTGTCACTGTGTAGAGGGGTACACTGTCACTGTGTAGAGGGGTACACTGTCACTGTGTAGAGGGGTACACTGTCACTGAGTAGAGGGGTACATCACTGTGTAGAGGGGTACACTGTCACTGTGTAGAGGGGTACATCACTGTGTAGAGGGGTACACTGTCACTGTGTAGAGGGGTACACTGTCACTGTGTAGAGGGGTACTTCACTGTGTAGAGGGGTACACTGTCACTGTGTAGAGGGGTACACTGTCACTGTGTAGAGGGGTACTTCACTGTGTAGAGGGGTACATCACTGTGTAGAGGGGTACATCACTGTGTAGAGGGGTACACTGTCACTGTGTAGAGGGGTACACTGTCACTGTGTAGAGGGGTACACTGTCACTGAGTAGAGGGGTACACTGTCACTGTGTAGAGGGGTACATCACTGTGTAGAGGGGTACACTGTCACTGTGTAGAGGGGTACACTGTCACTGAGTAGAGGGGTACATCACTGTGTAGAGGGGTACACTGTCACTGTGTAGAGGGGTACACTGTCACTGTGTAGAGGGGTACATCACTGTGTAGAGGGGTACATTGTCACTGAGTAGAGGGGTACATCACTGTGTAGAGGGGTACACTGTCACTGTGTAGAGGGGTACACTGTCACTGAGTAGAGGGGTACATCACTGTGTAGAGGGGTACACTGTCACTGTGTAGAGGGGTACACTGTCACTGTGTAGAGGGGTACACTGTCACTGTGTAGAGGGGTACACTGTCACTGAGTAGAGGGGTACACTGTCACTGTGTAGAGGGGTACATCACTGTGTAGAGGGGTACACTGTCACTGTGTAGAGGGGTACACTGTCACTGTGTAGAGGGGTACACTGTCACTGTGTAGAGGGGTACACTGTCACTGTGTAGAGGGGTACATCACTGTGTAGAGGGGTACACTGTCACTGTGTAGAGGGGTACACTGTCACTGTGTAGAGGGGTACATCACTGTGTAGAGGGGTACACTGTCACTGTGTAGAGGGGTACACTGTCACTGTGTAGAGGGGTACACTGTCACTGTGTAGAGGGGTACATCACTGTGTAGAAGGGTACACTGTCACTGTGTAGAGGGGTACACTGTCACTGAGTAGAGGGGTACACTGTCACTGTGTAGAGGGGTACATCACTGTGTAGAGGGGTACATCACTGTGTAGAGGGGTACACTGTCACTGTGTAGAGGGGTACATCACTGTGTAGAGGGGTACATCACTGTGTAGAGGGGTACACTGTCACTGTGTAGAGGGGTACACTGTCACTGAGTAGAGGGGTACACTGTCACTGTGTAGAGGGGTACATCACGGTGTAGAGGGGTACATCACTGTGTAGAGGGGTACACTGTCACTGTGTAGAGGGGTACACTGTCACTGTGTAGAGGGGTACACTGTCACTGTGTAGAGGGGTACATCACTGTGTAGAGGGGTACATCACTGTGTAGAGGGTACACTGTCACTGTGTAGAGGGGTACATCACTGTGTAGAGGGTACACTGTCACTGTGTAGAGGGGTACACTGTCACTGTGTAGAGGGTACACTGTCACTGTGTAGAGGGGTACATCACTGTGTAGAGGGTACACTGTCACTGTGTAGAGGGGTACACTGTCACCGTGTAGAGGGGTACACTGTCACCGTGTAGAGGGGTACACTGTCACTGTGTAGAGGGGTACACTGTCACTGAGTAGAGGGGTACACTGTCACTGTGTAGAGGGGTACATCACTGTGTAGAGGGGTACATCACTGTGTAGAGGGTACACTGTCACTGTGTAGAGGGGTACATCACTGTGTAGAGGGTACACTGTCACTGTGTAGAGGGGTACATCACTGTGTAGAGGGGTACATCACTGTGTAGAGGGGTACATCACTGTGTAGAGGGGTACACTGTCACTGTGTAGAGGGGTACACTGTCACTGTGTAGAGGGGTACATCACTGTGTAGAGGGGTACACTGTCACTGAGTAGAGGGGTACACTCTCACTGTGTAGAGGGGTACACTGTCACTGTGTAGAGGGGTACACTGTCACTGTGTAGAGGGGTACACTGTCACTGAGTAGAGGAGTACATCACTGTGTAGAGGGGTACACTCTCACTGTGTAGAGGGGTCCATCACTGTGTAGAGGGGTACACTGTCACTGTGTAGAGGGGTACACTGTCACTGTGTAGAGGGGTACATCACTGTGTAGAGGGGTACATCACTGTGTAGAGGGGTACACTGTCACTGAGTAGAGGGGTACACTGTCACTGTGTAGAGGGGTACATCACTCTGTAGAGGGATACACTGTCACTGAGTAGAGGGGTACACTCTCACTGTGTAGAGGGGTACACTGTCACTGTGTAGAGGGGTACACTGTCACTGTGTAGAGGGGTACACTGTCACTGAGTAGAGGGGTACATCACTGTGTAGAGGGGTACACTCTCACTGTGTAGAGGGGTACACTGTCACTGTGTAGAGGGGTACACTGTCACTGTGTAGAGGGGTACACTGTCACTGTGTAGAGGGGTACACTGTCACTGTGTAGAGGGGTACACTGTCACTGTGTAGAGGGGTATACTGTCACTGAGTAGAGGGGTACACTGTCACTGAGTAGAGGGGTACACCACTCTGTAGAGGGGTACATCACTGTGTAGAGGGGTACACTGTCACTGTGTAGAGGGGTACACTGTCACTGTGTAGAGGGGTACACTGTCACTGTGTAGAGGGGTACACTGTCACTGTGTAGAGGGGTACACTGTCACTGTGTAGAGGGGTACACTGTCACTGTGTAGAGGGGTATAATGTCACTGAGTAGAGGGGTACACTGTCACTGAGTAGAGGGGTACACCACTGTGTAGAGGGGTACACCGTCACTGTGTAGAGGGGTACACTGTCACTGTGTAGAGGGGTACACTGTCACTGTGTAGAGGGGTACACTGTCACTGTGTAGAGGGGTACACTGTCACTGAGTGGAGGGGTACATCACTGTGTAGAGGGGTACACTGTCACTGTGTAGAGGGGTACACTGTCACTGAGTAGAGGGGTACACCATCAGTGTGTAGAAGTGTAAGCGCAGTGGAGGCCGATTCACTGGATGAATTTAAGGGAGAGTTAGATAGAGCTCTAGGGGCGAGTGGAATCAAGGGATATGGGTAGAAGGCAGGCACGGGTTACTGATTGTGGACGATCAGCCATGATAGACAATAGACAATAGGTGCAGGAGGAGGCCATTCAGCCCTTCGAGCCTGTACGCACCGCCATTCAATGCGATCATGGCTGATCACTCTCAATCAGTACCCCGTTCCTGCCTTCTCCCCATACCCCCTCACTCCGCTATCCTTAAGAGCTCTATCCAGCTCTCTCTTGAAAGCATCCAACGAACTGGCCTCCACTGCCTTCTGAGGCAGAGAATTCCACACCTTCACCACTCTCTGACTGAAAAAGTTCTTCCTCATCTCCGTTCTAAATGGCCTACCCCTTATTCTTAAACTGTGGCCCCTTGTTCTGGACTCCCCCAACATTGGGAACATGTTTCCTGCCTCTAATGTGTCCAATCCCCTAATTATCTTATATGTTTCAATAAGATCACAATGATCACAATTAATGGTGGTGCGTACAGGCTCGAAGGGCCGAATGGCCTCCTCCTGCACCTATTTTCTATATATTTTATTCAAAGTACAAAATGTCAGCAAAATTATTTGGATGTTATATTCAAAAGCCGTCTCCAGTATCTCTGAGTTATCACGTCTTTAACGCCCATTGGACTCTCTTTGTCACTCAGTGCTGACCGCTACTGACCACAGCTTCACTTGAACAACGTTGCAGAAAACTGTTGAATTTGGATGAACTAATTTGCCAAGAGGTTATTGGTTTCCCACGATATTTCTCGGTTCTCGCCGTCAAATATGAAAGTGTGCTTTTCACAGCTCCATTCACTGCAGTGAATGAAGAAGTCTGGTTGGCCCCAACAGCTGCTGACGACCTTCTACCGCTGTACCATAGAGAGCATCCTAACGCATGGCATCCCTGTGTGGTACCTCAGCTGCACGGAGGCAGAGAGGAAAGCTCTTCAGCGGGTAGTCCATAGAGCTCAGAGGACCATCGGAACACAGCTACCAGCCTTGGAGGGCATCTACAACACACGATGCCTCAGAAAAGCCACCAGCATTCACAAAGACTCTTCACACCCCTGCAACAGTCTGTTCGAACTTCTACCATCGGGCAGACGCTACAAGGCCTTCTACGCCCGCACCTCCAGACTCAGGAACAGCTTCATCCCCAGGGCCATAGCTGCTCTGAACCGGTCCTGCTGAGCCGGATGGTCACATCGCACAGTGATCCGGCACAGATGACACAAAGTTAGGGGGGGGGGGGGGGGGTGAATAGCGAGGAAGGGATCTGCAAGCTGCAGGAAGATATAGATGAAATGGTCAGATGGGCGGAGCAGTGGCAGATGGAATTTAATCCTGAAAAGTGCGAGGTGATGCACTTTGGCAGAAATAACTTGGAGAGGGAGTACACCATGAATGGAAGGACCCTAGGGAAGACAGGGGTACAGAGGGACCTTGGAGTACAGGTACACAAGTCCTTGAAGGCAGCAGGACAGGTGGACAGGGTGGTTAAAAAGGCATATGGGTTACTGGCCTTCATTAGCCGGGGCATCGAATATAAAAGTAGGGGGGTAATGATGGAATTGTACAGAACACTGGTGAGGCCACAGCTGGAGTATTGTGTACAGTTCTGGTCACCACATTATAGAAAGGATGTGATAGCTTTGGAGAGGGTGCAGAGGAGATTCACCAGGATGCTGCCAGGGATGAAGGGCCTCGGCTATGAGGGGAGACTGAGCAGACTGGGGTTGTTTTCCCTGGAGCAGAGAAGGCTGAGAGGGGACATGATCGAGGTGTACAAGATCATGAGGGGCATAGATAAGGTAGATGGCGGGGAACTTCTTCCACTGGTGGAAGGTTCAACAACGAGGGGACATAGATACAGGGTAAGGGGAGGGATGTTTCGGGGGGATGTGAGAAAGAACTTTTTCACCCAGAGGGTGGTTGGAGTCTGGAATTCACTGCCTGGGGTGGTGGTGGAGGCGGGAACACTCACAACGTTTAAGAGGCATTTGGATGGGCACTTGAAATGCTACAACATTCAGGGCTACGGTCCAAATGCGGGAAAATGGGATTAAAATTAGACTGTTGGTAACGGACAGCACGGACACGATGGGCCGAAGGGCCTCGTTCTGTGCTGTAGGACTCTATGACTCTAGATCTACTTGCACTTTATTCTGTTTTAGAACTGTTACAATTTGTTTCATTGGGTTGTTTAAATTAATACTGACTAGCTAATTAATTTATTGCATCGTATGGGAGGTGCATTCCCAATCTCGTTGTACCCCTGTACAATGACAATAAAGATATATTGTGTTGTATTGTATTGTATTGTAGTGTATTGTGTTGTATTGTATTGTATTGTATTGGGCTTGTACTCGCTGGAATTTAGAAGACTGAGGGGGGATCTTATATAAACATATAAAATTCTTAAGGGGTTGGAGAGGCTAGATGCGGGAAGATTGTTCCCGATGTTGGGGGAGTCCAGAACCAGGGGTCACAGCTTAAGGATAAGGGGGAAGTCTTTTAGGACTGAGATGAGAAAACATTTCTTCACAGAGAGAGTGGTTAGTCTGTGGAATTCTCTGCCACAGAAGGTAGTTGAGGCCAGTTCATTGGCTATATTTAAGAGGGAGTTAGATGTGGCCCTTTTTGCTAAAGGGATCAGGGGGTATGGAGAGAAGGCAGGTACAGGTTACTGAGTTGGATGATCAGCCATGATCATATTGAATGGCGGTGCAGGCTCGAAGGGCCGAATGGCCTACTCCTGCACCTATTTTCTATGTTTCTATGTTTCTATGTTTCTATGTATTGTATTGTATTGTATTGTAGTGTATTGTAGTGTATTGTATTGTATTGTATTGTAGTGTATTGTAGTGTATTGTATTGTATTGTATTGTATTGTATTGTAGTGTATTGTAGTGTATTGTAGTGTAGTGTAGTGTAGTGTAGTGTATTGTAGTGTAGTGTATTGTATTGTATTGTATTGTATTGTAGTGTATTGTAGTGTAGTGTAGTGTATTGTATTGTATTGTATTGTAGTGTATTGTAGTGTATTGTATTGTATTGTATTGTATTGTATTGTAGTGTATTGTATTGTATTGTATTGTATTGTATTGTAGTGTATTGTAGTGTATTGTAGTGTAGTGTAGTGTAGTGTAGTGTATTGTAGTGTATTGTAGTGTAGTGTAGTGTATTGTAGTGTATTGTAGTGTATTGTATTGTATTGTATTGTAGTGTATTGTAGTGTATTGTAGTGTATTGTAGTGTATTGTAGTGTATTGTAGTGTAGTGTAGTGTATTGTAGTGTAGTGTAGTGTATTGTATTGTATTGTAGTGTATTGTAGTGTATTGTAGTGTATTGTATTGTATTGTATTGTAGTGTATTGTAGTGTATTGTAGTGTATTGTAGTGTATTGTATTGTAGTGTATTGTATTGTATTGTAGTGTATTGTAGTGTATTGTAGTGTATTGTATTGTAGTGTATTGTAGTGTATTGTAGTGTAGTGTATTGTAGTGTAGTGTAGTGTATTGTATTGTATTGTATTGTATTGTATTGTATTGTAGTGTATTGTAGTGTATTGTAGTGTATTGTATTGTAGTGTATTGTAGTGTATTGTATTGTATTGTATTGTAGTGTATTGTAGTGTATTGTAGTGTAGTGTATTGTAGTGTATTGTAGTGTAGTGTATTGTAGTGTAGTGTATTGTAGTGTATTGTAGTGTAGTGTATTGTAGTGTATTGTAGTGTATTGTAGTGTAGTGTATTGTATTGTATTGTAGTGTATTGTAGTGTATTGTATTGTATTGTAGTGTATTGTATTGTAGTGTATTGTAGTGTAGTGTATTGTAGTGTATTGTAGTGTATTGTAGTGTAGTGTATTGTAGTGTATTGTAGTGTAGTGTATTGTAGTGTAGTGTATTGTAGTGTATTGTAGTGTAGTGTATTGTAGTGTATTGTAGTGTATTGTAGTGTAGTGTATTGTATTGTATTGTAGTGTATTGTAGTGTATTGTATTGTATTGTAGTGTATTGTATTGTAGTGTATTGTAGTGTAGTGTATTGTAGTGTATTGTAGTGTAGTGTATTGTATTGTATTGTAGTGTATTGTAGTGTAGTGTATTGTAGTGTATTGTAGTGTATTGTAGTGTATTGTATTGTATTGTAGTGTATTGTAGTGTATTGTAGTGTAGTGTATTGTAGTGTATTGTAGTGTATTGTAGTGTAGTGTATTGTATTGTATTGTAGTGTATTGTAGTGTATTGTAGTGTAGTGTATTGTAGTGTATTGTAGTGTATTGTAGTGTAGTGTATTGTAGTGTAGTGTATTGTAGTGTATTGTAGTGTAGTGTAGTGTATTGTAGTGTAGTGTATTGTAGTGTATTGTATTGTATTGTAGTGTATTGTAGTGTATTGTAGTGTAGTGTATTGTAGTGTATTGTAGTGTATTGTAGTGTAGTGTATTGTATTGTATTGTAGTGTATTGTAGTGTATTGTAGTGTAGTGTATTGTAGTGTATTGTAGTGTATTGTAGTGTAGTGTATTGTAGTGTAGTGTATTGTAGTGTATTGTAGTGTAGTGTATTGTAGTGTATTGTAGTGTAGTGTAGTGTATTGTATTGTATTGTATTGTATTGTATTGTAGTGTATTGTAGTGTATTGTAGTGTAGTGTATTGTAGTGTATTGTAGTGTATTGTAGTGTATTGTATTGTATTGTATTGTATTGTATTGTAGTGTATTGTAGTGTATTGTAGTGTAGTGTAGTGTATTGTAGTGTATTGTAGTGTAGTGTAGTGTATTGTATTGTATTGTATTGTATTGTATTGTAGTGTATTGTAGTGTATTGTAGTGTAGTGTAGTGTATTGTAGTGTAGTGTATTGTAGTGTATTGTAGTGTATTGTATTGTATTGTAGTGTATTGTAGTGTAGTGTATTGTAGTGTATTGTAGTGTATTGTAGTGTATTGTATTGTATTGTATTGTATTGTAGTGTATTGTAGTGTAGTGTATTGTAGTGTATTGTAGTGTAGTGTATTGTATTGTATTGTATTGTATTGTAGTGTATTGTAGTGTATTGTAGTGTATTGTAGTGTATTGTAGTGTATTGTAGTGTATTGTATTGTATTGTAGTGTATTGTAGTGTATTGTAGTGTAGTGTATTGTAGTGTAGTGTAGTGTAGTGTATTGTATTGTATTGTATTGTATTGTATTGTAGTGTAGTGTATTGTATTGTATTGTAGTGTATTGTAGTGTATTGTAGTGTATTGTAGTGTAGTGTATTGTATTCTATTGTAGTGTATTGTATTGTATTGTAGTGTATTGTAGTGTATTGTAGTGTATTGTAGTGTATTGTATTGTATTGTAGTGTATTGTAGTGTATTGTAGTGTAGTGTATTGTATTGTATTCTATTGTAGTGTATTGTATTGTATTGTATTGTAGTGTATTGTAGTGTAGTGTATTGTATTGTATTGTATTGTAGTGTATTGTAGTGTAGTGTATTGTAGTGTATTGTATTGTAGTGTATTGTAGTGTAGTGTATTGTAGTGTAGTGTATTGTATTGTATTGTATTGTAGTGTATTGTAGTGTATTGTAGTGTATTGTATTGTATTGTAGTGTATTGTAGTGTAGTGTATTGTATTGTATTGTATTGTAGTGTATTGTAGTGTATTGTAGTGTAGTGTATTGTATTGTATTCTATTGTAGTGTATTGTATTGTATTGTATTGTAGTGTATTGTAGTGTATTGTATTGTAGTGTATTGTAGTGTATTGTAGTGTAGTGTATTGTAGTGTATTGTAGTGTATTGTAGTGTATTGTAGTGTAGTGTATTGTATTGTATTCTATTGTAGTGTATTGTATTGTATTGTATTGTATTGTAGTGTATTGTAGTGTAGTGTATTGTATTGTAGTGTATTGTAGTGTATTGTAGTGTAGTGTATTGTAGTGTAGTGTATTGTATTGTAGTGTATTGTAGTGTAGTGTATTGTATTGTATTCTATTGTAGTGTATTGTATTGTATGGTATTGTATTGTAGTGTATTGTAGTGTAGTGTATTGTATTGTATTGTATTGTAGTGTATTGTAGTGTAGTGTATTGTAGTGTATTGTAGTGTATTGTAGTGTAGTGTATTGTATTGTATTGTATTGTATTGTGAGTTTGTACGATTTAGGTAAACTATCGTGATTCACTGGCTTGTGATATATCGGACATCTTGTGACCGTATTATTTATTGGATCCTCAATCGCAGAAGCATGAATGCACTTCTCAGTTTAGTGTTGATTTCTGGATCGAAACCAACGCTATCATTGCTGGTGAGAACACCGCAGTCCCCACTGATTCTTCTCCCACACCTGACAATAAGGCATTCTAGGTAGAGCTCTTAAGGATAGCGGAGTCAGGGGGTACGGGGAGAAGGCAGGAACGGGGTACTGATTGAGAATGATCAGCCATGATCACATTGAATGGCGGTGCGTACAGGCTCGAAGGGCCGAATGGCCTCCTCCTGCACCTATTGTCTATTGTCTGTTAAGATCAGAGTTGTCCGTCTGCTTGGTATTCTTGCTATGGAGGGCGTGCAGCGTAGGTTCACTAGGTTAATTCCCGGAATGGCGGGACTGTCGTATGTTGAAAGGCTGGAGCGATTGGGCTTGTATACACTGGAATTTAGAAGGATGAGGGGGGATCTTATTGAAACATATAAGATAATTAGGGGATTGGACACATTAGAGGCAGGAAACATGTTCCCAATGTTGGGGGAGTCCAGAACAAGGGGCCACAGTTTAAGAATAAGGGGTAGGCCATTTAGAACGGAGATGAGGAAGAACTTTTTCAGTCAGAGAGTGGTGAAGGTGTGGAATTCTCTGCCTCAGAAGGCAGTGGAGGCCAGTTCGTTGGATGCTTTCAAGAGAGAGCTGGATAGAGCTCTTAAGGATAGCGGAGTGAGGGGGTATGGGGAGAAGGCAGGAACGGGGTACTGATTGAGAGTGATCAGCCATGATCGCATTGAATGGCGGTGCTGGCTCGAAGGGCTGAATGGCCTACTCCTGCACCTATTGTCTATTGTCTATTGTCTATTGGTTTGCTTGTTGTATTGAGTGGTTGCACGGTTTGCCCCTGGCAACTTCTCAAAAGTAAGTTTACCCCCACACTGTTTCGTTCGGTAGTTTGAGTCTACACTTCTACCATAATAAAGCAACCGAGAAAGGGGAAATTAAAAAATACTGTTTTTAACATTATTATTTTAAGTTCAAATAACAATAGGGCTTTCAGTGGAGCGGGTCTTCAGCCATCAGCTCGTCTCCTGCTCCCTCCTGGCATCCCTGCTCCGAGCCACGCTTCCTGCGGTGGCTCTTCGGCCCCTCGCCGCTCCTGCTGGCCCTCCAGCCCTTCTCCCCGTTCGCCCTTCTCTCCGCCAACCGGGGTCCGCTTCCACTTGACCGCCGCTGAACACTCGAGGCTGGGGCCGCCTCCTCTTCCTCATCCTCAGTGGGCTCGACACTCCACTCCTCACCTCCCACCGCCTCCTCCTCCTCCTCCTCCAATGTCCTAGGCCCTTCGCCCACCTCCAGCGCTCGCTGCTTCTGCCCCTGCAGACCCTCCAGGCCCCTCGGCTCAGGTTCTTCCCGCTGCTCCTCTGCCAGCTCGCTCAACCCCGTCCTTGCCTCCTCCTCCTCCTCCTCCTCTTTTCCCCCCCGGTCGGTGGCTCTCTGCTTCTCGGCCTTCCCTTGCTCCCCTGCCTCCCATTCCGGCCGCGTTTCCCCTTCTCCTGCCGGCTGGCCAGACGTCTTCCCAGCTGCTCCTAGCCCTTCTCCTGGTTCCTCTTCCTCCGCCGAATCCTCCAGATTCCTCCTCCTTTTTTACAGCACAAAACGTGTCCTTTTGGCTGCTTTTTAATGGCAAGAATGTGGGCGTTGGATGTGTTGGTAGTGTGTGCTGGAGGCTGCCATGTCCTCCAGATGTTCTGAGCGACTCCGTTCATCACGCACTGTCACCTCACCACCTTACCTGCAATCACCTAATTCCACAGCACGCCAGCTCTATCTCGTCACCTCATCCTTCAGGGGTTGAACACATTCCCCTCTGCAAAACATCAAACATCAAACACATCACAAAGACAGCCTTCTTCCACCTCAAAAACATTGCCCGTCTCCGTCCATCCCTCTCCTCCACAGCTGCAGAAACCCTCATCCACGCCTTCATCACCTCCCGTCTGGACTACTGCAACAGCCTCCTCTATGGCGCACCCTCAAAAATCATCAATAAACTTCAATACATTCAAAACTCCGCTGCCTGTCTACTCACCCACTCCCCGATCCGTGACCATATCACCCCCGTCCTTTACAAACTCCACTGGCTCCCCATCCCCCAGAGAATCCAGTACAAAATCCTCCTCATAACCTACAAAGCCCTCCATAACCTGGCCCCATCCTACCTGACCGACCTCCTCCACAGGCACACTCCCACCTGCACCCTCCGCTCTGCTGCTGCCAATCTCCTATCCCCCCACATCCGGACCAAACTCAGATCCTGGGGGGACAGGGCTTTCTCCATCGCTGCTCCCACCCTATGGAACTCACTACCCCAAACCGTTAGAGACTCCTCCACACTCACCACATTCAAAACATCACTGAAGTCTCACCTGTTCAGTACTGCCTTCAACCACTGAAGTTCACCTCACCCTCTGTCTCCTTTCTCTGTTCGTTTATTTATTTACTTATTTATCTATTTATTCATTTCCCTATGTTCTCTAAATCTCTGTAAAGCGTCTTTGAGTATATGAAAAGCGCTATATAAATAAAATACATTATTATATTATTATTATTAAAACGATCACAATTATTCTCGCTTGTTTCATTTTCCTGTGCATTCTATCAACATATAATGACAACATATCCAAGAACACCAATTAAAGGCTTGGTCAATTTTGGGTGTCAACATTACTCATTTCGGGGAAAATCTCTGTATATTGTATTAAATGGAGCGCAGCGGTAAATGCACAATTAGTGGAGGGTAACTGTAAATGTGTAATTAGGGGAGTACACCTGCAAATAGGAAATGAGGGGAGGGCAAATCGAAATGCGGTTTCAAAGCAAGGCCCCTGTCTCTCTCTGACAATGCTCCTACTTCTCTCTGTGCTTATTCCTTTCTCAGTCCGTGAGTGTAGCTGCCTCTAGATAGAGGTTTAAACAAAATAGTGACGGGGGCCATCAAATTTGAAGTGCAAGGGTGGAGTTAAAGGGAAAGAGAGTACAGGACATGTTACAGAAGTCCCCAGAATTAACGGGAAGGAAAGGTTAAGAAGGGATATGAGAGTAAGGTCAGGTAAAATCTGGACCGGTGTCAGAGGAGAGGGGAACAGCAAATTAAAGGTGGTCATAGTCTGACCTTTCTGTCATGGGCCTCCTCCAGTGCCATAGTGAGGCCCACCGGAAATTGGAGGAACAGCACCTCATATTTTGCCTGGGCAGCTTGCAGCCCAGTGGTATGAACATCGACTTCTCCAACTTTAGATAGTTCCTCTGTCCCTCTCTTCCCCTCCCACTTCCCAGATCTCCCTCTATCTTCCTGTCTCCACCTATATCCTTCCTTTGTCCCACCCCCCCTGACATCAGTCTGAAGAAGGGTCTCGACCCGAAACGTCACCCATTCCTTCTCTCCTGAGATGCTGCCCGACCTGTTGAGTTACTCCAGCATTTTGTGAGCAAATTAAAGGTGTTGTATTTCAATGAGTGCGTCATAAGTCATAAAGTGGATGAGCTTGTGGCTCATTAGAAATTGGTAGGTATGATGTTTTGGGAATTATGGAGACGTGGATGCAAGAGGATCGGAGCTGGGAGCTGGAACCTCAAGTTTCCATGTCCTGTCGGAAAGAAAGACAGTTGGGCAGAGGGGATGGGGTTAAGAATGAAATTCAGTCCTCAGCGGGGAATGACATAAGACCAGCGGATGCAGAGTCATTGTGGATAGAGCTGAGAAATTGTAAGGGTAAAATACCCTAATGGGAGTTAGTAACCGGTCCTCAGTAGCCAGGATATTGGTAGCCAGGTACAAGTTGCATCAGGAGATAAAATTGGCATTTTGTAAGGGAATTTATAGGCTGCCTCCGAGATGGATTCTGAGAACAGCTTGTTGTGGAGCCAATCAGGATAAAGGTAATTTTGGATTTTGTGTAGGATAATATATCGGATTTGATAAGGTAACTCAAGATAAATAAACCACTAGGAGGTTGCGACCACAACATGATAACTTTTCATCTGCAATTTTTTTTTAGATTTAGATTTAGAGATTCAGTGTGGAAACAGGCCCTTCGGCCCACCGAGTCCGCGCCGCCCAGCGATCCCCGCACACTAACACTATCCTACACCTACTAGGGACAATTTTTACATTTACCCAGTCAATTAACCTACATACCTGTACGTCTTTGGAGTGTGGGAGGAAACCGAAGATCTCGGAGAAAACCCACGCAGGTCACGGGGAGAACGTACAAACTCCGTACAGACAGCGCCCGTAGTCAGGATCGAACCTGAGTCTCCGGCGCTGCATTCGCTGTAAGGCAGCAACTCTACCGCTGCGCCACCGTGCTGCCGATTTGAGAGGGAGAAGGTGAAAACGGACGTGTCATTATTGGAGCTGGGCAAAGGGGACTACAGAGGCATGAGGGAGGAGCTGGCCAAAGTTGACTGGAAAGGGACCCCAGCAGGGATGACGGTGGAACAGCAATGGCATGAAATTCTGGGAATAATTCGGAAGATGCACGATATTTTTTTTCCAAGGAGGAGGAAAGAATCTAGGGGGAGAAAGATGAGACCGTGGCTGTCAAGGAAAGTAAGGGACAGTACGCAACTAAAGCTAAGAAGGCGTGTAACATTGCAGAGATTATTGGGAAGCAAGATGATTGGGAAGCTTTTAAAGAACAACAGAAGATAACTACAAAGGCAATAAGGGGAGAAAAGATGAAATACGAAGGTTAGCTTGCTAATAATTTCAAAGAGGATAGTAAGAGTTTTATCTAAAGAGTAAGAAAGAAACAAGAATACACATTGGAGCGTTGGAAAATACTGCAGAAGAGGTGGTAACGGGGAATAAAGAAATGACAGAGCATTTTAATAACTTTTACGCATCAGTCTTCACAGGGGAAGACACAAACAACGTGCCTGAAATTCAAGAGATTCTGTGGGTGAAAGTTAGAGGAGTGGCTATTAGTGGGGAGAAGGTGCCTGACAACCTGGATGGCTGAAGGTGGATAAGTTACCTGGGCCAGACAGACTGCACCTTAAGATTCTGAAAGAGGTGGCTTTAGAGAATGTGGAGGCATTGATAGTTACATTTCAAGAATCACTGTAGTCAGGAGTGGTCCCAGATGACTAGAAAATTGCTAATATTACCCCACTGCACAAAAAGGGAGCATGGCTGAATAGTGTGATTAGTCTGACTTTGGTGATTGGCAAGATTTGAGAGTCCATTATAAATGATGAGGTTACGGAGTAATTAGACGATCACAATATAACAGGCCAAAGACAGCATGGCTTTATGAAGGGGAAGTCTGGCTTCAGTAATTTCTGGAATTCCTTGAAGAAGTAAATAACAGGACAGAGGATAATAATAATAATAATAATGCATTTTATTTATATAGCGCTTTTCATATACTCAAAGACGCTTTACAGAGATTTTGAGAACATAGGGAAATGAATAAATAGATAAATAAGTAAATAAATAAATGAACAGAGAAAGGAGACAGTAGGTGAGGTGACCTTCAGTGGTTGAAGGCAGTGCTGAACAGGTGGGACTTCAGTGATGTTTTGAATGTGGTGAGTGTGGAGGAGTCTCTAACGGTTTGGGGTAGTGAGTTCCATAGGGTGGGAGCAGCGATGGAGAAAGCCCTGTCCCCCCAGGATCTGAGTTTGGTCCGGATGTGGGGGGGATAGGAGATTGGCAGCAGCAGAGCGGAGGGTACGGGTGGGAGTGTGCCTGTGGAGGAGGTCGGTCAGGTAGGATGGGGCCAGGTTATGGAGGGCTTTGTAGGTTATGAGGAGGATTTTGTACTGGATTCTCTGGGGGATGGGGAGCCAGTGGAGTTTATAAAGGACGGGGGTGATATGGTCACGGATCGAGGTGTGTGTGAGTAGACGGGCAGCGGAGTTTTGAATATATTGAAGTTTATTGATGATTTTTGAGGGTGCGCCATAGAGGAGGCTGTTGCAGTAGTCCAGACGGGAGGTGATGAAGGCGTGGATGAGGGTTTCTGCAGCTGTGGAGGAGAGGGATGGACGGAGACGGGCAATGTTTTTGAGGTGGAAGAAGGCTGTCTTTGTGATGTGTTTGATGTGTTTGTCGAAGGAGAGGGTTTGATCAAGGATGATTCCAAGATTTCGGATGTGAGGTGAGGTGGATACTGGGAGACCATCAATGTTGAGGATGAAGTTTTGGGTGGATTTGGTGAGCATTTTTGGACCAATGATGATGATTTCAGATTTGTTGCAATTGAGTTTGAGGAAGTTTGATTGAAGCCAAGATTTTATTTCAGTGATGCAGTTTGTCAGTGTAGAGTGTGTGGTGTGGGAGATTGACTTGGTGGAGATGAGGAGCTGGATATGATCGGCGTAGCAGTGGAAGTTGAGACCATGTAGTCTGTAGATGTTTTATCTTGGACTTTCAGAAAGCCTTTGATAAGGTGCCACACGTGAAGCTGCTAAAGAAGATGAGAGCCCATGGTATCAAAGGGCAGATGGATAGCAGGTTGGCTGGATGGCAGAAGACAAAGAGGGACAATGAGAATGGCTGACAATGAGAAGCAGAGTTCCACAGGGGTCGCTGCTGGGGGCAGCTACTTTTCATGTTGTATGTTAATGATTTGGACGAGGGGATTGAAGGTTTTGTGGTGACCTTTGTGGATGATAAGAAAATGGTAAGAAAATAGGTGGAAGGGCAGGTAATGCAGAGAAAGCAGGGACTCTGCAGAAGGTTTAGGACAGGTTGGGAGAGTGGGCAGAGAAGTGGCAGATAGAATATAGTGCAGCAAAGTGTGGAGTCGTGCATTTTGTTAGTGGGAATAAACATAGAAACATAGAAAATAGGTGCAGGAGGAGGCCATTCGGCCCTTCGAGCCAGCACCGCCATTCCTTGTGATCATGGCTGATCGTCCCCAATCAATAACCCGTGCCTGCCTTCTCCCCAAATCCCTTGATTCCACTAGCCCCTAGAGCTCTATCCAACTCTCTCTTAAATCCATCCAGTGATTTGTCCTCCACTGCCCCCTGTGGCAGAGAATTCCACAAATTCACAACTCTCTGGGTGAAAAAGTTTGTTCTCACCTCAGTTTTAAATGGCCTCCCCTTTATTCTAAGACTGTGGCCCCTGGTTCTGGACTCGCCCAGAAGGAGTAGACTATTTTCTAAATGGGGATAGAGGTGCAAAGAGACTTGAGAGTGCTGGTGCAGGATTCCCAAAATGTTAATCTGCAAGTCGAATCGGTAGTAAAGAAAGCCATCTCACATTTATTTCAAGAGGGCTTGTATATAAAAACAGGGATGCAATGCTGAGGTTCTAAGAGCCGTTTGTCAGACCGCATTTGGAATATTGTGAGCAATTTTAGGTTCATCCCAGTTTGGCAAAAGAACAAACCAGGAAAGGTAGTGCATCCGTCGCTAACAAGGGAAATCAAGGATAATATTAAAACAAAAGATGAAGCATACAGATTAGCCAGAAAAAGTAGCATACCAGAGGACTGGGAGAAATTCAGAGTCCAGCAGAGGAGGACAAAGGGCTTAATTAGGAAAGGGAAAATAGATTATGAGGGGAAAACTGGCAAGGAACATAAAAACTGACCGCAAAAGCTTTTATAGATATGTGAAGAGAAAAAGATTAGTTAAGACAAATGTAGGTCCCTTGCAGTCGGAAACAGGTGAATTGATCATAGGGAACAAGGAGAATTGAACAAATACTTTGGACTGTCATAAACAGTCTGCCAGAAATAGCAGGGGACCGGGGGGTCTAACGAGATGGAGGAACTGAGGGTAATCCAGGTTAGTCGGGAAGTGGTGTTAGGTAAATTAAATGGATTAAAGGCAGCTAAATCCCCAGGGCCAGATAGGCTGCATCCCAGAGTGCTTAAGGAAGTAGCCTCAGAAATAGTGGATGCATTAGTGATAATTTTTCAAAACTCTTTAGATTCTGGATTAGTTCCTGAGGACTGGAGGGTAGCAAATGTAACCCCACTTTTTAAAAAGGGAGGGAGAGAGAAAAAGGGGAATTATAGACCAGTTAGCCTAACATTGGTAGTGGGGAAAATGCTAGAGTCAGTTATTAAAGATGTGATAGCATCACATTTGGAAAGTGGTGAAATCATCGGACAAAGTCAGCATGGATTTACCAAAGGTAAATCATGTCTGACGAATCTTATAGAATTTTTCGAGGATGTAACTAGTAGAGTGGATAAGGGAGAACCAGTCGATGTGTCATATCTGGACTTTCAGTGGCCTTCGACAAGGTCCCACATAGGAGATTGGTGTACAAACTTAAAGCACACGGTATTGAGGGTTCAGTGTTGAGGTGGATAGAAAATTGGTTGGCGGACAGGAAGCAAAGAGTAGGAATAAACGGGTCCTTTTCGGAATGGCAGGCAGTGACTAGTGGGGTACCGCAAGGCTCAGTGCTGGGACCCCAGTTATTTACAATATATTAATGATTTGGACGAGGGAATTGAATGCAACATCTCTAAGTTTGCGGATGACACGAAGCTGGGTGGCAGTGTTAGCTGCGAGGAGGATGCTAGGAGGCTGCAGAGTGACTTGGATAGATTAGGCGAGTGGGCAAATGCATGGCAGATGCAATATAATGTGGATAAATGTGAGGTTATCCACTTTGGCGGCAAGAACAGGAAAGCAGAGTATTACCTGAATGGTGACCGATTGGGAGAAGGGAGATGCAACGTGACCTGGGTGTCATGGTGCACCAGTCATTGAAAGCAAGCGTGCAGGTGCAACAGGCAGTGAAGAGCGATGTATGTTAGCATTCATAGCAAGAGGATTTGAGTATAGGAGCAGGGAGGTTCTGCTGCAGTTGTACAGGGCCTTGGTGAGACCGCACCTGGAGTATTGTGTACAGTTTTGATCTCCTAGACATTCTAGCCTTAGAGAACAGAGAAGTTCACCAGATTGATCCCTGGATGGCAGACTTTCATATGAAGAAAGACGAGATAGACCCTGGACTCGCAGGAATTTCATATGAAAGACTGAGGCTAGGCTTGTACTAGAAGACATATAAAATTCTTAAGGGGTTGGAGAGGCTAGATGCGGGAAGATTGTTCCCGATGTTGGGGAAGTCCAGGGGTCACAGCTTAAGGATAAGGGGGAAGTCTTTTAGGACTGAGATGAGAAAACATTTCTTCACACAGAGAGTGGTGAGTCTGTGGAATTCTCTGCCACAGAAGGTAGTTGAGGCCAGTTCATTGGCTATATTTAAGAGGGAGTTAGATGTGGCCCTTGTGGCTAAAGGGATCAGGGGGTATGGAGAGCAGGTACAGGTTACTGAGCTGGATGATCAGCCATGATCATATTGAATGGCGGTGCAGGCTTGAAGGGCCGAATGGCCTACTGCTGTACCTATTTTCTATGTTTCTATGTTTCTATGATTGGACTGAGCCAGGATGGGGAGGAATCTGCCTACAGAGGGAAAGTGACACAGCTGGCATCCTGGTGCAACAACCTGGAGCTCAATGATCTCAAGAAAGTGGAACTAATTGTAGACTTTCCAAGAGCTCCCCCTCCCCTCCCCCCACTCACCATCAACAACACCATAGTCACATCTGTGGAGTCATTTAAGTTCCTTGGAACCATCATCTCCAGGGACCTTAAATGGGGACCCACCATTGACTTCACAGTCTAAAAGGCCCAACAGAGGATGTACTTCCTGCGGCAACTGAAGAAACACAATCTGCCACAGGCAATGATGGTCCAATTCTATACTGCTATCATTGAGTCCGTCCTCACCTTCTCCATCATGGTCTGGTTTGGCTCAGCCACCAAGCACGACATCCGGAGGCTGCAACGGACCTTCCCCCTATTAACGAACTATACACTGCAAGGGCCAGGAAGCGAGCGGGCAAGATCATCTCTGACCCCTCTCACCCTGGCCACAAACTCTCCGAAGCATTTCCCTCTGGAAGGCGACTCCTGACTGTCAAAGCAGCCACAGCCAGATATAAAAACAGCTTCTTCCCACTTTAGAGTGGTTGTTCTACTCAATAACTAAAGCCTGTCATCTCTTTTTCGCTCTGGTTTATTTTCACCCACATGTTTAGACCGTAATGTTGTATCCTTATTGTTTTGATGTGTTTATGCTTTTTTCTTCATTGTTAACTGTATGTTTGTGTCGTCGTTTGTGAGCGTAGCACCAAGGCACATTCCTTGTATCTGCACATACTTGGTCAATAGACTCATTCATTCATTCATTCATCCATTCATTCATTCATTCATCCATTCATTCATTCATTCATTCATTCATTCATTCATTCATTCATTCATTCATTCATTCATGAGTGTCCATTGGTGTGTCAATGAGTGCATGTGTGCATTGGTGTGTCAATGAGTGTACACCAGTGTGCATAAGTGTGTGAATGAGTGCATGTGTGCATTAGTGTGTCAATGAGTGTACACCAGTGTGCATTAGTGTGTCAATGAATGTGTGTCAGTGTGCATTGGTGCGTCAATAAGTGCATGTGTGCATTAGTGTGTCAATGAGTGTAAACCAGTGTGCATTAGTGTCAATGAGTGTGAACCAGTGTGCATTAGTGTATCAATGAGTGTGCATTAGTGTGTCAATGAGTGTGTGTCAGTGTGCATTAGCGTCAATGAGTGCGTGTCAGTGTGCATTAGTGTCAATGAGTGTGTGTCAGTGTGCATTGGTGTGCCAATAAGTGCATGTGTGCATTAGTGTGCCAATGAGTGTACACCATGCGCATTAGTGTGTCAATGAGTGCACACCAGTGTGCATTAGTGTGTCAATGAATGTATGTCAGTGTGCATTGGTGTGTCAACGAGTGCACACCAGTGTGCATTAGTGTGTCAATGAATGTATGTCAGTGTGCATTGGTGTATGAATGTATGTCAGTGTGCATTGGTGTGTCAACGAGTGCATGTATGCATTAGTGTGTCAATAAGTGTGCATTGGTGTGTCAATGAGTGCATGTGTGCATTAGTGTGTCAATGAGTGTGCACCAGTGTGCATTCGTGTGTCAATGAGTGCATGTGTGCATGTGTGTGTCAATGAGTGCATGCATGCATGCATTAGTGTGTCAATGAGTGCATGTGTGCATTAGTGTGTCAATGAGTGTGCACTAGTGTGTATTAGTGTGTCAATAAGTGTGCATCAGTGTGCATTGGTGTGTCAATGAGTGCATGTGTGCATTAGTGTGTCAATGAGTGCATGTGTGCATTAGTGTGTCAATTAGTGCACACCAGTGTGCATTAGTGTCAATGAGTGTGTGTCAGTGTGCATTAGTGTGTCAATGACTATTAATGTGCCAGTTGATAGTGCATCCGTGAGTGTGCAAGTGAGTGTGCAAGAGTGAGTGTGAACAGAGGAGAGGCATGAGGTCACGTCA
>NC_135991.1:15194730-15301847 GCF_053455715.1 Rhinoraja longicauda | reverse complement strand
TGCCTTCTGAGGCAGAGAATTCCACAGATTCACTACTCTCCGACTGAAAAAAAAATCCCCATCTCAGTACAGGATGCAACTCAATCACATTCTTAATTGTTATGTGATTGTAATCATTGATTGCAGCTGTGTTGCTTGGGAAGTATTGTATGGAGATAATAAGGAGTAAGACCTGTGTGATCTCCCGGACAAGTTTCGATCGCCTAGCTTGGGGTCGGAGAGGAATTTCCCGGATTTTTTTTCCAAATTGGCCTGGGTTTTTATCCGGTTTTTCGCCTCTCCCAGGAGATCACTCAGTTCTTTTTGGTGGGCGGTTGGAGCGGTTGGAGCAGCGGCCGGGCGGTAGGTTTGGAAACCGAGCACGGGGCTTTGTTCTTAAAGAGGCCCAGGAGCGGTAGGAGCGGTTGGAGCAGACCACTCTGCAAAGTTCCCAGTTAAGGGGGAGTATGCGTGCCAGGGCAGTTTATTGTTCTGGGTGTCGGATGTGGGGAATCTGGGAGTCTGATAGTCTTCCAGACATCCACATCTGCGCCAGGTGCGAAGAGATGGTGCTCCTAAGGGACCGTATTAGGAACCTGGAGCGGCAGATTGATGACCTCCGTCTGGTCAGGGAGAGTGAGGAGGTTATAGAGAGGAGTTATAGAGAGGTGGTCACTCCAAGACCACGAGAGGTAGACAAGTGGCTCAAGGTTAGGGGGGAGGCAAGGAGCAGAGGCAGGGGACTAGAGAGTACCCCAGTGGATGTACCCCATGGCAATAAATACTCCTGTTTAGGTACTGTTGGGGAGCACAGCCTACCTGGGGGCAGGGACGGCGCCCGGGCCTCTGGCACGGAGTCCGGCCCTGTTGCTCAGAAGGGTAGGGAAAGGAAGAAGAGAGCGATAGTGATAGGGGACTCTGTAGTGAGGGGGTCAGATAGGCGATTCTGTGGACGCAGTCGGGAGACCCGGATGGTAGTTTGCCTCCCTGGTGCCAGTGTCCGGGATGTATCTGAACGTGTCCAAGATATCCTAAAAAGGGAGGGAGAGGAGCCAGAGGTCGTGGTACATATAGGTAGGATAAGGGAAGAGGTCCTTAAAGGAGAATTTAGGGGGCTAGGAAGAGAGTTTAAAAAAAGGACTTCCAAAGTGATAATCTCAGGCTTACTGCCTGTGCCACGCGATAGTGAGAATAGGAATGGAGTGAGGTGGAGGATAAATACGTGGCTGAAGGACTGGTGCAGGGAGCAGGGATTCAAGTTGCTGGATCATTGGTACCTCTTCTGGGGGAAGTATGACCTGTACAAAAAGGACGGGTTGCATCTGAACCTGAGGGGAACCAATATCCTGGCGGGGAGATTTGCTAAGGTAATTGCGGAGACTTCAAATTGGTACGGTTGGGTGGAGGGGCTCAAACACAGATAGCTAATAGGCAGTGTGTGAGGCAGGAGGCCGAAAAGGGAAACACTCAGACCCAATATGTAGGAGAGAAAGAAGTGAAAAGAAATAAACTGAGAATAAGAAATGATGGGTCCCTTAAATGTGGATATTTTAATGCTAGGAGCATTGTAAGAAAGGTGGATGAGCTTAGAGCCTGGATTGATATCTGGAAGTATGAGGTTGTGGCGATCAGTGAAACACGGTTGTAGGAGGATTGCGATTGGCAATTAAATATTCCAGGATTTCATTGTTTCAGATGTGATAGAATCGGAGGGGCAAGAGGTGGGGGTGTTGCATTGCTTGTCAGGGAGGATATCACAGCAGTGCTTTGGCAGGATAGACTAGAAGGCTCGATTTGGGAGGCTGTTTGGGTGGAACACA
This sequence comes from Rhinoraja longicauda, assembly GCF_053455715.1. NCBI lineage: Eukaryota > Metazoa > Chordata > Chondrichthyes > Rajiformes > Arhynchobatidae > Rhinoraja > Rhinoraja longicauda. The sequence continues at coordinate 15,300,048 of NC_135991.1, read as the reverse complement.
GAAATGAGAAAGGCTTAGCAACACTTACAGGGGTGTATTATAGACCGCCAAAAAGGGAACGAGAATTGGAAGAGCAAATTTGTAAGGAGATAGCAGATATTCGTAGTAAGCACAGAGTAGTGATTGTGGGTGATTTCAATTTTCCGTACATAGACTGGGAATCACATTCTGTTAAAGGGCTGGATGGTTTGGAGTTTGTAAAATGTGTGCAGGATAGTTTTTTGCAGCAATACGTAGAGGTACCTACCAGAGAAGGGGCAGTGTTGGACCTCCTGTTAGGAAATGAGACGGGTCAGGTGACGGAGGTATGTTTTGAGGAGCACTTTGGGTCTAGTGATCACAATGCCATTAGTTTCAATATAATTATGGAGAAGGTCAAATCTGGACTAAGGGTTGAGATATTGGATTGGAGAAAGGCTAATTTTGAGGAGATGAGAAAGGATTTAAAAGGAGTGAAATGGGACATTTTGTTTCATGAAAAGAATATAATAGAGAAATTGAGGATATTTAAAGGTGACATTTTGAGAGTACAGAGTCTTTATATCCCTGTTCGGTGGAAAAGAAAGAATGATAATTTGAAAGAGCCGTGGTTTTCCAGGGAAATTGGACACTTGGTTCGGAAAAAGAGGGAGATATACAATAAATATAAGCGGCAGGGAGTAAATAAGGTTCTTGAGGAATATAAAGAATGTAAAAGGAATCTTAAGAAGGAAATTAGAAAAGCGAAAAAAAGATATGAGGTTGCTTTGGCAATTAATGTAAAAGTAAACCCCAAGGGGTTCTACAGATATGTCAATAGCAAAAGGATAGCGAGGGATAAAATTGGTCCATTAGAGAGTCAGAGTGGACAGCTATGTGCTGAGCCGGAAGAAATGGGGGAGATATTAAACAATTTCTTTTCTTCGGTATTCACCGAGGAGAAGGATATTGAATTATGTGAGGTAAGCGAAACAAGTAGAGTAGTGATGGAAATTATGAGGATCAAAGAAGAGGAGGTACGGACACTTTTGAAAAATATAAAAGTGGATAAGTCTCCAGGTCCTGATAGGATATTCCCTAGGACATTGAGGGAAGTTAGTGCAGAAATAGCAGGGGCTATGACGGAAATATTTCAAACGTCATTAGAAACGGGGATGGTGCCGAAAGATTGGCGCATTGCGCATGTTGTGCCTTTGTTTAAAAAAGGTTCTAAAAGTAAACCTAGCAATTATAGACGTGTTAGTTTGACGTCTGTGGTGGGAAAAATAATGGAAAAGATACTTAGGGACAATATATATAATCACATGGATAAACAAGGCCTGATTAGAAACACTCAACATGGATTTGTGCCTGGAAGGTCTTGTTTGACTAATCTTCTTGAATTTTTTGAAGAGGTTACCAGGGAAATTGATGAGGGCAAAACTGTTGATGTTGTCTATATGGACTTCAGTAAGGCATTTGACAAGGTTCCACATGGAAGGTTGATTAAGAAGGTTATATCGTTGGGTATTAATAGTGAGGTTGCAAGATGGATTCAACCATGGCTGAATGGGAGATACCAGAGGGTAATGGTTGACAACTGTATGTCAGGTTGGAGGCCAGTGTCTAGTGGAGTACCCCAAGGATCTGTGTTGGGTCCACTGTTGTTTGTCATTTACATTAATGATCTGGATGATGGTGTGGCAAATTGGATTAGTAAGTATGCAGATGATACTAAGATAGGTGGTGTAGTTAATAATGAAGTAGATTTTCAAAGTCTACAGAGAGATTTGGGCCTTTTGGAAGGTTGGGCTGAAAGATGGCAGATGGAGTTTAATGCTGATAAGTGTGAGGTGCTGCATTTTGGTAGGACAAATCAAAATAAGACGTACAGGGTAAATGGTAGGGAATTGAGGAATGCAGTGGAACAGAGGGATCTGGGAATAACTGTGCGTTGTTCCCTGAAGGTGGAATCTCATGTGGATAAGGTGGTGCAGAAGGCGTTCGGTATGCTTGCCTTTATAAATCAGAGCATCGAATATAGAAGTTGGGATGTAATGTTAAAATTGTACAGGGCATTGGTGAGGCCGAATCTGGAGTATGGTGTGCAGTTCTGGTCGCCAAATTATAGGAAGGATGTCGACAAAATGGAGAGGGTACAGAGGAGATTTACTAGAATGTTGCCTGGGTTTCAGCACTTAAGCTACAGGGAGAGGTTGAACAGGTTGGGTCTTTATTCTTTGGAGCGTAGAAGGTTGAGGGGGTACTTGATAGAGGTTTTTTAAATTTTAAGAGGGACGGACAGAGTTGACTTGGGTAGGCTTTTCCCTTTGAGAGTGGGGAAGATTCCAACAAGGGGACATAACTTCAGAATTAAGGGACAAAAGTTTAGGGGTAACATGAGGGGTAACTTCTTTACTCAGAGGGTGGTGGCTGTATGGAATGAGCTTCCGGTGGAAGTGGTGGAGGCAGTCTCGATTTTATTATTTAAGAGTAAATTGGATAGGTATATGGATGGGAGGGGATTGGAGGGTTATGGTCTGAGAGCAGGTAGATGAGACTAGGTCAGAAAATGTGGTCGGCGTGGACTGGTAGGGCCGAACAGGCCTGTTTCCGTGCTGTAATTGTTATATGGTTATATGGTTATAAATGACCTACCCCTTATTCTTAAACTGTGGCCCCTTGTTCAGGACTCCCCCAACATTAGGAACATGTTTCCTGCCTCTAACGTGTCCAACCCCTTAATAATCATACGTTTCGATAAGATCTCCTCTCATCCTTCTAAATTCCAATGTATACAAGCCTAGTCGCTCCAGTCTTTCAACATATGATAGTCCCGCCATTCCGGAAATTAACCTACCAAACCTACGCTACACGCCCTTAATAGCAAGAATATCCTTCCTCAAATTTGGAGACCAAAACTGCACACAGTACTCCAGGTACGGTCTCAATAGGGCCCTATACAATTGCAGAAGGACCTCTTTGCTCCTGTACTCAACTCCTCTTGTTATGAATGCCAACATTCCATTGGCTTGTTCCATAAGGTTTTCCGTCGTGCTGTTCGACTCTATAACTATAAAGAGAGTGATATTGTGTGCCTGGAAGACAGCCGGGGATGAGTCACGAATTGGACTCTAATTGCTTTTCCACGGTTGGGCATCATTTAGAAACCAATCGCACTTGCTTGAAAATAACATTTTATATCAAAGATTCAATTTGTCAACTGTTGCGAGCTGTGCGAAGTTCTATTTTTAGCTCCTCAGACACTGAAGCGCTGACTCTCATTTTAGTTCCATCCCGGGTGAACAATTCCTGCTCGTTGCCCAACTTCCAGCTTTTGGGTTATGGGGACATCCCGTGGACAGAATCAGAACTGCAACCAGAGCTGAGAAGAAACAATCAATTGATCATTTGGAGATAATTTCTCGCAGTGGGTAGTTTCCGCATTTCCTTATCTAAATTTGGTGCGTCTGATCGTCACTACTGCTGCTCTGGATTCTGGGGAAAATACATGCTGTTGTGCGTCTGCTTTCTTCAGTTATTGATTACAGCACACCAGCTGCCTGCTAAGCATTTGGCCAGGGTTTGATTACCGGTCACCGCAGTTTGCCCAAACCATGGGCAATCCGCCTCCCTGGAGCAGCGGAGATTTCGTTCAGATCGCAATCAGCACTCATTAATAAAAAGGAAGAATTTTTAATTGAGTTAAATGTCTTCCATGGCCAATTATCACTCACTGTGAGCCGGTCCCTGGAACCAGGATGGAATTCTCCACCCGTCAGATTTTCCCGGTAAACCCATGAAAGCATAGAAAAATAGGTGCAGGAGGAAGCCATTTGGCCCTTCGAGCCAGCACCGCCATTCATTGTGATCATAGCTGACCATCCACAATCAGTAACCCGTGTCTGCCTTCTCCCCATATCGCTTGATTTCACTATCTCCTCGAGCTCTATCCAAAACTTTTAAATTCATCCATTGAATTGGCCTGCACTGCCTTCTGTCGCAGAGAATTGCACAAATTCACATCTCTCTGGGTGAAATGGTTTTTTGTTCACCTCAGTTTTAAATGGCTTTCCCTTTATTCTTAGACTTTGGCCCATGTTTCTGGACTCCCCCAACATTTGGGAACATTTTTCCTGTATCTGGATTGTCCAGTCCATTCATAATGTTATACGTTTCTATAAGATCCCCTCTCATCCTTCTAAATTCCAGTGAAGACAAGCCCAGTCTTCAATCTTTGCTAATGCGACAGTCCCGCCATCCCGGGGATTGTCCTCCGGAACCTACGCTGCACATGCCTCAGTAGCAAGGATGTCCTTCCTCAAATTAGGAGAGCAAAACTGCACACAATTCTACAGATGTGGTCTAACCAGGGCCCTATACAACTGCAGAAGGACCGCTTTGCTCCTATACTTATTGCAGCTTCCAACAATTAACTAGGGCAGACCACAACATCCAGAAAATATGTTCACACCCAGTGTCGTCAGTCTGTCCCCCACCCTCCCTCTGTCTATTTCTCTCTGTGGAATCTTTCTCCTCACTTCCCATTTGTTCCGTCAGGACCTTCATCAAGTCCTCCCGAACAGATAGACGGAACATCTCATTCCGACCCTCTGTCATACGCTGTGCTACACAGCACATTCCATGTTCTCCCTGCCTGTCCCCATTATAGCTTTACCTACTTTATAATAATTCATCTCCCTGTGCTCGACCTCACTGGGAATTGGGCCGCAACGTCGAATGAAACCTGTTGCTTTCCAGCGTTCTGTTGCAGGATTCCAGATTCTGTATCTCTATTCTCTTTTGATACAAAAATTATTTTCTGTGTTGGTGGAAGATATTTGTTCATTCAGGGGAATGTCCTTATATATGGTAATTACGGGAGAGCACCGGTAAATGGTCAATTAGGGGAGGGCACCAGGAAATGGGGATTTGCGGGTGCACTGTTATTGAAGTATGGCGGGTGGATAAACAACAAATATGAAATTAGCGCAGGGAAACTGTAAATGTGGAAATAGGGGAGTGCGCCTGCAAATGGGAAGTCAGGAGAAGGCAAACCTACGTAGAATTAGGGGAGGGTCTTGCCTGTTTCCGTAAATGTTCCTACTTCTCTGTGAGTATTCATGTCTCTATCTTTCTATATTTTCCCATCTCTGTCTGCTGGTGTTCCTACCTCTATGGGTGCTCCTGATGGACTCCATCAAAGAACTTCCACGGTGTGTAACAAGATACACACAGGAACATACGCCCATCCATCCTTGTAAATAAACAATACAATAACCAAACTGGAGCTAGGAACATTACTCAGCATTAACCTGGTCCACTGTGTCCCTTCAGTGCATTCTATATGTTCCCACGTCCAGGCTCGCCTCATCCATCCTGTAGGGATTGTTCCATGTCGCCCTGTCCCTCGGCCACATTTCTGGAAATCTGACAACCGAGCTGTGCTTCTGCTCTCTGCCAACAAGCAGCAAAAATTGAAGCAGGAGGATCCGATGCAGAGAGTTGGAAAAAGCTGGTCAACGGACGCGGATGACATCTTACGCGACTGCTTTAAGACAGTAGACTTGTCCATGGTCAGGGATTCTGCAGCTAACCTGAACGAGTGCGCCTCTGCTGTGACTGACTTCATCAACAAGTGAGTGGAAGACTGTGTGCCGCCGAAGTCAATCCGAGTGCTCCTCAATCGGAAACCATGGATGTACATTCACAGGTCCGATGCACAAAAGTCAAACTATCCCAAGCGGTCCAAGGAGCCACGCTGTGGTCTCCGCAAAGCCATCAAGGATGCCAAGAGGCAATACCGGTTCAAACTTGCATCCCAGTACAATCTCTGGGTCACACACGGAGAATGTGGCACGGTCTGATTAAGATAACTGGATGCAACGAATGTTCAGCAACATCATTGTTGGTGTGCAAGCCAAACAGATGAACTGAATACTTTCTATGCCCGCTTCGAGCTGAAGGACAACAGGGCGGTGACAACTGGCTCTTCAGACTACATTGTACCTCTCCCCAGGATGGCTGTTGCTGATGTTAGAGCGCCCTTCCTGTGGGTAAACCCACGAAAAGCAACAGGCCCAGACGGAGTTCCTGGCCGTGTCTTTAGAAGCTGCGCGGAACAGCTAACACGTGTATTCGCGTACATCTTTATTCTCCCCCTACTCCGCGCTCAAGTACACAGCTGCATCGAGAAGACCACTATCATTTTGGTGCCGAAGAAACGCAAGACCTCAAGTTTAAACAATTACCGAACAGTTGCCTTGGCATTCACCATCATGAAATGCTTTGGGAGGCTTGTTATGGAACGCATTAAATACAGTATACCCAGAGGCCTTGGCCCACTGCAGTTCGCCTACCGCCACAACAAGTCCAACGATGACATCGCCCTCGCCCTACACATCCCCAGATCACCTGGATAAGAGAGGCACCTACCTAAGACTCCTATTTAGAGACTAAGGTTCTGCCTTAAATTACACTGTATCATCCAAGCTTATCATCAAACTCGCGGGACTGTTCTGCATTTTGTCTCTTGCTCTTTGCTCTCTCTGATGCATTTGAGTTTGAGCTGTGCAGTATATCTGATCTGAGTGAAGAGCACGTAAAGATAAGCGTTTCACTGTTCCTCGATACATGTGACATTTATAGACCGTCCCTAACCTAACAATTTGATATCAAACAACCGTCATCAGAGCGGGAATGTTCGTACAATGAAGGAGACAAAGATAGTCGATGTGACAAAGATGGTGTTGATATGCAAGAGAAAGCGATGAATAGTCGATAAGCACAAAAAATGCTGGACAAAGCGAAGAGAAGATGAGGAACGGGGACAGCAGGCAGAATACAGTTGTGCTGAAACTGAATTGTGGACCGTAGTAATTGCAGGGATATCTGAATACAAAAGTACAGCAAGATAAACGCAGAAGATTGAGATGACACCCGTGGAGTAACGAAAACGTATCGAATATCCGAAGTGAGTGACCGCACAAAATAACTGATATTCCAAAACAAATGCATAATTCGCACAACTCAAACGCACCTGAGTTGGACTGGAAATTACATTGCCATCGCACCTGAACATTGGGAATAGCCGATAACGCTTACTTATTGCTAAAATCGATTTGTTAGCTATTTTCCAAATGTTGTGGCTGTATAAATGAGCTATCTTCAACATATCTCAACTAACATTTCTGAAAGCTGGATCTTTATACCCATCACCATCTGAGTGTAAATGTCTTCCCTTCCAGTTCCTTGTAAATCTTGCCTCTCTTAACTTAACCCTCTGACCTCTGTTATTTGATTCCCCATTCTGGATAAATGACATAGTGCATCCACACTATTTATTCCTCTCACGATTCATACACCTTTCTCAGATTACCCCAGGCTCCTGCCATCCAAGGAGTATAGAAAGTAACTCTGCCCAGAGCTCGGGCCATACAAAGAATTATGAGCGAAGCCTTGCTTTAACTAACGACGGTGATACCGCAAATGGAAAATAACTACATAGATGGAACCGAGAGCCACGAGTCACACGGCAGAGAAACAGCCGAGCAAATATCTTAGTCTATGATTTCCAATTAATAAGTCCCATTTACCAGCACATGCTCCATAGACTATATTCCTTTGTCGTTATCTCATTTTAATATCGCGATACGTATCTTCAATTCGGTGCATAGATTGAAGTCATGATTTATCCCTCGAAAAAAGGGGCCTTCGAAGTACCAACAGTTGACCAGATCGTTTACCTTGCCGCCTTCGCGATAGTACGGTCCCTACTCCATGGCGAATAGTTGTTAGGAGGAGGGGGAGTTCAACGAGATCTGGGTGTTCTAGTGCATCAGTCAATGAAAGGAAGCATGCAGGTGCAGCAGGCAGTGAAGAAAGCCAATGGAATGTTGGCCTTCATAACAAGAGGAGTTGAGTATAGGAGCAAAGAGGTCCTTCGACAGTTGTACCGGGCCCTGGTGAGACCGCACCTGGAGTACTGTGTGCAGTTTTGGTCTCCAAATTTGAGGAAGGATATTCTTGCTATGGAGGGCGTGCAGCGTAGGTTCACTAGGTTGATTCCCGGAATGGCAGGACTGTCGTATGTTGAAAGGCTGGAGCGATTGGGCTTGTATACACTGGAATTTAGAAGGATGAGGGGGGATCTTATTGAAACATATAAGATAATTAGGGGATTGGACACATTAGAGGCAGGAAACATGTTCCTAATGTTGGGGGAGTCCAGAACAAGGGGCCACAGTTTAAGAATAAGGGGTATGCCATTTAGAACGGAGATGAGGAAGAACTTTTTCAGTCAGAGAGTGGTGAAGGTGTGGAATTCTCTGCTTCAGAAGGCAGTGGAGGCCAGTTCGTTGGATGGTTTCAAGAGAGAGCTGGATAGAGCTCTTAAGGATAGCGGAGTGAGGGGGTATGGGGAGAAGGCAGGAACGGGGTACTGATTGAGAGTGATCAGCCATGATCGCATTGAATGGCGGTGCTGGCTCGAAGGGCTGAATGGCCTACTCCTGCACCTATTGTCTATTGTCTATTGTCTATATAACAGATGCGCCACCATACTGCGAATTATGTTCTGCATTCCGTATCTTCCCTTTGCTTTATCTATTGTTATTGAGTTTGAACTGATAATATCTGTATGGCGTATTTAATCTCTTTGGATCGCGTGTAAAGCAACGTTATTCGTGCGCCTCGATACACGTGGTAATAATAAACCTGGCCCTGAAACCTGAATCTCAATGCACCTTTCAACTTAATTTTTTTACCTTTGCAAACCAAGGAGGCCTCATAGTTAATAGAAGCATTGTATCATTAATCCTTTTACCAATGCACATCGGCACAGTTTAATACGAATTTTACATCGGGGGTCAATGAACGATTTGGGTTCGTACATATCTCTAGTTCTCCAATTGTAAAGATGCAGCTCAAAGTAGAACGGTGGACCGGAATTATGCAAGGTGGCTTGAGAAAATATTGTTAATTATTCCAAATACCCGGACAAATCGGGGTTTGGTAGAAATAATAAAACTACATTCAGAAAGATATTCTGTATCATGAACTATATTCTTCATTCTGTATTTCCCCTCCACCCGATCTATTGCACTTGGCTTTACACTGATTATTTTTGTGTGTGGAATATTTGAGCTGAGTGAATAGCATGCAAAAGAAAGCTTTCCACTGCACCTCGTTCCATGTGATAATAATAGACCCAACCTGACCAGATGACCTGAGATAAAGAACAACTCTGGTCAGACCGGGAATGTCCGTACTGCGATGCTCACTGACATTGTCTACGAGACACATAAATGGACTGTTGGACACATGCAAAGAGAAGGTGAAGCCTGGGGACGGGTTGAAGAAAACAAAGGAAATGCTGATACTGGGTTGCGGGCCATCTTAATTCCCCCGCATCTGAAATACAAGAGGAAGTCGGATATAGTCAGATGACAGAAGACATCCACGGAGAGAAGGAATATATGTTATTTCAGAAGTTAATGGTCTCAACAAAACTCCGATATTGACGAAAAACATGCAGTATGGTATCAATTTTCAAAACGAAAGTACGACATCATCGGTGCTGCTCGCCGGCGCACCTGAATATTGTTGCAGAATGAGTTCCTGCTCAACATTTATTGCTCAACAGTTACCTGGTTATTTCTTGCTACTGTCTAATTGGCGTCTGCATTTCCAAACGCTCTGGCTGTAGAACACTTCCCAACGAACTCCTCCGATTACGTGTCCCATGTACCCACCACCGTTGAAGTGTAAATTCCTCCCTTCAGTTTCCTGTGAATCTCGCCACTCTGACGTAGAGTGGCGACTGATGCGGCAAACAAACGAAAACAAAAAGACAATTGTCATGTCTCTTGTTAACCTTGGAAAATTACAGTAACAAGCGTATTGTCACGTTGCATAGCTGCTTGGATTGGGAACAACTCTGCCAAGAACGCGAGAAATTGCAGAGGGTTGTAAATATCACAGAGACCAAACCACTCATATTATCCATCTACACTCCACGCTGCATAACATTATCCAAACACCCAACATAATCAAAGACTTGGCCAAACCCGTTCAGTTCTTCTTTCCCCTACTCCAATCCGTCAAATTGTAGAGATGATTGAAAGCGCGCATCACCAAACTTAGGAATAATTTCATTCTCTGCTCTATTTGGCTTATGAACGTTCCCTCCATAGGCTAGGGTACTATTAAATTCCCTCTACCCCATTATGGACATGGATCTTCGAAAATAGCGAAAGTTAGTCACCTATTTATCTCTTACTACTTTCGAGATGGCAGTTATATTTACAAACGTTGTGACCTTACAAATGCCAGCTTCGAATCAACATATCGCAACGAACTCCTCTGATAGCTCGTTCTGTGCACAGATCGCCGTCTGAGTATAACGTCTTCCCGTCAGGTTCCTTGTAAATCTTCCCTTCCCACCATAAACCTTTGATCTCTGTTTTTTGATTCCCCTTGCTGGGTAAAAGACTGCGCATTCACCCAATCTGTTCCCCTTATACACCTATATAGCTCCTCTCAGCTTCCTGCGCTCCAAGGAATAACGTCCTAGTCTCTACCTATAGCTCGGCCCATACAAAAAACGGCAGCGAATCCCTGCTCTAACTACTGACGGTAACACCACAAACGGAGCAACGTGCACACACTGAACAGGGTCAGAGTGTAACACAGTAGAGAAACTGGCCAAGCACCTATCTATGTCTATGCTATCCATTTACTAAATGCCATTTATTCGCACCTCATCAGCAGAATATTATGCCCTGACACTATATATTTAAGGAAGGCAGTCCTTACTTAAAATACGATGTAGAGACTGAAGTTGAGCTTTATCTCTCGGATGAAGGAGCTGCCAAAGGAACCACAATTGATCACATCATCTACGCTGTGCAGTTTGGAAGAATACAAGTGAATTGAATGACACTGTAAATGTAGGAGTCTGCGAGGCCTGGACTGGATAGATGTTGAAAGCATTGTACAACCGATATATAGGTGTTGACTTTCGGATACAAGTTACAGAGTGACTTGTGATGAGAAGTAATTTACGCTTGCAAAAAGATATGAACCTCCACGACCCTGTACACCATAAAATTAGTGATGACAACTCATTACGTTAAAACAGGGCTGGAGCGAATGTGTTCGTAGCCAATAAGCAAATAAAAACCAATGTTATGGATTAGTACAAGTCCAAAGTGAGTTCCCGTTTAATATTGAAAATGGGAATAGCATCGCTCTTTAAATTACGCATTCAGCAGTGTACCTCTATGGGATAGAGGGTGGAGTTTCTATTATCTCCAAACGCCGGGACAGAGGTATCTTCACCTACTCTGCCCCTGAATGCTCGATTTTATGACCAACAGTCCTCAGTCAGTGTGGGCAGGTTACACTTCCTCCAGGATAACACCGGAGCCCTGCAAGGATTCGTTTTCAGTCCACTGCTATGCCTCCTTTACATGGAGTACAGGGCCAAATCTGTACCAATTGTATGGAATTGAAAATAGTTGAGAACAAGTTGCATGCGTTACACCAACCAACAATCTGTCGCGGGGCAAGCACTTTGATGCGACACCCAAGGAGGCACACTAACGCCTCTTCTACAGGTGGAGTCTGAGAAAATGGTGTATGTCAACATTAACTTTTACAGTGTTCTCGGGATGTACCGTGGACTGCAGACTGTCGGGTTAGACCAGATTTTGGATCGGGTACGTGTCTGTCTAGCCGGCGAGAAATTGCAGGGAGATATAAATGTAGGCAACTACATCACACGGACCAGACGTTCTATCATTGACTCCATCTGCACATCACGTTGCCTCGAAAAGAAAAGGGCCAACGTAATCGAAGAATTGTCCAAACCTGTCATTTCTTCTTTCCCCTACTCAACTCATGTACAAAGTGTAGAGGCGTTTAAGCGAACACTACCGGATAAAGGTATTTATTCACAAAATGCTGGACTAATTCAGCAGGTCAGGCAGCATCTCAGGAGAGAAGGAATGAGTGACGTTTCGTGCAGACCCTTCTTCAGTCTGATGACAGGGGGGCGGGACAAAGGAAGGATATAGGTGGAGACAGGAAGATAGAGGGAGAACTGGGAAGGGGAGGGGGAGAGAGGGACAGAGAAACTATCTAGAGTTGGAGAAGTCAATGTTCATACCGCTGGGCTGCAAGCTGCCCAAGCGAAATATGAGGTGCTGTTTCTCCAAATTTCCGGTGGGCCTCACTATGGCACTGGAGGAGGCCCATTACAGAAAGGTCAGACTGGGAGTCGGAGGGGGAGTTGAAGTGCTCAGCCACCGGGAGATCAGGTTGGTTAAGGCGGAGTGAGTGAAGCTGTTGAGCGGAATGATCGCCGAGCCTGCGTTTGGTTTCGTCGATGTAAAGAAGTTGACATCTAGCGCAGCGGATACAATAGATGAGGTTGGAGGAGGTGCAGGTAAACCTCTGTCTCACCTGGAAAGACTGTTTGGGTCCTTGGATGGAGTTGAGGGGGGAGGTAAAGTGACAGGTGTTGCATCACGTGCGGTTGCAGGGGAAAGTGCCCGGTGATGGGGTGGTTTGGGTAGGAAGGGACGAGTGGTCCAGGGAGTTACGGATGGAACGGTCTCTGCGGAACGTAGAAAGGTGAGTGGATGGGAACCTTCCTTCCTTTGTCGTCGTCCCCCTTGCATCAGTCTGAAGAAGGGGTTCGACCCGAAACGTCACCCATTCCTTCTCTCCTGAGCGGCTGCCTGACCTGCTGAGTTACTCCAGCATTTTGTGAATAAATACCTTCGATTTGTACCAGCATCTGCAGTTATTTCCCTACACTACCGGATAAAGCATTAGCTTATTTTCCTTCGTAATCACGGTTCTAAACGGTCCCTCCATATACTAGGGTACTGTTCAATTCGCCTCTGCACCATTGCGGATATCAGAAGGTATCTCAAAATGCTGGAGTAACTGAGCGGGCCAGGCAGCATCTCAGGGGAGAAGGAATGGGTGACGTTTCGGGTCGAGGCCCTTCTTCAGACTGATGTCAGGGGAGGGAGCGGGACAAAGATAGGATGTAATAGGAGACAGGAAGACAGTGGGAGAACTGGGAAGGGGGAGGGGAAAGAGAGGGACAAAGGAAGTATCTGAAGTTAGAGAATCAATGTCCATACCGCTGGGGTGTAAGCTGCCCAAGCGAAATATCCTCTGTCATTGCGGATACTAGAAATTGTCGAAGTAATTGATGCACTGCAATAGGGTCCAATGCTTCGAACTATATTCTGCACTCTGTATCTTCCACATTGCTCTATCTTTTGTCATAGAGTTATCGAATCCTACAGCACGGTAACAGGCCTTCTAGCCAGATTGCCCATGCCGACCATTATACCCCATCTACACTAATCACTCCTCTCCGACTTTCATCCACATTACTCTAAATCTTTCCGATTCATGGTGGAGTCTTACTGTCTTTGTCACAATATCTGCCTCAAATACCTCCCCTGGCAGTTCATTTTCTTTGTAAATCCATCTTGTGTTTTCGAGTTTGAACTGATACTGTCTATATATGGTAAATGTCTGGATACCTTGCAAAACAAAGCGTTTTAATGTAGCTCGGCACATGTAACAATAATAAACTTAAACCTGAATCTAAAACCTAAAACGCCTCTCATTTTAATTGTTTACAACAACGCGATCCCAGCGGGATGTTTCATGGCTCACAGAAGCATTGCATCACCCATTGTTCCAGACGTGCACTTCTGCAGACTTAAATACTATGTTTTGCACAAATTATATGCTTGGTGTTTTCACAGAACTCGAAATCTCAAACTGCACTTGTCCGGTTCGATGGAGAGCAGAACTAAGCAATGTGGCTTGTGTAAATGTTGTTCATATTCACAAATATACGGACAATTCAGGGATTAATGGAAATAGCCAACAATAATCAGCATTCTATATCTTCCTCCTCGCTGCATCTGCAGGACGTTAACTGATTGTAACTATGTATGGCTCATCTGAACTGAATGGACAGCGTGCAAAGCGACGCTTTTCACTGTATCTCGGAACATGAGGCCTAACTGAGCCTCACCTAGGCTAATGATCTGACGTAAGTAACATCTATGATGTCTACTAAGATTGTCCATGTATCACAAACAGTATTGATATGCAAAGTAAGGTGTTGAATGTGGGTTAACCACAAATTAACTGTTGGACAAATGCGAAGACAAGGTGAGGAGTGGGCACAGGAGGATGATCACGCAAAAACACCTGATACCGTATAAGGCGCCGTACTAATTGCCGGGTATCTGCAATACAGGTGTAAATACATCTAGAAGGCTCCGATGACGTACTTCCAGGAAGGAAAGTCATGTAATGTCAGAAGAGAATGACCTTATCAAAGATCGTACCATCTCCCCAGTACCCTCTCTGCGTCAAGTCTTCATTTCAGGTTCTTTGTAAATCTTGCCCCTCTCACATTTAACCTGTGATATCTGATTTTTTATACCACAAACGGAGCAACGTCGGGATGCATCACAGCCTGGTTTAGATATAGTTCTGCCCAAGATGACAAGAAATTTCCGAAATGTTGTCGGTTGTGCCCATGTATAGTATGACTGATCTGATCTGAGTGGATGGCATGCAAAACCACGCTTTTCGTTTTAACTCGGTACATGTGACAATAATAAATCTAGCATAACCCAAACCAACCTACTGTCTGGAGATAAGTAACAACTGTGATCAAACCGGAAATATAAGTACTATGATGGGACAAAGATTATCCGCGTGACACAGCCGATGTTGATGTACAAGGGAAGATGACGAATCGCTGTTAACCGCAAATGAACAGTTCGACAAATGCCACAGAAGGTAAGGTGTGGGGGCAGGAGACAGAATAGAGTAAAATGCTCAAACTGTATTGTGGACCGCAGTTACTGCCGGGCATCTGAAATAAAAGAGGAAAAAAGGATCAACCCAGAAGATTCGGAAGACATCAGCTTGTGGGGACAACGTATCTCATGTCAGAAATGAATGACCTTATCAAAGCTCCGATCTCGACGAAACTAATGCCCGCTCTGCTATTGTTTCGCGACGCATACGCCCGCAAAATATTGCCGTTGCACCGCCCTCTGAATTAGCGTGTAATCTGGTTCATCAGCGCACCTCAACATTGCTGCAGAATCAGTTGCTGCCCAACATTTATTACTCAGCAGAAATAAGATCCAAGATGGCTGTGACGCCATGCGGCTGCGACTCGCCGGCAGTCTGTTTGTCTTTTTGCTTTTTTTGTCTATGTGTTAGTGTTAGATATGTGTAGTAGTCTATTTTAGCTGTGTACATATGGGGGGGCACCTTTCTTTTACAAAAAAAAAATCTCTTCCTCGAGGCGCGGCTCGGCCGCGGGACCTTCCATCTCCCAGCACGGCCCGGCCGCGGGACCTTCCATCGCACGGCACGGCTCGATCGCGGGACCTTCCATCGCCCGGCGCGGCTCGGCCGCGGGACCTTCCATCTCCTTGCGGGGACTGCGCGAGTCGGGAGCCTCGGCCTCGGCAGAAGTCGAACTATCTGTCCGTCGGAGAAGCATGGGGGAAGAGAGAAGATTGTTTTTGCCTTCCATCACAGTGAGAGGGTGTCTGGAGGAGTCACTGTGATGGATGTTCGTGTTAAAATTGTGTGTCTTGCGTCTTTTACTCTGTACTGTTGTGGCTGTGTGGCAAATGATTTTCGTTCAATTTATTTTGAATGACAATAAAGGTAATTCAATAACCAAACCTGGCTGCCTATGGCAACTGCTGAGTTGCCCATACAAGGAAATAGTGGTGAACGCTGCTATAACTACTGACGGCGATACCACGTGTGGAGAAACGTGCACACACCGGCCCGATAGCCACTGAGTCACACAGCATAGACATTGGCCGAAAACTCGCTGTATATATGCTGTCCAATTACTAAATCCTATCTACCAGAACTTAGTCCGAAGAATATTATGTCCTGGAGCAATCTTTTTTAAGGAACGGGATACGTACCTTCGACTCGGGGCAGAGACAGAATTCGAGACATCCGTCGCATCAAGCGGCTCTCGAAGGCGAACAGTTGATCAGATCATCCATTCTGCGCTGCTCGTAAGAACGATATGTGAATGTATTGACCCGATATCGAGACTTCTGCGAGAACTTTGCAGGATAGATTTTGAGAGAATGACAGTCGCCTATGGATGATCACGTTCGGATTATCGTTTAGGATAAGAATTCACCTTGGAGTGACTGAGGTCAGATGTAAAATATTCTCGCAGATGTATCTGAATCGTAGACAGTATTATCTACCACCAGAAAACAAGAATGACCATTGATGAAATGCAGACAAGTTTGGGGCGAAGATCTTTGTGAAAAATAGGGAAATGAAAACTAATGAGACCTTGGTGGAAATGAACATGAAACCAAGAATAGTTTGTAATTATGATCTTGTATTCCAAACATACTTGAGCTGGGCATTGTGCGTGTGACCGTGTGTACCTGTGTCTGCTGGGGAGGGGTGGCTGTTATCTCCAAACTACGAGACCTAGGAATCTACTCGCCTCCGCCACTGCTTCCAAGGCTCTAATGCCCTAGGACCACCGACAGTGAGGATAATGGACACCATCTCCTCCATAATAACTCTCCGCATCGGTGCCCTGCAAGGACACGTTCTCAGTCCCCCACTATGCTCCCTTTACATGCTCAACTGTACGGACAAATATGTCTAATTACATCTACAGGTTTTCCCACAACATCACTGAGGTGGGTCTAATCAGGAAGAATGACAATAAGGAGCACGTGAAGGAGAGAGAGAACTAAGATACATGGTGTCAAGACTATCATCTTTTCCTCAATGTCAGCAGGGTGAAGGAGCTAGTAATTGACTTCAGGAAGCAAGATGCAATACATGCCAAATTAGCATCAATGGTGCAGAAGTGGAAATGGTTGAAATGTCCCCTTGGTGTTAATACTATCAAGGCCTATCCTGGATCAAACACATAGAAGCAACAACCCGAAGGCGCATTAACGTCTTTTGGGAAGAATATTTTTATGGACAATATGGAAAACTAATATGACCAGTTATGGAAATGTCTATCAGACCAAGACCAGTGTGATAATTATGATTGAATGTCTAAACAAACCTGAGCTTGGCATTGTGCTTGTATGCCTGTGTTTCCCGTTGGTGATAGACAACGAAGAAACGTGGTATCAGGACAATAACCTCTCCCTCACTGTCAGCAAGAGCTAGTCATTGACTTCAGGAAACATGTTGAAGTGCGTGCCACAATCAGCAACGATGATGCAGAAATGGAAATGGTAGCGAGCATCACGTTTCTTGGAGTTAATACCACCAAGGATATGCCGTGGACCAGCCACATGGATACAACAGGCCAGAATGCCCCCAGACCCCTTTCTATACCGAAGAGATAGAGAAAAATTGGCATGCCTCCAGTGACTCTTCCAAACTTCTATAGATGCTCCATAGAAAGCATTATGTAGGGCTGCATCACAGCTTGTTTTGTGAAAATCTGTGCATGGGAACTCAAGCAGTTGCAGAAATTGGTAAATGTAGACCAGTCCATTACACAGACCAGACTTCTCACCACTGATTACATCTACACTTTGCGCTGCCTCGGAAAAGCAGCCAATGTAACCAAAGACCCGTTCACTCAGACCATTCAATATCAATAGTCAATAGTCGTTTATTTGTCACATACACATAAATGTGTAGTGAAATGAAACATTACCCGCAGTTGAAACACTAAGACCAATAAGAATAATCAATAAAAATGCAATAACACATACAATCATACACTAACACCAAACAAAAGAAACATCCATCACAGTGAGTCTCCTCCAGTCCCTCCTCACTGTGATGGAAGGCCAGAATGTATTTTCTCTTCCCTGCCGTCTTCCCCCACGGTCAGGCTGTTGGAGTTGCCACATCGGGGCGGTCGGGGCTTCCGACATTGGAGTGCCGCGCCGGACGGTGAAAGGTCCGCGGCCTATTCCAGGCCGTGACGGACGGTGAAAGGTCCGCGGCGGGCCGACCCAAGCCCCGCGATTCGGGGCGGGTGAACACGCTGCCTCTGCCGCTGCCGGAGGTCCCGATGTCGACCCCCACCCAGGGCAGGGCCTGCGGGCTTCCGACGTCCACGCGGCCCGCGCCGGAGCCTCCGGAGACGAGTCGCAGCCGCTCCCGCAGCATCCGCAGGCAGCCAGCGCCGCAGGTGGTGAGTCCGGGCCGTGGGCTCTGCGAACCTGAGCCCAAGTGGTCCCAGGTGCATGGCCGGTGATAGGCCACAGCGGGAACAGAGACACGACACAGAAACAAAGGTCGCGTCTCCGTTCGGGAGAGAGAATTTTTTACAGTTCCAGTTCCCTCCCACCCCCCCCCCCCCCCACAAACATAACATACAAACACTACACCATATTAAAACTACAATTCATACAATACAACAAAAAAACACAAAAGACAGACGGACTGCAGGCAAGCCGCAGCTGCGACGGCCTTCTTCTCCCTGCTCCAGTCCGCAGAAAGTACACATACGTGAAAGCGCGCATAACCAGCAGCTTCTTCCCGTCCGTTATTGGGCTTCTTAAGGGCCCTTCCATAAGCGATTGTACTGTTTAATTCACATTTCCTAATTGACGGCATTGAACTTTGTCTCTGGAGCTGATGCGCTACATTGATGAAACTGTATCCGCACTCTGCATCTTCCCCTTTGCTCTATCTATGGTACATGAGTTCGAACTCATTGTACCTGTGCATGGAATATCTGGTTGCCTGGATAACATGCAAAGCACAGTTTCTTCATTCACTGTACCCCATGTAACAATAATAATCCTAATCCTAAACAAACACCTGCAACCCTGTGTGCCTCGCATCGTACAACTCCGGCAAGCCAGTGAGAGGTCTCAAAGGTTACGGAAGTATTGCATCACCTGCCTCTCCAACTCTGCGTTCCCACAGTTAAAAGTGAATTACTGCATATGCTCGAATGAATCTTTTGTGTTTTTACAAAACTCGTATTCTCAACTGTCCATTTCCGTTTCTTAGGACAAACGTCGAGCGGAATTATGCAACGCGGCTTGCGCAGATGTTTTTCATTCTTACAAATTTACAGATAAATCAGGGTTTGAAGACATTAAAGTACGATATGCAGCATGATATTCTATATCATGAACTATAGTTTGCTTGTGTATCTTCCTCTTTCCTCTATCTATTGTACAATAATTAACTGTTTGCAAATATATATGATACATCGGAAAAGATCTGGTAGCATGTGAAACAAATAATTCCACTAGACCCCAGTACCCGTGACACATACAAACCTTACATAAGCTAACCAACCAAATGATTTGAGGTGAGTAAGAAACATGACCAGAGCGGTAATGTTCGTACTCTGATGGAGACTAAAATTGGAGCCGATGCTGGTACACAGGAGAAGGTGATGAATGTTTGTTAACAAATGAACTGTTAGACTAATGCAAAGAGAAGGCGAGGAGAGGGAATAGGAGGAGCAACACAGTAAAATCGTTGATAATGTAAAGCAGATCGTAGAAATTCCCGCGCTTCTACGGAATTAGAGGAAGACAGGATATACTCAGTCGGGGAATCCACTGTGGTTGAAGTTTATGTTAACTTTTATTTAGTTGTGTGTCTTGTTGTTTTTTTTTGTATGGCTGTGTGGTAATTCGAATTTCACTGTACCTTAATTGGCACACGTGACAATAAACTGACCATGAACCTTGAGTCAGAGAGTCACACAGCGGGCAAACATGCCCTTCCACCCAACTTGCCCCTGCTGAGCAACACGAATCGTCGACGTCAGGCCCACCTGCCAGATTAGGACAATATCCGTCTAACCCTAACCTAACTATGTACCTGTCTAAATGTTTTTTTAAACATTGTGATAGCACCTGCCTCATCTACCTCGTCCGGCAGCTCGATCCGCACACCAACCTGCTTTGTTTAAAGAAATATCGCTTCGGTTCCTATTAAATCTCCCACCAGTCACCTTAAACTATGTCCTCTGGTTCTCGATTCCCCTACTATGGTTAAACAATTGTGCATTTACACTATCTATTCCTCTCATGATTTTGTATACCCCGAACGATCATCCTTCATTCTCATGGACTCCAATAAATAAAGTCCTAGCCTCCTCAACCTCTCCGTATCGCTCAGACACTGGAGTGCGGGCGACATACGAGTAAATCTGTTCTGTATCCTTTCCATCTTAACACCATCTTTCCTCCAACAGGATGACCCAAACGGAACACAATACTCTGAGGCCCAACCAATGTCTTGTACAACTTCCCAACATCGATATTCAATACTCTGATTGATGATGGCCAATGTGCCAAAGGCCTTCTTGACCACTCTGTCTACTTGTGACGCCACTTTCAAAGAGCTGTGTACCTGCACTGCTCGATCCCTCTTCACAACAACACTCGTCAGAGCCCTGAAATTCAGGATGTAATCCGTGCCCTTGTTTTTACTTCACAAAATGCAAAACATCACAAGTCTATGCATTTAATTCCGTCTACAAGTCCTCAGCTCACCTGCCCAGCCAATCAAGGTCCTGCTGTAATTCTTAACCACCATCTTCGCTATATGCAACATTAGTGACATCGGCAAACTTACTAATGATGCCTTATACGTTCTCATCCGATTCATTGCTTTAGATGCCAAATAGCAATGGGGCCAGCACCGAATCCTGAAGTGTGTAAAATCATTCCTGGCATATCGAATTTCCGCAGGTTCCTGTTGGTGTGCTTTATTGGGACACGTTTCTATGTGGTCGGTGCACGACAGATCATTGGTCATATTAATGCCAAGGAATTACAAGTTTTCAACTATTTCCAGTTTGGTGCTGATTGGGGCAGGGTACTCGTGTCAGGGGGCGGGATAAAGAAATAATATAGGTGGGGACAGGAAGACAGTGGGAGAACTGGGAAGAGGGAGGGGCAGGGGGGAAAGGGAGAGCCAGAGGAACTATCTAAAGTTGGCGAAGTCAATGTTCATACCGTTGAGCTGCAAACTGCCCAAGCGAAATATGAGATGCTGTTCCTCCAATTTCCAGTGGTCCTCACGATGGCACTGGAGGAGGCCCATGACAGAAAGGTCAGACTGGGAGTGGGATGGGGTGTTGAAGTGCTCAGCCACCAGGGGATCGGGTTGGTTAAGGCGGACTGAGCGAAGGTGTTGACTGAAACGATCGCCGAGTGTGCGTTTGGTCTCGCCGATGCAGAGAAGTTGACATCTAGAGCAGCGGATACAATATATGAGGTTGGAGGAAGTGCAGGTGAACCTCTGTCTCACCTGGAAAGATTGTTTGGGTCCTTGGATGGAGTTGAGGGGGAGGTAAAGGGACAGGTGTTGCATCTCCTGCGGTTGCAGTGGAAAGTGCCCGGGTGGGGTGGTTTGGGTAGGAAAGGACGAGTGGACCAGGGAGTTACGAAGGGAAAGGTCTCTGCGGAACGCAGAAAGGAGAGGAGATTGGAAGCTGTGGCCAGTAGTCGGGTCCCGTTGGAGGTAACAGAAATGTTGGAGGATGATTTGTTCGATACGCTGGCTGATGGGATGGAAGGTGAGGACAAGGGGGATTCTGGCCTTGTTACGAATGGGGGGAGGGGGAGCAAGAGCGGAGCTGCGGGATGTAGAGGATGCCCTAGTGAGAGCCTCATCTATAATGGGAGAGGTGAAGCACTCACTAACTTCATACATTTCACCACCGATTTCCATCCTGCTCTTAAATATACTTGGACTATCTCCGACATCTCCCTACCGTTTCTGGACCTCGCCATCTCCATCACAGGAGACAGACTAGTGACTAGTACGCCTTGCACCGCCAGGGAACCGGGTTCGATCCTCACTCCGGGTACTCCGCGACCGCCCACAACACTCTGGCTGAGGCGAAGGTTGCCAATAGAGACGGAGAGCGGCGGCAGGTTAGTGGGAGGGTCGGTGCAGGTTTCCTTTGTGTGGAAATCAGGCTGCGGTGTTGTTTACCTGCTGCTGCAAGTCCCGCCCAAAGCAGTGATTGCCATTGAAACTGCGGCAGACTGATTCACAGTCCGGAGCGGTGACAATTTGTCCGCCACTTCATTGACCAGTGTGTGAGCAGTGAGCGTTTGTGGACATGCCCCACTGGATAAACATGTGTCCGTTGTATGGCTGTTCGTCCGCAACTCCCCGAGGACTGAGTCCCTTTGTTCTCCCTTCTGTGGCAGAGTCTGGGCGCCGGGGCTGCGGCCAGAAGCCGACAATGTTGATCCGCTCTCGCTCGTTCTCTCTTGGACGGAGCTCACTGCGATTTCCCCGAAGTCTTGAAGCTTCAAAGTCACCGATATTACTGGCAATTGGGCATTCCGTTGCCTCGTCTGGTGGGTCCTTGGTGTGTTGAGGGTCTGAGTCTCGGACTACAGGAGAAACCGTGAATCCCCGTCAATCTTCCTGGAACACTGCTCGGAATCTCAACTCTTGGTCGAACAACTGAAGCAGAAGTGCGTATGTTTGACGTAAGGTTTTGAACGGGAACAAGGGCGGGTCGTTGGGGGTTAGATGCAGGAACTGCAGATTAGCAAATTACCCTCCCTCCGCTCGCCCCCATACCTCCCGTTCCCATTCTCCACTGGACCCCCACTACCAATCCCCCTCCCCAACCATCCCACCCATCTCTCTCCATGGCTCCTTCGCTGTCTTCCCATCACATCCACTCCCCCATCACCCTCCCATTCCCACTAACCCTCATTTTACCCCGCACCCTATCCCCCCGTATCCCCCCCACACAAACACCTGACCGCCAGACCACCAACATATCCGACGGCCTATACCTCATCCCCCACACACTCGACCCCCAACTCCCACACAAGGCACCCCTTGAAACCCAGACTCCCACACTCCTGACCCCCAGCCCCGTTGCACACCTGACCCCACGCCCCCCGCACACCTGAACACCACACCCCACACACAACTGAACTCCTCCCTCTCCTAAAATTGACCCCCAGCCCCCCAGCCCCCCACACGCCAAATAACCCCTGCCCCCACACACCTGAACACGAGCCCCCCTCACACACCTGATCTCCTGACGCCTATCCCGCCGCACACCCTACACCTGGCAAACCACACGTGACCCCGAGACCGACCCCCAGCTTCCCCACACACCTGACCCCATGACCCGCACACACACCTGACCTCCTGACCCCCACACACACCTGACCACCCAGTCCCCCCCACACCTGACCCCCTTCCACTCCCACACACCTGTCCCCCAGCCCCCAACGCAACTTACCCCCAGACCACACACACACCTGACACCCAGCCCCCACAAACCTGACCCCAAGCCCCCCAATTACCTGACCCCAAAACACACCTGTCACCCAGTCCCCCTATACTCCTGCCCCCAGCCCCCCACACACCTAAATCCCAGCCTCGCTCAGAGCTGACTCCCAGCCCCCCACACACCTGACCTTCTGACTCCCCACACACATGACACCAGCCCCCCACACACATGACCACCTGTTCCCCCAAACACCTGAACCCCTGATCCTCAGA
Organism: Rhinoraja longicauda; assembly: GCF_053455715.1. NCBI lineage: Eukaryota > Metazoa > Chordata > Chondrichthyes > Rajiformes > Arhynchobatidae > Rhinoraja > Rhinoraja longicauda. Next base: position 15,276,531 of record NC_135991.1, on the reverse strand, counting down.
CCCCCACAAACCTCAACTCCAGTCCCCCACATACCTGACCCCAATTCCCACACAAATCTGACCACCAGCCTCGCACACAACTGATCTCTGAACCTCAGTAGCCACACACACTTGCCCCCCAGCCGCCCCCACCCAACACGCCCGATTCAGCCCCCCACACTCATGACAACCTGCCCGGTCACACACCTGACCCCCTCAAACCCCCACACACCTAACGAACTGCTCCCCACACACCTGAACACCTTGTCACCCAGACCACCGGACACCTGTCCATTATCCCCACCACACACGTGAACTCCTGCCCCGCACACACCTCAACTCCTGCCCCGCACACACCTCAACTCCAACCCCCAAAATACCTGACCTTAGCCCTCCAAAAACCTGACCCCTTCAGCCCCCCCGAACCTCTGACCCCCACCTCTACCACACACCTGAACCCGTGCCCCGCACTCAGCTGACCCGCTGACCCCAGCACACCTGTCCCTAAGCCCACCCACACACCTGAACCCCAGCCCCCCAGAACCCGGAAAACGAGACTCACACACACATGACCCCGCAGCTCCCCCCACACACCTGACCCCCATACCCCAACACACCTGACCCCCAACCCCTCATAAACCTGACCCAGACGTCCAACACATCTGACCCACTGACCCGCCCAACATTTGACCCAAAGCCCCATCACTCACCTGCCCCCACAACCCTCACACACCTGACCCATTGACCCACATCCCCCGCACACACTTGACCCCCATCCCCCCACAAACCTGACCCCCAGCCCCCCACGCACCTGGCAGCCAGACCGCTCAGACACCTGACCCCAACCTCCACATACACCTCACCTCCATACCCCCACAAACCTGACCCCCAGTCCCCCGCACACTTGACCCCCAGCCCCCCACAAAACTGACAACCAGCCTCTCCACAAACCAGAACCCCATCACCACACACACTTGACCTCCAGCACCATGCATACCTGGCCCCCAACCCCCACACACCTGACCCCAGCTCCCCATACACCTGAACCCAGCCCCCCCACACACGTGACCCTAGCCTCCACACACCTCACCTCTGAACCCCAGTAACACACACACACATGGCACCCAGCCCCCCACACACCTGCCCCCCCAGCCACCCCCACACGACTGATCCACGCCCCCCCCCCCAAACCTGACAACCATCCCCCCACACACACCTGACCCATTGGTCCCCACACACCTGAACAACTTCTCACCCAGCCCCCCGGACTGGTGTCGCTCAGACCCCCCATACACCTGAACTCCAGCAAACCACGCACCTCAACACCTGCCCTCCACACGCCTGACCCCTTCAGCTCCCCCACATAGCTTACCCCCCAGTCTTCACACACCTGATCCCCAGACGCCAACACACCTGACCGCCTCAGCCACCCACACCCCTGAAACCCACCCCTCCGACACACCTGACCTCCAGCCCCGCATACACCTGAACCGAAAGCCCCCCACCCACCTGACCACCTCAGCGCCCCTCACACCTGACCCCCAGAGCCCCCCAAACACTTGAATCCCAGCCCCCTCCACACACCTGACCCCCTCATCCCCCCCACACACCTGTTCCCCAACACTCCGACACACTTGAACACCAACCCAGCCGTCCCACACGCCTGTCCCCAGCACCGCACATAGCTGACATCCAGCCCCCCACACAGCTGAAACCTAGCCCCTCCATACACCTGACCCCAGCCCCCACGCACACATGTGACATATAGCCCCCACGCACCTGATCTCCAGTTCCGACACAACTGACCCCTGATCCCATGTAGCCACACAAACATGACACCCAGCCTCCCACACACGTGCGCCCGAGCTACCACACACTCCTGAACCACAGCCCCCCCCCTCGAACACTCAGCCCCCCCTCACATCTGACACCCAGACCCCCACACGCCTGACCCCAGTCCTCCGCACCTGACACCCAGGCCCCCCCCACCACTCACCGGACACCCATACACCTGACCTGCAGCCCCCCACACACCTGACCAACTTGTCACCCAGCCCCCCGGACACCTCATCCCCCCCTCCCACCTGAACCCCCGTCCCGCACACACCTGAATCCTAGCCCCCCACGCACCTGACCCCCACAGCACCTACTCCACACACCTGATTCGCAACCTCCACACACCTGACACCAAGCGCCCCACACACCTGACCCCCTCAGCCCCCACACACCTGACACCCTGCCCCCAAAACAGCAGACCTCAGCCATCCACACACCTGACCCCGTCAGCCCCCCACACCCCTGACCCCCACCCCTCCGACACACCTGAACTCCAGCCCCGTAAACACCTGAACACCAGCCCCCCCACACATAACCCCCTCAGCCCGTCCACATAGCTGAAACCACAACCCCCACGCACCTGACCCACTGACAAACAGCCCCGGCTCACACATTTGACACCCATCCACCACAAACCTGAATCCCAGCCCCCCAACCACATGACAGCCACCCCCGACCCACACACACACACCTGACCCCAACCCACACACACCTCTCCACAGTCCCCCAAATACCTGAGCCCCAGCCCCCACTCACCTGACGCCCTTACCCTCACACATCTGACCGTCTGACACACAGCCCCCCACACCTAAAACCCAGCCCCTATACACCTGATCCCAGCCCCCCACACACCTGACCCCAGCCCCCCACACACCTGACCCCAGCCCCCCACACACCTGACCCCAGCCCCACACACCTGACCCCGTCAGCCCCCCACACAGCTGATCCCTTGCCCACAACAGACCTGACCTCAGCCCTCCACACACCTGAACCCGAACCCCCCCACACCCATGACCCCCACCCCTCCGACACACCTGTACTCCAAACCCCAACACACCTAACCTCAGCCCTCCAATACCTGACTTCCTCAGACCCCCGCACATCTGACCCACACCCCTACCACACAACAGACCCCCCTGACTCCCCACACACCTGATCCTGAGCCCACCCACACACCTGAACCCCAGCCCCCCCCATAAACCGGACCACCAGCCTCCCACACACATGAGCGCCAGCTCCCCACACACACCTGACCGCCAGACCACCACACACCTGACCCTCAGCCGCCCAACACATCTGACCCACTGACCCGCCCAACATTTGCCCCAAAGCCACATCACATACCTGGCCCCCAAACCCATCAAACCCCTACCCTCTGGCCCACAGCTACCGCACACACCTGGTCCCCAGACCACCACATACCTGACCCCAACCCCCACAAACATGACCCCAGCACCTAACTGCCAGCCCCCCAAACACACCTGACACCAACCTCCACACACACCTCACCTCCAGTCCCCCACATACCTGAAACCCAGTCCCCACGCACACCTGACCCCCAACCCCCCCACTAATCTGACCTCCTGACACCCAGCCCCCCACACAACTGACAACCAGACCCCCACAAACCTGAACTCCAACCCCCCCACACACCTGACATCCAGCCCCCAGCATACCTGGCCCGCAGCCCCCACACACCTGACCCCCAGCCCCCCATACACCTGACCCTATCCCCCCAGACACACACGTGATCCTATCTCCGAAGCATACCTGACCCCCTCAGCCCCCAAACACACCTCACTGCCAGACCCCCACACACCTCACTCCCAGCCCCCCACACACCAGCCCCCCTCAGCCCCCTACACACACCTCACTCCCAGCCCCCCCACACACCAGACCCCCTCAGCCCCCCACACACCAGACCCCCTCACCCCCACCCCCACACACCTCACTCCCAGCCCCCCAAAAGCCTGAACCGCTCAGCCCCCCCGCACATAGCTGATCACCAGCCCCCCACACACCTGACACGCTCAGCCCACCCACAAACCTCACCCCAGCCCCCACACACACCTGCCCCCTCAGACCCCCACACACCTGACCCCTTGCCCACAAAAGACCTGAATTCAGCCCTCCATTCACCTGACCTCCCGACCCCCCCACAACACTGACCCCAACCCCTCCGACACACCTGAACTCCTGCCCCCCATATACATGTCCCCCTCAGCCACCCCCCACATAGCTGACCCCCAGCCCTCACACAACTGACACCCTGCCCCAACACATCTGACCTCAGCTCCCCACACACCTTACCCCAACCCCTCCCACACACCTGAACCCCAGCCCCGCAAACAGCTGGCCCCCTGACTCCCCACACACCCGAAACTGAGTCGCCACACATCCGAACCCCAGCCCCCTAGAAACCGGACTCCCAGCCTCCCACACACATGGCTCTCAGCTCCACACACACACCTGACCCACAGACCCTCACACAAATGACCACCAGCCCCTCATTAACCTGACCCCCAGCTGCCCAACATATCCGACACTCCGTTCCCACAAACACCTGACCCCTAACCCCCATTCAGCTGACCCCAGCCCCTCACAAACCTGACCCCCACCTTCCCAACACATCTGACCCAATGACCCCACCAACATTTGACCCAAAGGCCCCTCACACACCTGGCCCACTGACCCCGCACACACACCTGACCACAATCCCCCCACAAACCTGACCCCCAGCCCCCCACGCAACTGATAGCCCGCCCCCCACACACACACCTGACCACAAGCCCCACACACACCTCACCTCCAGTCCCCCACATACCTGACCCCCCAGTCCCCCCGCAAACTTGACCCCCAGCCCTCTGCTTACCTGACCCCCAGCCCCAATTCACCTGAAGCCCTGACCCCCCACACATCTGACCCCCTGACCCACAGACCCCACACCTGAAACCCACACCCCATACACCTGACCCCAGCTCTCCCCAGACAGATGACCCCAGAGCCCACACACCTGAACCACAGTCCCCACACACCTGACCTCTGAACCTCAGTAGCCACGCACACATGACACCCAGCGCCCCACACACGTGCGCCCCAGCCGCCCCTCCCACACACCTGAACCACGCCCACGCACACCTGACAACCAGCCCCCCACACACCTGACCCCCTCAACCATCCACACACCTGACCCACTGCTCCCCACTCACCTGAACAACTTATCACCCAGCCCCCCACACACCTGTCCCTCAGCCCCCCCCACACACCTGAAATCCAGCCCCGCACACACCTGAACCCCAGCCCCCCACACACCTGAACCCCAGCCCCCCACACACCTGACACCAGGCCCCCAACACACGTGACCTCTACCCTCCAAACACCTGATCTCCTCAGCCCCCACACCTCTGACCCCCAATCCGACCACGCATCTGAACCCCAGCCCCCCACACACCTGAACCCCAGTCACCCAGAAACCGGACCACCAGCCTCCCACACACATGACCCAGCTCCCCATACACAGCAGATCCCCATACCCTCACACCACCTGACTCCCAGCCCCCCACAAACCTGACCCATAGCCGCCCAACACATCTGACCCACTAACCCGCCCAACATTTGACCCAAAACCCAATCACACACCTGGCCCCCACACCCCTTATACACCTGACCCACTGACACACAACCCCGGACACACATGATCTCCAGACCCCCTCACACCTAACCCCCATCCCCCCGCACACTTGACCTCCAGCCTCCCACTCACCTGACACTCTGAAAACCACACATCTGACACCCCTGACCCCCAGCCCCCCACACTAATGACAACCAGCCCCCCACAAACCTGAACCCCAGCTCCCCATACACCTGACCCCAGCCCACACACGCACGCCACCCCAGTCCCCACACACATGAACCCGAGACCCCACACACCAGACTTCTCAACCCCAGTAACCACACACACATGCCACCCAGCCCCCACACACGTCCCCCCCCCCCCAGACGCCCCGCAGACGCCTGAACCACGTCCCGGCCACACACCTAACAAGCAGCCCCCCATACACCTGTCCCACTGCTCCCAACCCACCTGAATAACTTGTCACCCAGCCCCCCGGACACGTGTCCTTCAGCCACCACGCACACCCTTACTCTAGCAAAGCAAGCACATGAACGTCAGCTTCCCACACACCTGACACCCTCAGCCCCCCAAAAAAACTGAACCCCCAGCCCCCACACACTTGAACCCCTGCCCGCCACAAACCTGAAAAATTTGTCACCCTGCTCCCCGGACACCTGTTCCACAGCCCCCGCTCACATCTAAACCCCAGCACCCTACACACCTGAACTCATCAATCCAAGCCCCTCACACACCTGACACCCTCGGTCCCCACACACCTAACCCCTTGCCAACAACAGACCTGACCCCTGCCCCCCACACACCTGACACCCTCATCCACCCCCTCCCCACATAGCTGAACCCCAGCCCCCACACACCTGAACTCAATCCACCACACACCTGACCTCCACCCCACCCACACACCTGAACCCCAGCCCCGCACACAGCTGACCCCCTGATTGACCACACACATGACCTCCAGCCGCCCAACGCATCTGACCCACTGACCACCCCCAACATTTGACCCAAAGCCCCATCACACACCTGGCGCCCACACCCTTCACACACCTGACCCCCAGCCCCCACTCACCTGATGCCCTGAACCCCACACATTTGACCCTCGGTCGGTGCAGGTTTCCTTTGTGTGGAAATCAGGCTGCGGTGTTGTTTACCTGCTGCTGCTAGTCCCGCCCAAAGCAGTGATTGCCATTGAAACTGCGGCAGACTGATTCACAGTCCGGAGCGGTGACAATTTGTCCGCCACTTCATTGACCAGTGTGTGAGCAGTGAGCGTTTGTGGACATGCCCCACTGGATAAACATGTGTCCGTTGTATGGCTGTTCGTCCGCAACTCCCCGAGGACTGAGTCCCTTTGTTCTCCCTTCTGTGGCAGAGTCTGGGCGCCGGGGCTGCGGCCAGAAGCCGACAATGTTGATCCGCTCTCGCTCGTTCTCTCTTGGACGGAGCTCACTGCGATTTCCCCGAAGTCTTGAAGCTTCAAAGTCACCGATATTACTGGCAATTGGGCATTCCGTTGCCTCGTCTGGTGGGTCCTTGGTGTGTTGAGGGTCTGAGTCTCGGACTACAGGAGAAACCGTGAATCCCCGTCAATCTTCCTGGAACACTGCTCGGAATCTCAACTCTTGGTCGAACAACTGAAGCAGAAGTGCGTATGTTGGACGTAAGGTTTTGAACGGGAACAAGGGCGGGTCGTTGGGGGTTAGATGCAGGAACTGCAGATTAGCAAATTACCCTCCCTCCGCTCGCCCCCATACCTCCCGTTCCCATTCTCCACTGGACCCCCACTACCAATCCCCCTCCCCAACCATCCCACCCATCTCTCTCCATGGCTCCTTCGCTGTCTTCCCAACACATCCACTCCCCCATCACCCTCCCATTCCCACTAACCCTCATTTTACCCCGCACCCTATCCCCCCGTATCCCCCCCACACAAACACCTGACCGCCAGACCACCAACATATCCGACGGCCTATACCTCATCCCCCACACACTCGACCCCCAACTCCCACACAAGGCACCCCTTGAAACCCAGACTCCCACACTCCTGACCCCCAGCCCCGCTGCACACCTGAACCCACGCCCCCCGCACACCTGAACACCACACCCCACACACAACTGAACTCCTCCCTCTCCTAAAATTGACCCCCAGCCCCCCAGCCCCCCACACGCCAAATAACCCCTGCCCCCACACACCTGAACACGAGCCCCCCTCACACACATGATCTCCTGACGCCCATCCCGCCGCACACCCTACACCTGGCAAACCACACGTGACCCCGAGACCGACCCCCAGCTTCCCCACACACCTGACCCCATGACCCGCACACACACCTGACCTGCTGACCCCCACACACACCTGACCACCCAGTCCCCCCCACACCTGACCCCCTTCCACTCCCACACACCTGTCCCCCAGCCCCCAACGCAACTTACCCCCAGACCACACACACACCTGACACCTAGCCCCCACAAACCTGACCCCAAGCCCCCCAATTACCTGACCCCAAAACACACCTGTCACCCAGTCCCCCTATACTCCTGCCCCCAGCCCCCCACACACCTAAATCCCAGCCTCGCTCAGAGCTGACTCCCAGCCCCCCACACACCTGACCTTCTGACTCCCCACACACATGACACCAGCCCCCCACACACATGACCACCTGTTCCCCCAAACACCTGAACCCCTGATCCTCAGACCCACACAAACCTCAACTCCAGTCCCCCACATACCTGACCCCAATTCCCACACAAATCTGACCACCAGCCTCGCACACAACTGATCTCTGAACCTCAGTAGCCACACACACTTGCCCCCCAGCCGCCCCCACCCAACACGCCCGATTCAGCCCCCCACACTCATGACAACCTGCCCGGTCACACACCTGACCCCCTCAAACCCCCACACACCTAACGAACTGTTCCCCACACACCTGAACACCTTGTCACCCAGACCACCGGACACCTGTCCATTATCCCCACCACACACGTGAACTCCTGCCCCGCACACACCTCAACTCCTGCCCCGCACACACCTCAACTCCAACCCCCAAAATACCTGACCTTAGCCCTCCAAAAACCTGACCCCTTCAGCCCCCCCGAACCTCTGACCCCCACCTCTACCACACACCTGAACCCGTGCCCCGCACTCAGCTGACACGCTGACCCCAGCACACCTGTCCCTAAGCCCACCCACACACCTGAACCCCAGCCCCCCAGAACCCGGAAAACGAGACTCACACACACATGACCCCGCAGCTCCCCCCACACACCTGACCCCCATACCCCAACACACCTGACCCCCAACCCCTCATAAACCTGACCCAGACGTCCAACACATCTGACCCACTGACCCGCCCAACATTTGACCCAAAGCCCCATCACTCACCTGCCCCCACAACCCTCACACACCTGACCCATTGACCCACTTCCCCCGCACACACTTGACCCCCATCCCCCCACAAACCTGACCCCCAGCCCCCCACGCACCTGGCAGCCAGACCGCTCAGACACCTGACCCCAACCTCCACATACACCTCACCTCCATACCCCCACAAACCTGACCCCCAGTCCCCCGCACACTTGACCCCCAGCCCCCCACAAAACTGACAACCAGCCTCTCCACAAACCAGAACCCCATCACCACACACACTTGACCTCCAGCACCATGCATACCTGGCCCACAACCCCCACACACCTGACCACAGCTCCCCATACACCTGAACCCAGACCCCCACACACGTGACCCTAGCCTCCACACACCTCACCTCTGAACCCCAGTAACACACACACACATGGCACCCAGCCACCCACACACCTGCCCCCCCCCAGCCACCCCCACACGACTGATCCACGCCCCCCTCCCAAACCTGACAACCACCCCCCCACACACACCTGACCCATTGGTCCCCACACACCTGAACAACTTCTCACCCAGCCCCCCGGACGGGTGTCGCTCAGACCCCCCATACACCTGAACTCCAGCAAACCACGCACCTCAACACCTGCCCTCCACACGCCTGACCCCTTCAGCTCCCCCACATAGCTTACCCCCCAGTCTTCACACACCTGATCCCCAGACGCCAACACACCTGACCGCCTCAGCCACCCACACCCCTGAAACCCACCCCTCCGACACACCTGACCTCCAGCCCCGCATACACCTGAACCGAAAGCCCCCCACCCACCTGACCACCTCAGCGCCCCTCACACCTGACCCCCAGAGCCCCCCAAACACTTGAATCCCAGCCCCCTCCACACACCTGACCCCCTCATCCCCCCCACACACCTGTTCCCCACCACTCCGACACACTTGAACACCAACCCAGCCGTCCCACACGCCTGTCCCCAGCACCGCACATAGCTGACATCCAGCCCCCCACACAGCTGAAACCTAGCCCCTCCATACACCTGACCCCAGCCCCCACGCACACATGTGACATACAGCCCCCACGCACCTGAACTCCAGTTCCGACACAACTGACCCCTGATCCCATGTAGCCACACAAACATGACACCCAGCCTCCCACACACGTGCGCCCGAGCTACCACACACTACTGAACCACAGCCCCCCCCTCGAACACTCAGCCCCCCCTCACATCTGACACCCAGACCCCCACACGCCTGACCCCAGTCCTCCGCACCTGACACCCAGGCCCCCCCCACCACTCACCGGACACCCATACACCTGACCTGCAGCCCCCCACACACCTGACCAACTTGTCACCCAGACCCCGGACACCTCATCCCCCCCTCCCACCTGAACCCCCGTCCCGCACACACCTGAATCCTAGCCCCCCACGCACCTGACCCCCACAGCACCTACTCCACACACCTGAATCGCAACCTCCACACACCTGACACCAAGCGCCCCACACACCTGACCCCCTCAGCCCCCACACACCTGACACCCTGCCCCCAAAACAGCAGACCTCAGCCATCCACACACCTGACCCCGTCAGCCCCCCACACCCCTGACCCCCACCCCTCCGACACACCTGAACTCCAGCCCCGTAAACACCTGAACACCAGCCCCCCCACACATAACCCCCTCAGCCCGTCCACATAGCTGACACCACAACCCCCACGCACCTGACCCACTGACAAACAGCCCCGGCTCACACATTTGACACCCATCCACCACAAACCTGAATCCCAGCCCCCCAACCACATGACAGCCACCCCCACCCACACACACACACCTGACCCCAACCCACACACACCTCTCCACAGTCCCCCATACACCTGATCCCAGCCCCCCACACACCTGACCCCAGCCCCCCACACACCTGACCCCAGCCCCCCACACACCTGACCCCAGCCCCACACACCTGACCCCGTCAGCCCCCCACACAGCTGATCCCTTGCCCACAACAGACCTGACCTCAGCCCTCCACACACCTGAACCCGAACCCCCCCACACCCATGACCCCCACCCCTCCGACACACCTGAACTCCAACCCCCAACACACCTAACCTCAGCCCTCCAATACCTGACTTCCTCAGACCCCCGCACATCTGACCCACACCCCTACCACACAACAGACCCCCTGACACCCCACACACCTGATCCTGAGCCCACCCGCACACCTGAACCCCAGCCCCCCCAGAAACCGGACCACCAGCCTCCCACACACATGAGCGCCAGCTCCCCACACACACCTGACCGGCAGACCACCACACACCTGACCCTCAGCCGCCCAACACATCTGACCCACTGACCCGCCCAACATTTGCCCCAAAGCCACATCACATACCTGGCCCCCAAACCGATCAAACCCCTACCCTCTGGCCCACAGCCACCGCACACACCTGGTCCCCAGACCACCACATACCTGACCCCAACCCCCACAAACATGACCCCAGCACCTAACTGCCAGCCCCCCAAACACACCTGACCCCAACCTCCACACACACCTCACCTCCAGTCCCCCACATACCTGAAAACCAGTCCCCACGCACACCTGACCCCCAACCCCCCACTAATCTGACCTCCTGACACCCAGCTCCCCACACAACTGACAACCAGACCCCCACAAACCTGAACTCCAACCCCCCCACACACCTGACATCCAGCCCCCAGCATACCTGGCCCGCAGCGCCCACACACCTGATCCCCAGCCCCCCATACACCTGACACTATCCCCCCAGACACACACGTGATCCCATCTCCGAAGCATACCTGACCCCCTCAGCCCCCAAACACACCTCACTGCCAGACCCCCACACACCTCACTCCCAGCCCCCCACACATCAGCCCCCCTCAGCCCCCTACACACACCTCACTCCCAGCCCCCCCACACACCAGACCCCCTCAGCCCCCCACACATCAGACCCCCTCACCACCACCCCCACACACCTCACTCCCAGCCCCCCAAACGCCTGAACCGCTCAGCCCCCCCGCACATAGCTGATCACCAGCCCCCCACACACCTGACACGCTCAGCCCCCCCACAAACCTCACCCCAGCCCCCACACACACCTGCCCCCTCAGACCCCCACACACCTGACCCCTTGCCCACAAAAGACCTGAATTCAGCCCTCCATTCACCTGACCTCCCGACCCCCCCACAACACTGACCCCAACCCCTCCGACACACCTGAACTCCTGCCCCCATATACATGTCCCCCTCAGCCACCCCCCACATAGCTGACCCCCAGCCCTCACACAACTGACCCCCTGCCCCAACACATCTGACCTCAGCTCCCCACACACCTTACCCCCACCCCTCCCACACACCTGAACCCCAGCCCCGCAAACAGCTGCCCCCCTGACTCCCCACACACCCGAAACTGAGTCGCCACACATCCGAACCCCAGCCCCCTAGAAACCGGACTCCCAGCCTCCCAAACACATGGCTCTCAGCTCCACACACACAACTGACCCACAGACCTTCACACAAATGACCATCAGCCCCTCATTAACCTGACCCCCAGCTGCCCAACACATCCGACATCCGTTCCCACAAACACCTGACCCCTAACCCCCACTCAGCTGACCCCAGCCCCTCACAAACCTGACCCCCACCTTCCCAACACATCTGACCCAATGACCCCACCAACATTTGACCCAAAGCCCCCTCACACACCTGGCCCACTGACCCCGCACACACACCTGACCACAATCCCCCCACAAACCTGACCCCCAGCCCCCCACGCAACTGATAGCCCGCCCCCCACACACACACCTGACCACAAGCCCCACACACACCTCACCTCCAGTCCCCCACATACCTGACCCCCCAGTCCCCCCGCAAACTTGACCCCCAGCCCTCTGCTTACCTGACCCCAGCCCCAATTCACCTGAAGCCCTGACCCCCACACATCTGACCCCCTAACCCACAGACCCCACACCTGAAACCCACACCCCATACACCTGACCCCAGCTCTCCCCAGACAGATGACCCCAGAGCCCACACACCTGAACCACAGTCCCCACACACCTGACCTCTGAACCTCAGTAGCCACGCACACATGACACCCAGCGCCCCACACACGTGCGCCCCAGCCGCCCCTCCCACACACCTGAACCACGCCCACGCACACCTGACAACCAGCCCCCCACACACCTGACCCCCTCAACCATCCACACACCTGACCCACTGCTCCCCACTCACCTGAACAACTTATCACCCAGCCCCCCACACACCTGTCCCTCAGCCCCCCCCACACACCTGAAATCCAGCCCCGCACACACCTGAACCCCAGCCCCCCACACACCTGAACCCCAGCCCCCCACACACCTGACACCAGGCCCCCAACACACGTGACCTCTACCCTCCAAACACCTGATCTCCTCAGCCCCCACACCTCTGACCCCCAATCCGACCACGCATCTGAACCCCAGCCCCCCACACACCTGAACCCCAGTCACCCAGAAACCGGACCACCAGCCTCCCACACACATGACCCAGCTCCCCATACACAGCAGATCCCCATACCCTCACACCACCTGACTCCCAGCCCCCCACAAACCTGACCCATAGCCGCCCAACACATCTGACCCACTAACCCGCCCAACATTTGACCCAAAACCCAATCACACACCTGGCCCCCACACCCCTTATACACCTGACCCACTGACACACAACCCCGGACACACATGATCTCCAGACCCCCTCACACCTAACCCCCATCCCCCCGCACACTTGACCTCCAGCCTCCCACTCACCTGACACTCTGAAAACCACACATCTGACACCCCTGACCCCCAGCCCCCCACACTAATGACAACCAGCCCCCCACAAACCTGAACCCCAGCTCCCCATACACCTGACCCCAGCCCACACACGCACGCCACCCCAGTCCCCACACACATGAACCCGAGACCCCACACACCAGACTTCTCAACCCCAGTAACCACACACACATGCCACCCAGCCCCCACACACGTCCCCCCCCCCCAGACGCCCCGCAGACGCCTGAACCACGTCCCGGCCACACACCTAACAAGCAGCCCCCCATACACCTGTCCCACTGCTCCCAACCCACCTGAATAACTTGTCACCCAGCCCCCCGGACACGTGTCCTTCAGCCACCACGCACACCCTTACTCTAGCAAAGCAAGCACATGAACGTCAGCTTCCCACACACCTGACACCCTCAGCCCCCCCAAAAAACTGAACCCCCAGCCCCCACACACTTGAACCCCTGCCCGCCACAAACCTGAAAAATTTGTCACCCTGCTCCCCGGACACCTGTTCCACAGCCCCCGCTCACATCTAAACCCCAGCACCCTACACACCTGAACTCATCAATCCAAGCCCCTCACACACCTGACACCCTCGGTCCCCACACACCTAACCCCTTGCCAACAACAGACCTGACCCCTGCCCCCCACACACCTGACACCCTCATCCACCCCCTCCCCACATAGCTGAACCCCAGCCCCCACACACCTGAACTCAATCCACCACACACCTGACCTCCACCCCACCCACACACCTGAACCCCAGCCCCGCACACAGCTGACCCCCTGATTGACCACACACATGACCTCCAGCCGCCCAACGCATCTGACCCACTGACCACCCCCAACATTTGACCCAAAGCCCCATCACACACCTGGCGCCCACACCCTTCACACACCTGACCCCCAGCCCCCACTCACCTGATGCCCTGAACCCCACACATTTGACCCTCGGTCGGTGCAGGTTTCCTTTGTGTGGAAATCAGGCTGCGGTGTTGTTTACCTGCTGCTGCTAGTCCCGCCCAAAGCAGTGATTGCCATTGAAACTGCGGCAGACTGATTCACAGTCCGGAGCGGTGACAATTTGTCCGCCACTTCATTGACCAGTGTGTGAGCAGTGAGCGTTTGTGGACATGCCCCACTGGATAAACATGTGTCCGTTGTATGGCTGTTCGTCCGCAACTCCCCGAGGACTGAGTCCCTTTGTTCTCCCTTCTGTGGCAGAGTCTGGGCGCCGGGGCTGCGGCCAGAAGCCGACAATGTTGATCCGCTCTCGCTCGTTCTCTCTTGGACGGAGCTCACTGCGATTTCCCCGAAGTCTTGAAGCTTCAAAGTCACCGATATTACTGGCAATTGGGCATTCCGTTGCCTCGTCTGGTGGGTCCTTGGTGTGTTGAGGGTCTGAGTCTCGGACTACAGGAGAAACCGTGAATCCCCGTCAATCTTCCTGGAACACTGCTCGGAATCTCAACTCTTGGTCGAACAACTGAAGCAGAAGTGCGTATGTTGGACGTAAGGTTTTGAACGGGAACAAGGGCGGGTCGTTGGGGGTTAGATGCAGGAACTGCAGATTAGCAAATTACCCTCCCTCCGCTCGCCCCCATACCTCCCGTTCCCATTCTCCACTGGACCCCCACTACCAATCCCCCTCCCCAACTATCCCACCCATCTCTCTCCATGGCTCCTTCGCTGTCTTCCCAACACATCCACTCCCCCATCACCCTCCCATTCCCACCAACCCTCATTTTACCCCGCACCCTATCCCCCCGTATCCCCCCCACACAAACACCTGACCGCCAGACCACCAACATATCCGACGGCCTATACCTTATCCCCCACACACTCGACCCCCAACTCCCACACAAGGCACCCCTTGAAACCCAGACTCCCACACTCCTGACCCCCAGTCCCGCTGCACACCTGACCCCACGCCCCCCGCACACCTGAACACCACACCCCACACACAACTGAACTCCTCCCTCTCCTAAAATTGACCCCCAGCCCCCCAGCCCCCACACGCCAAATAACCCCTGCCCCCACACACCTGAACACGAGCCCCCCTCACACACCTGATCTCCTGACGCCCATCCCGCCGCACACCCTACACCTGGCAAACCACACGTGACCCCGAGACCGACCCCCAGCTTTCCCACACACCTGACCCCATGACCCGCACACACACCTGACCTCCTGACCCCCACACACACCTGACCACCCAGTCCCCCCCACACCTGACCCCCTTCCACTCCCACACACCTGTCCCCCAGCCCCCAACGCAACTTACCCCCAGACCACACACACACCTGACACCCAGCCCCCACAAACCTGACCCCAAGCCCCCCAATTACCTGACCCCAAAACACACCTGTCACCCAGTCCCCCTATACTCCTGCCCCCAGCCCCCCACAAACCTGAACCCCAGCCCAGCACAGACCTGAACTCCAGCCCCCTGCATACCTGTCCCGCAGCCCCCACACACCTAGCACCCAGCTCCCCATACACCTGACCCCAGCCCACACACGCACGCCACCCCAGTCCCCACACACATGAACCCGAGACCCCACACACAAGACTTCTCAACCCCAGTAACCACACACACCTGCCACCCAGCCCCCCACACACGTGCCCCCCAGACGCCCCGCAGACGCCTGAACCACGTCCCCGCCACACATCTAGCAAGCAGCCCTGCATACACCTGTCCCACTGCTCCCCACCCAACTGAATAACTTGTCACCCAGCCCCCCGGACACGTGTCCTTCAGCCCCCACGCACACCCTTACTCTAGCAAAGCAAGCACATGAACGCAAGCTTCCCACACACCTTACCCCCTCAGCCCCCCAAAACCCCCAGCCCCCCACACACTAGAACCCGTGCCCGCCACAAACCTGACCGCCTCAACCCCCCACACCCATGAACACCACCCCTCCGACACACCTGACCTCCAGCCCCGCATTCACCTGAATCTACAGCCCCCCACATTACTGAACCCCTCAGCCCTCCCCCACGCACCTGCATCCAAGCACCCACACAAACCTGACACCCTCAGCCCCCCAAACACCTGACCCGCAGCCTTCTACACACCTGACCAATTTGTCACCCAGCTCCCCGGACACCTGTTCCACAGTCCCCCCCACACATCTAAACCCCAGCCCCCACACACCTGAACTCAAGCCACAAACACACACCTGAAACCCAGCCCCCAATACACCTGACCCCTTCATCTCCCCCCACAGAGCTGACCAGCAGCCCCCCACACACCTGATCCACAGCCCCCCCACACACCTGACCCGCTGATCTCCCCCCACAACTCATCAATCCATGCCCCTCACACACCTGACACCCTCAGCCCCCACACACCTGACCCCTTGCCAACAACAGACCTGTCCCCTGCCCCCCACACACCTGACCCCTTCATCCACCCCCTCCCCACATAGCTGAACCCCAGCCCCCACACACCTGACCTCAGTCCACCACACACCTGACCCCCACCCCACCCACACACCTGAACCCCAGCCCCGCTCACAGCTGACCCCCTGATTGACCACACACATGCACCCCAGCCGCACAACGCATCTGACCCACTGACCACCTCCAACATTTGACTCAAAGCCCCATCACACACCTGGAGCCCACACCCTTCACACACCTGACCCACAGCCCCCACTCACTTGATGCCCTGAACCCCACACATTTGACACTCTGACCCACAGCCCCCCACACCTGAAACCCAGCCCCTATACACCTGACACCAGCAACCCCACACACGTGACCTCAGCCCTCACACACCTGAACCCCAGTCCCCACACACCTGACCTCTGAACATCAGTAGCCACATACACATGACACATGACACTCAGTGCCCCCACACGCTTGAAGCACGCCCCACAGACAACCAGCCCCTCAACACACCTGATCCCTTCGTCCCCCACACACCTGACCCAATGCTCCCCACACATCTGAACAACCTGTCACCGAGCCCCCCGGACACCAGTCCCTCAGCCTCCCCACACACCTGAAACCCGGCCTCGCACGCAACTGATCCCCAGCCTCCCACACACTTGAACCTCAGCACCGGAAACACCGGAACCCCAGCACTGCACACACCTGAAGCACATCCCCCCACACACCTGACGCACTGCTCCCCACACACCTGAACAACCTGTCCCCCAGCCCCCGGACAACTGTCCCTCAGACACCCCCCCACACACACCTGAACTCCAGCCCCGCACACACCTGAACCCCAGCCCCCCACACACCTGACCCACTGCCCCCAACACACCTGCCCTCAGCCCTCCACAAACCTGACCACCTCAGCCCCCGCAACTCTACCACACATGTGAACCCCAGACTTGCACACAGCTGACCGCTTGACTCCCCACACACTTGCCCCCAGCGCCCCCCCCCCCCCACATACCTGAGCCCCAGCCCACCAGAAACCGGACCACCAGCCTCACACAAACATGACCCCCATCTCCACCACACACCTGACACCCAGACTCCCACCCACCCGCCCAACATTTGACCCAAAGCCCAATCACACACCTGGCCCCCACACGCTTCACACCTGACCCACTGACCCACAGCCCCCGCACACACCTGATCCCCAAACCCCCACACACCTGACACCCATCCCCCCACAAACCTGACCCCAGCCCCCCAAGCACCTGACAGCCAGCCACCCCACACACACCTGACCGCAACCTCCACACAGATCTCACCTGCAGACCCCCGCATACCTAACCCCAGTCCCCCTGCACACTTGACCCCAAGCCCCCCACTCATGCCTTACACCCAGCTCCCATACTCCTGACCCCAGCCCCCACACACACGTGACCCCAGCCTCCACACACATGAACCCCAGTCCCCACACCCCTGACCTCTGTACCCATACACGTGCCCCTCAGCCGCCACCACACACCTGAACCACGCGTCTCCCACACACCTGACAAGCAGCCCCCCCCCACATGACCCACTGCTCCCCACACACATGAACAACTTGTCACCCAACCCCCCGGACACCTGTCATTCACCCCCCCCCCCACACACCTGAAATCCAGCAAAGCACGCACCTGAACCCCAGCCTCCCACACACCTGACACCTCAGCCCCCCCCCCACATAGCTGACACCCCAGCTGCCACATACTTGAACCTCAGCCCCCCACAAACTTGACCGCCTCAGACCCCACACACATGACCCCTGTCCCAACACACGGGACGTCAGCCCTCCACACTCCTGAACCCATCAGCCCTCTCAAATAGCTCAATTCAAGCCCCCCCCCACATTCCTGGCCCCCTCAACCCCCACACGCCTGACCCCTTGCTCACAACAGACCTGACCTCAGCCCTCCACACACCTGACTTCCCGACACCACCCACACCCCTGACCCCCACCCTTCCAACACACCTGTACTCCATCCCCACACACACCTGACCCCATCAGCCCCCCCCCCACATGGCTGACCCCACACCCCCCCCACACCTGACAACCAGCACCCCACACACCTGACCCCCAGCCCTCCACGCACCTGACCCCTCAGCTCCCCCCCACGTACCTGAACCCCAGCCCCCCCCCACACACCTGAACCCCAGCCCCCCAGACACATGAAACACAGCCCCGTACAGGCCTGAACTCAAGCACAGCACACACCTGAAACCCAGCCTCCACACACCGGACCCCCTGCCCCCAGCAGACCTACACCCAGCCACGCACACAGCTGACTCCCTGTCTCCCAACACACCTGACCCTGCGCCCCCCCCCCCCACACCCCTGAACCCCAGCCCCCCAGAATCCGAACCACCAGCCTCACACACACATACATAACCCCCAGCTCCCCTCACAAACCTGAACCCCAGACCCCCACACACCTGACCCCCAGCCCCTCACAAACCTGACCCCAGACGCCCAACACATCTGACCCACTGACCCGCCCAACATTTGACCCAAAGCCCCATTACACACCTGGCGCCCACAACCCTCACACACCTGACCCACTGACCCACAGTCCCCCCACACACCTGACCCCATCACCCCACAAACCTGATCCCCAGTCCCCCCGCCATTTGACCCCCAGACCCCCAGTCGCCTAACGTCCTGACCCCCAGCCCCCCACACAACGGACAACCAACCCCCTACACACCTGAACCCCAGGCCTCACACACCTAAACCCTAGCCCGAACACACCTGACCCCCTCTTCCCACCCACATAGATGACCACCAGACCCCTTACACCTGATCCACAGCCACCCACACAACTGACCCGCTCAGCCCCCCCACACACACATGTCCCATTGCCCACAACATACCTGACCTCAGCCCTGCACCCACATGACCCCATGACCCACACACACCGCTGACTCCCACCGCTCCGACGCACCTGAACCCCTGCCCCCCACACACCTGGGCGCCCACCTCCCATACCCTGAACCCCAGCCCTGCGCACAGATAACACCCTGACTCCCCACACACCTGAGCCTGAGCCCCCTACATACCTGAACCCCAGCCCCCCATTAACCAGACCCCCAGCCTCCCAAACACATGCCTCTCAGCTCCCCACACACACCTGACCCACAGACCGTCACACAAATGACAACCAGCCCCTCACAAAGCTGAACCCCAGCCGCCCAACACACCCGACCCTCAGTTCCCCACACACACCTCACACCCAAACCCCCACTCAGCTGACCGCCAGTCCCTCACAAACCTGGCCCCCAGCTGCCCAACACATCTGACCCCTCCAAACATTTGACCCAGAGCCCCATCACACACCTGCCCCCAATACCCCTCACACACCTGACCCACTGACCCACAGACCCCGCTCACACACCTGACTCCCATCCCCCCACAAACATGTCCCCAGCCCCCCACGCACCTGACAGACAGCCCGCCACACACATCTGAACTAAACCCCCACACACACCTTACCTCCAGTCCCCCACATACCTGACCCCCTGTCCCCCCGCACACTTGACCCCCAGCCCCCTGCGTGAGCCCCCACTCACCTGATGCCCTGACCCCCACACATCTGACACCCTGACCCACAGACCCCACACCTGAAACCCAGCCCCCCATGCACCTGAACCCAGCCCACCAGACAGGTGACCCCAGAGCCCACACACCTGAACCTCAGTCCCCACACACCTGACCTCTGAACATCAGTAGCAACATACACATGACACCCAGCGCACCACATATGTGCCTCCCAGCCGCCGCCCCTCCCCCACACGCTTGAACCACGCCCCCAGACATCCAGCCCCTCAACACACCTGATCCCTTCAACCCCCACACACCTGACCCACTGCTCCCCGCACATCTGAACAACTTGTCACCCAGCCCACCGGTCACTAGTCCCTCAGCCCCCCGCACACACCTGAACAACAGCCCCGCACACACCTGAACCACAGCCCCCCACACACCTGACCTAGTGCCCCCAACACACCTGACCTCAGCCCTCCACAAACCTGACCCCCTCAGCCCCCCGCACCTCTGTCCCCTGCCCCTACCACATATCTGAACCCCAGCCCCGCACACAGCTGACCCCTTGACTCCCCACACATTTGCCCTCAGCCCCCCCCCCCATACACACCTGTGCCCTAGCCTCCCCGAAACCGGACAACCAGCCTCACATACACATGACCCCCAGATCCCCACACATACCTGACCCCCAGAGTACCACACACATGCCCAACAGCACCTCACAAACCTGACCCCCAGCCGTCCAACACATCTGACACACTGACCCGCACAACATTTGACTCAAAGCCCAATCACACACCTGGCACCCGGACACTTCACACCTGACCCACTGACACACAGCCCCCGCACACACCTGATCCCAAACCCCCACACACCTTACCCCATCCCCCCACAAACCTGACCGCAGCCCCCCAAGCACCAGACAGCCAGCCACCCCACAGGCACCTGACCCCAACCTCCGCACGCACCTGAACTCCAGACCGCCATATTCCTGACCCCCAGTCCCCCTGCACACTTGACTCGCAGCATCCCAGTCTCCTGTCACCCTGACCACCACACATATGGCCCCCTGACCCCTAGCCCCCAACACAACTGAAAACCAGCCCCCCTGAAACCTGAAACCCAGTCCCGCACACACCTGAAGTCCAGCCCCCTGCATACCTGGCCACCAGCCCCACACACGCCTGACACCCAGCTCCCCATACACCCGACCCCAGCCCCTACACACATGTGACCCCAGTCCCCACACACCTGAACCCCAGTCCCCACACACCTGACCTCTGTACCCCAGTAACCACACAGTCATGATACCCAGCCCCCCACACACGTGCCCACCAGCCCACCCCCACACGCCTGAATCACGCCTCTCCCACACACCTGACAAGCAGCCCACCCCCACACCTGACCCAATGCTCCCCACACACCTGAACAACGTAACCCAGCCCCCCGGACACCTGTCCCTCAGCACCCCACACACCTGAAATCCAGCAAAGCACGCACAGAAACCCCAGCCGCCTACACACCTGAACCCCTCAGCCCCCCCCCACATAGCTGATCCCCCAGCCCCAACTATTGAACCCCAGCCCCCCACACAGCTGACCGACACAGCCACCACACCTGTGAACCCCACCCCTCCGACACACCTGACCCCCAGCCCCGAATTCATCTGAACCCAAACCCCCCCCACACAACTGACGCCCTCAGCGCCCCACACACCTGGCCCACTCAGCCGCCCCACATAGCTGATCCTCCAGCCCCCACACACTTGAACCCCAGCCCCCCACACATGTACGCACCAGCCGCCCCACACGCCTGAACCACGCCCCTCCCACACACCTGACAAGCAGCCCACCCCCACACCTGACCCACTGCTCCCCACACACATGAACAACGTAAAACAGCCCCCAGGACACCTGTCCCTCAGCCCCCCACACACCTGATCAACTCAGCCCCCCACACCTCTGAACCCCACCCCTCCGACACACCTGCCCCCAGCCCCGCATTCACCTGAACCCACAGCCCCCACACAACTGACCCCTCAGCGCCCCACACACCTGCCCCCCTCAGTCGCCCCACACACCTGAATCCCAGCCCACCCACACACCTGACTCCTTCAGCCCCCCCACACACCTGACCCCCCTGCCCCCAACACAAGTGACGTCAGCCCTCCAAGCACCTGACCCCTACAGCCCCCCACACACCTGTCCCCCTCCACTCCGACACACTTGAACACCAGCCCCGCACACCCCAGAACCACAGCCGTCCTACACGCCTGTCCCCATCCCCGCACACACCTGACCTCCAGCCCGCCACACAGCTGACACCTAGCCCACCAGACACCCGCCCCCAGCCCCCACGCACAGATGTGACCCACAGCCCCCACACACCTGAATCCCAGTCCCTACACACCTGCCCCCTGATCCCATGTAGCCAAACAAACCACGACACCCAGCCTCCCACACACGTGCCCCCGAGCTATCCCCACACTCCTGAACCACAACCCCCCCCACCCCCCGACAGATCTGACACTCAGTCCCCCACATACCTGACACCCATACCCCCACAACATGACCCCAGTCCTCAGCACATAACCCCCAACCCCCCCCCCACTCACCTGACCCCCTCAGCTCCCCACATAACTGACCCACAGCCATCCACACACCTGACCAACTTGTCACCCAGCCCCCCGGACACCTGTCCCACAGCCAGCTCGACACCCGAACCTCCACCTTTCCGAAACACCTGAACTCCAGCCCCGCACACACCCGAACAACAACCCCCTACACACCTGACTCCCTCAACCCCCCCACACACCTGACTCCCAGCCCCACACGCACCTGACCCCCTCATCCCGCACACACCTGACTCCCAGCCCCCACACCTGACCCCCCAGCCCTCACACAGCTGACTCCCAGCCACCCAACACACCCGACTCCCAGCCCACCCACACACCCGACACCCAGCCCACCCGCACATCTGACCCCATCAGCTCCCCCACACAACTGACAGCCTGCCCCGAACAGACCTGACGTCAGCCCTCCACGCACCTGACCCCCTCATTCCCCTCATCCCCAAAAAAACACCTGACCCTCACCCCTCCGACACACCTGAACCCCAACCCCGCACGCACCTGACCTCCAGGCCTTCCACACACCTGACCGCAGCCCGCACACAGTTGGTGCCCAGCCCCCCACACACCTGACCCCCTCAGCCATTACACAACGGACACTATGTCCCCAACACACCTGGCGTCAGCCCCCCACACATCTGACCCCCTCAGCCCCCCACACACCTGACCCCTACCCATCCGACACACCTGAACCTCAGCCCCGCACACACCTGAACCCAGCCCTCCCAGGCACCTGACCACCAGACCACCACACACCTAACCCCCAGCCCCCCTCAAACCTGCCCCCCAGCAGCCCAACACATTTGACCCACTGACCCCCCCTAAAATCTGACCAATAGCCCCATCACACACCCGTCCCCCACATCCCCCACTCACCTGACCCACTGACCCACAGTCCCCGCACATAAATCACCCGCAGCCCCCCACACACCTGACCCCCAGACCCGAACAGACCTGACCCCCAAACCCCACACACCTGACTCCTGGCCCCCACGCATCTGATAGCCACCCGCCCTCCCCACACACACCTGACCCCAACCCCCACACACAACTCACCTTCAGTCCCCCACATACCTGATCCCCAGTCCCCACACACACTTGACCCCCAACCCCCAATCACCTGACTCCCTGACCCCCACACATCTGACCCCCTGAACCCCACCTCCGACAAACTTGCCTCCCACATACACCTGAACCGCAGCCCCGCACACATCTGACTTCCAGCCCACTGCATACCTGACCATAGTCCCCCCATACACCTGACACCCCGCCCCCACAGAACTGAACCCCAGTCCCCACACAGCTAACCTCTGATCCCCAGTAGCCACGCACACCTGACACCCAGGCCAATCAAACGTGCCACCCAGTCCCCCTCCCCCACACTCCTGAACCACACAATATTTGACCCAAAGTACAATCACACACCTGGCTCCAACACTCCCCACGCACCTGACCCTCTGACCCACCTCCCCGCACATAACTGACACGCCCCCCCCCCGCCCCACACACCTGACCCCTCAGCTCGCACACACCTGTCCCCCACCCACACACCTGACACCCTCAGCCCCCCACACACATGACCCCCTGCCCCCAACACACGTGTCGTCAGCCCTCCGCACACCTGACACTCTCATCCCCCCACACACCTGACCCACACCCCTACGACACACCTGAACCCCAACCTTCCCACACGCCAGTCCCCCGGCCCCGCACACAACTGACATCCAGCCCCCCACAGGGCTGAAACACAGCCCCACCACAAACCTGACCCCAGCCCCACGCACACATGTGACCCACTGCCCCCACACACCTGAACCCCAGTCCCCGCATATCTGACCCCTGTTTCCATGCAGCCACACAAGCATGACACCCAGCCTCCCACACAAGTGCCCCGAGCTACCCCTACACTCCTAAACCACAGCCCCCATCCCCGATAGATCTGACACTCAGCCCCCCCCCACACACCTGACACCCAGATCCCAACAGACCTGACCCTAGTCCTCCACACATGACACCCAGCCCCCCCCCCCCCCACTCACCTGACTCCCTCAGCCCCCACACACCTGACCCACAGCCTCCCAGACACTTGACCAAATTGTCACCCAGCCCCCCGGACATTTGTCCCAGGCTCCCCCCCCCACACAAACCTGAACCCCAGCCCCCATACACTTGATCCCCATAGCACCTACCCCACACACCTGAGACGCAGTCCTCCACACACCTGACTCCCCCACCCCTCTGACACAACTGAACTCCAGCCCCGCTCACATCTGAACACGAGCCCCCTACACGCCTAACCCCCTCAGCCCCCCCCTCGTGGCTGACCCCAAGCCACCCACACACCTGCCCCCTCAGACCCCACACACCAGCCCCCCAGCCCCATACACCTGACCCCTCCAGTCCCACACACCTGCCTCCCAGCCCGCCACACATTTGACCCCTCCAGCCCCCACACACCTGACTCCCAGCTCATCACATACCTGACACCTCCAGTCCCGCACACGTGAATCCCTGCCCGCCACACACCTGACCCTCCAGCCCCCACACACCTGACTACCAGCCACCCCACGCACCTGACACCCAGCCCTCCACACACCTGACCCCTTCACACCCGCACACACATGACCCTCACATCTCCGACACACCTGAACCCCAGCCCCGCACACATCTGTCCCCCGGGCCTCCCACACACCTCAACCCCAGCCCCGCACACAGCTGACGCCCAACTCCCCACACACCTGACCCCCTGAGCCCCCCACACAACTGACCCCATCCCCCCAAAACACCTGGCGTCAGCACTCCACACACCTGACCACCTCAGCCCCTCACACTGCTGACGCCCACCCCTCCGGCACACGTGAACCCAAGCCCCGCACAAACCTGACCCCTCTGCCCCCCACAAACCTGACCCCCAGCGGCCCAACACATCTGACCCACAGACCCACCAAAATATGACCCAAAGCCCCATCACACACCTGGACCCCACCCTCTCTACGCACCTGACCCACTGACCCACAGTCCCCGCACATAGCTGACCCGCAGCCCCCCCACACAGCTGACCCCCAGACCCCCACACACCTGACCCCGACCCCGCAAAACACCTGACTCCTGGCTCCCCGCGAACCTGACAGCCAGCCCCCCCACACACCTGACCCCAACCCCCCACACACACCTCACCTCCAGTCCCCACATACCTGATCCCGTCCCCCCACACACTTCACCCCAGGCCCTCAATCACCTGACTCCCTGACCCCCACACATCTGACCTCCTGACCCTCACCCCCTCACATATCTGACCCCCTGCCCCCGCACACACCTCAACCCAGCCCCACACACACCTGACCCCCACAGCACCTACCCACTCACCTGAATCGCAGCCCTCCACACACCTGACTCCCAGCGTCCCACACACCTGATCCCATAAGCCCCCACACACCTGACACCCTGCTTCCCAAACACCAGACCTCAGCCCTCCACACACCTGACCGCCTCAGTCCCTCACACCCCTGGCCCCACCTCCCCGACACACCTGAACTCCAGCCCCGCACAGACGTAAACACTAGTTCCCCACACACCTGACCACCTCTGCCCCCCCACATAGCTGACCCCAAGACCCCTGCACAACTGATTCGCTCAGCCCCCTCCCCCACACCCGACTCCCAGCCCCTCACACAGCTGACCCCTCATCCCGCAAACACCTGACTCCGAGCCTCTCACACACATGAGCGCCCCAGCCACCACACACCTGACACCCAACCAACACACATATCTGACTCCCTCAGCACCCCCCACACACCTGACCCCCTGCCCCCAACACACCTGACGTCAACCCTCCACACACATGGCCCCTCCAGCCGCGCACACACCTGACCCCAGGCCTCCCACACACCTGAACCCCAGCCCCGCACACAGCTGACGCCCAACCCCCCCACACACCTGACCTCCTCAGCCCCCCACACAACGGTAACCCTGTCCCCAACACACCTGGCTTCAGCCCTCCGCACACCTGACCCCCTCAGCCCCATACACACCTCACCTCCACCCCTCCGCCACACCTGAACTCCAGCCCAGCACACACCTGAACAACAGCTCCCCAAACACCTAAAACCCTCAGCCTCCCTACATAGCTGAACCCAAGCCCCCTACACACCTGCCCCCCTCAGCCCCGCACCCCACACCTCACTCCCAGCACCTCACGCACCTGACCACCTCAGCCCGCCCACACACCTGACCCTACCAGCCCCCACACACCTGACTCCCAGCCACCGCACACAGCCGACTCCCAGCCCACCCACACACCCGACACCCAGCCCACCCACACATCTGACCACATCAGCTCCCCCACACACCTGACCCCCTGCCCCAGCACACCTGACGTCAGCCCTCCACACACCTGACACCCTCATCCCCCAAAAATCACCTGACCCTCACCCCTCCGACACACCTGAACCCCAGCCCGCACACAGCTGACGCCCAACGGCCCACACACATGACCTCCTCAGCCCCCCACACAACTGACCCCCTGTCCCCAACACACTTGACCTCAGCCCTCCACACACTTTACCCCCCGGTACACCTGAATCCCAGCTCCGCACACACATGACCCACAGCCCTCCCCCACACCTGACAACCAGACCCCCACACACGTGACCCCCAGCCCCCCACACACCTGAGACACAGACCCCGACACTCCTGACCCCCAGCCCCCCACAAACATGACCTCCAGCCGCCCAAAACATCTGACCGACTGACTCCAGTCCCTCACCTCACCTCCAGTCCCCACATACCTCACACACCTCAACTCCAGTCCCCACATACCTGACCCCCAGTCCCCCCCCACACTTCACCCCCAGTCCCCCAATCACATGACTCCCTGACCCCCACACATCTGACCCCCTGACACCCCCCCTCACAAACATGACCCCCTGCCCCCAAACACCTGACCGACAACCCCCCACACACCTGACCAACAGACACGCACACACCTGATCACCAGCCCCCCACACACCTGACCCACAGACCACCACACACCCGACCCCCCAGCCCCCCAACAAACCTGACCCCAGCGGCCCAACACATCTGACCCACTGACACCACAAAATTTGACCCAAAGCCCAATCACACACTTGGCCCCCACACTCCCCATGCACCTGACCTTCTGACCCACATCCTCCGCACATCCCCCTGACCCTCTGACCCACATCCCCCGCACATGCCTCGCAGCTCCCCCACACACCTGACCCCCAGACACCCACACACCTGACCCCCAGCCCCCACACGTACCTGGCCCCCAGCTCACCCACACATCTGACCCCAACAGCCCCCCACACATGTGGCCCCCTGCCCCAACACACGTGACGTCATCCCACCAAACACCTGACACCCTCAGCCCCCCACACACCGGACGTCCAACCCTCCGACACACCTGAACACCAGCCCCGCACACACCTGAACCCCAGCCCTCCCACACACCTGATCACAAGACCCCCACTCACATGACCCCTGCCCCCACACACCTGAACTCCAGTCCCCACACAGCTGACCTCTGAACCCCAGTAACCACACACACGTGACATACAGCCCCCCACAAACGTGTCCCACAGCCGCACCCCCACACGCTTGAACCACATTCCCCCGGACATCTGTCCTTTTGCCCCCCCACACACCTGAACTACAGCAAATCACGCACCTGAAACCCAGCTCCATACCCGCCTGACCCCCTCAGCCCCCACACACCTGACACCCTGCCCCTAACACACCAGACCTCAGCCGTAAACACACCTGACCGCCTCAGCCCCCACACCCCTGACCCCCCACCCCTCCGAAACACCAGAACTCCAGCCCCGCACACATATGAACACGAGCTCCCTACATATCTGACCCCATCAGCCCCCCACATATCTGACCCCTTCCCCCAAAACACCTGACGTCAGCCCTCCATACACCTGACCCCCTCAGCCACCTACACACCTGACACTCACACCTCCGACGCACCTGAACCCCGCCCCGCACACACCTGACTCCCAGGCTTCCCACACACCCCAGCCCCGCACACAGCTGACGCCCAACCACAGCACACATGAGCCCCCCACACAACTGACCCCTGCCCCAACACACCTGTCCTCAGCCGTCCACACACCTGACCCCTGCAGCCCCTCACACACCTGACGCCCAACCCTCCGGCACACCTGAACCCCAGCCCCGCACACACCTGAAACCCAGCCCTCCCACACACCTGACCACCAGACCCCCACAAGGTGACCCCCAGCCTCCCACACACCTGACCCACAGACCACCACACACCGAACTCCTCAGCCCCCCACAAACCTGATCCCCAGCGGCCCAACACATCTGACCCACAGACCCCCTAAAATTTGACCCAAAGCCCCATCACACACCTGCCCCCACACTCCGCACGCACCTGTCCCACTGACCAACAGCTCCCGCACATAACTGACCCGCAGCCCCCCCCCCCCACACACCTGACCCCCAGACCCACACACATCTGACCCCCCAGCACCCCACACACCTGACTCCTGACCACCACGCACTTGACAGACAGCCCCTCCACACACACCTGACCCCAACCCACACGCACACCTCACCTCCAGTCCCCTCATACCTAACCCCCAGTCCCCCCACACACTTTACCCCCAGCCCCCCAATCACCTGACTTCCTGACCCCCACACATCTGACTCCCAGACCCCCACCCAACCTCACACACCTGACCGCTTGCCCCCCACACACCTGACCGACAACACTCACATCTGACCAACTTGTCACCCAGCCCCCCGGACACCTGTCCGACGCCCCCCCGGCAAACCTAAACCCCAGCCCCGCACACACCTGAACCCCAGCCCCCACACATCTGACCCCCACAACACCTACCCCATACACCTGAATCGCAGCCCTCTACACACCTGACTCCCAGCGCCCCATATACCTGACCCATTCAGCCCCCACACACCTGACACCCTGCCTCCTACACAACAGACTTCAGCCTTCCACACACCTGACCGCCTCAGCCCCCCCCCCCACACAACTGACTTCCAGCCCCTCACACACCTGACCCCATCAGCCCGCAGACACATGACCCCCAGGCCTCACATGCACCCGAACCCCAGCCCCGTACACAACTGACGCCCAACCCTCCACACCCCTGACCCCCACAGCCCCCCATACACCTGACCCCTCTGCCCCAAACACACCTGGCGTCAGCCCTCCACACACCTGACCCCTCAGACCCCACAAACCTGACCCCCAGGCGCCCAACACATTTGACCCACTGACCCCCCAAAATTTGACCCAAAGCTCCATCACACACCTGACCCCCACATCCCCACGCACCTGACCCACTGACCCACAGCCCCCGCACATAACTGATCCGCAGCCCCCCCAACACACCAGACCCTCAGCACCCCACACACCTGAGTCGTGGCCCCCCACACACCTGACAGCCAGCCCCCCACACACACCTGACCCCAACCCGACAGATACCTCACCTCCAGTCCCCACATAGCTGACCCCAGTGCCCCAACACACCTGACCCCAGCCCCTCAATCACCTGACTCCCTGACCCCCACACATCTGACCACCTGATCCCCATCGCCCCCCGCACTAACCTAACCCCCTGCCCCCACATACACCTGAACCACAGTCCCGCACACACCTGACTTCCAGCCCCCTGCATACCTGACCCCAGTCCAGCACACACCTGACGTCCAACCCCTTCACACGCCTGACCCCCAGCCCTCCACACACCCGACTCCCAGCCCTCCCCACAAACCTGACACCCTCACCTCGCCCCACACACTTGACATCCAGCCCTCCACACACCTGAACTCGTTGTCATCCAGCCCCAGGGACACCTGTCCCTATTCCCCGCCAAACACACACCTGAACTCCAGCCCCCCACACACCAGACCACCTCGGCACCCCCCACAAACCTGATACCCTGACCCCAACACACATGACTCGCATCCCCCCACACACCTGACCCCTTCAGCCCTCCTCTCACCTGAGCCCCACCCATCCGGTACACCTGAACCCCAGATCTCTCACACACCTGCCCCCCTCAGCCTATCCCCACATAGGTGAACCACAGCCCCGCACACAGCTGACGCCCTGCCCCCTCACGCCTGACCCATTGACCACACACACATGATCCCAGCCCCCCACTTACATGACCCCCTCATCCCAAGACCCCCCGCACACACCTGACCTCCATCCCCCTGCCTACTGGCCCCAAGCCCCCACACACCTGGCTCCCAGACCCCCCATACACCTGACACCATCCTTCTCACACTTGAACCCCAGCCCGCACACACCTGAACCCCCGCCCCGCACACACCTGACCTCCAGCCCTCACACACACCTGAACCCCAGCCCCGCACACAGCTGACGCCCAGCCCCCCACAGGCATGACGCCTTAAATCCCTACACACATGACCCCCAGTACCCTCACACACCTGATCCCCTGGTTCCAAGACCCCACACACCTTATCTCCAGTCCTCCATGTACCTGATACCCCACCCCACCGCAAACCTGACCCCTAGCCCCCCACACACACCTGAACCCAGCCCCGCACACACCTGACTTCCACCTCCACACACCTGACACCCACACCCCCCCCCCCCACACCTGACACCCAGCCCCCCCATACACCTGACCTCAACCTCCCCCACACACACGGAACCCCCAGCCCCCGCACCTGAACCTCATCCCTTCACGTACCTGAACTCTGATGCCCCACTAGCCACACACACATGACACCCATCCCACCAGAGACTTGCACCCCAGCCACCCACCCCCCCCCCACAATCCTGAACCTCAGCCACCCCCGCACACCTGCCTCCCAGCCCCACACACCTGTCCCCCTAAAGCCACCACACACCTGACACCCAGCCTAACACACACACCTGACCACCCAGCCCACCGGACACCTGTCCCCAGCCACCCCCACACCCTTGAACACCAGCACCGCACACACCTGAACTCCAGCCCCGCACACACCTGAACCTCAGCCATCCACACACCTGAACCTCTCAGCCCACCCCACCCCCAGCCCCCGCCACACACCTGACACCCACCACCCCCATACACCTGACCCCAGCCCCCCACGCACGTTAACCCCAGGCCCCGCACACCTGAACTCAGCCCCGCACACACCTGAACCCCAGCCATCCACACACTTGAACATCTCAGTCCCCCACCCACATAGCTGACCCCCAGCCCCCCATACACCTGCCCCAGCCCCCCCCACACACCTGACCCCAGCCCCCCACTCACGTGAACAACAGGCCCCACACACCTGACCTCTGATCCCCAGTAGCCACACACACATGACACCCAGCCCCCCACATACGTGCCCCAACACCCCCCCCCCACTTCTGATCACACCCCCCCACACACACACCTGACAACCAGACCCCACACACCGGAGAAACTGATGCCCAACCCCCTGATCCCCAGACCCCTACATAGCTGACCCCCAGCCCCACGACACACCTGAACCCCAGCCCCACAAACACACCTGACACCCAGCTCCCCTGCACACCTGACCCTCTGACCCGCAGCCCACCCAAACATACTGACCCGAGACCCCACACACCTGATCCCCAGAACCCCCCCACATCTGTGACCCACACCCCCCCCCCACACACATACCGGACCCCAGCCCTCCACACACCTGACCCCCAGCCCCCCCCCACATATGTGACCCACACCCCCACACAAAAAGCGGAGTCCTAGCCTCCACTCATCCGACCGACAGCTACACCACACACCTGATCCCCAGCACCCCCACACATCAGACCCCCTTCTCCCAGCCCCACCACACACTTGACCACCTGGTCACCCAGCCCCCAGACACACACCTGATCCCCATCCCTCCCACAGACCGGAATCCCAGCCCCGCACACACGTGACCCCCATCCCTCCCACAGACCTGCATCCCAGCTCCGCACAGCTGACGCCCAACCCCCCCCCCCACACACGCCTGACCCCCTTACTCGCCACACACATGATCCAAGCCCACCACACACATGACTCCCTGTCCCCCACACACCTGCCGCCTGATCCCCAGCCCCCACACACCTGACACCCTGATCACATAGACAGTGGCGGCGCCTAACGGCAGCGGCTGACTAGCAGTCTGTTCGTCTTTTTTCCTTTTTTTTTTGTTGTGTGTCGGTGTTGGGATGGTTTTTATATATTTTTGTGGTTGTGTATGTGTGGGAGTGGGTGGTGGTGTGGGGGGGGGGGAACTTTTCTCTTCCTCACGGCGCGGGGTGCGGCTCGGCTGCGGGGCCTAACATCGCCCGGTGTGGCTTGGCCGCTGGACTTTACATCGCCCGGTGCGGCTTGGCCGCTGGACTTAACAGTGCCCGGTGCAGCTCGGCCGCGGGACTTTACATCGCTGGTGCGGCTCGACTGCGGGACTTAACATCGCCCGGTGCAGCTCGGCTGCGGGACTTAACATCGCCCGGTGCGGCTCGGCTGCGGGTCTTTTCATCGCTGGTGCGGTTCGACTGCGGGACTTAACATCGCCCGGTGCGGCTCGGCCACGGGACTTTACATCGCTGGTGCGGCTCGACCACGGGACTTTACATCGCCCGGTGCGGCTCGGCCACTGGACGTAGCTGCGCAAGGCTTGGTCGCGGGCCTTTCATCGCCCGGTTCGGCCGCGGGACGTTTCAGCGCCCGGTGCGGGGACTGTGCGGGTCGGTCGGGGACGAGCTGTCTGTCCGTGGGCGTGGGGAAGAGAGTGGAAGTTTTGTTGCCTCCATCACAGTGAGGGGGTGTTTGGAGTCACTGTGATGGACGTTTGTGTTGGGGTCATGTGTCTTGTGTTCTTTTTTTCTATGACTGCTATGTAGTTTCGTTCGGTACTTCGGTGCCGAACGACAAATAAAGCTCTGTTATACCTGTTATACCTGTTATACAAGACCTCCATAAATCTGACCCCCTGATCACCAATCCCCCACAAACCTGACCCCCACCCCCACAACACACCTGACCCCCACCCCCACAACACACCTGTCACGCAGCCCCACCACAAACCTGCCCCCTGACCCGCAGCTTCACCACACACCTAACATCCAGCCCCCCCCACACACATCTGACCTACTGACCCCAGCTCCCCCGCACAACTGACGCCCGCACACCCCTGACCCCCAGCCACCCCGCACAACAGAACCCCTGACCCCCGCACACACCTGACCCCCAGCCCCCCGCGTACGTGACCCCCTGCCCCCACATACACTTGACCCCCCCCAGTACCCCACACAGCTGATCCACAGCGCCCTCCCTCACACACTTGACCCCCTGACCCCAGCACACACCTGACCCCCCAGCCCCCCACATACCTGACCCACAACCCCCCACATACCGGACCCCCAGCCCCCACGCGAACTTGACACCCAACCCCCCACACAGCTGACCAACAGCTCCCCCGGACAGCTGACGCCCAAACCCCCACACACCTGAAACCCTGATTCCCCAAACACATGATCCCAGCCCCCCCCAAACATGACTACCTGATCCCCAGATCCCACACGCACCTGAACCCCAGCCCCGCACACACCTGACCTCCAGCCCCCTGCCTACTGATCGTTAGCCCCCACACACCTGACACCCAGCCCCACCTTTTCCTGACCCCAGCCACCACACACCTGATCCCCAGCCCCGCACACACCTGAACTCCAGCGACGCACACACCTGATCCCCAGCCCCGTAACAGCTGACGCCCAGGCCCCAGAACCCTGACCCTCTGAATCCCCACACACATGACCCCAGCCACCCACACACATGACCACCAGTCCCCCCAAAGGCCTGACCCATTGATTCCCAGACCTCACCTCCTGTCCCAAAATACCTGACTCCAAGCCTCCCCCACAAAAATGACAACCAGCCCCACACACACACCTGACACCCAGCCCCCCTCACACCTCACTCCAGACACCCCCACACACACGTGGCCCCCAGCCCCCACAATCCTGAACCCCATTCCCCGCACACTTAACCCCTGATCCCCAGTTGCCACATACACATGACACCCAGCCCCCCACACACGTCCGCCTCAGCCGCCCCCCACTCTCCTGATCCAAAGCACACCTGACTAGCAGCCCGCCCCCTCAGCCCCCCACCCACCTGACCTCCAGCCCCCAACACACCTGACCACCTTGTCACCCAGCCACTCGGACACCTGTCCTCAGCCCTCCTATACACCAGAACACCAGCCCCCCAAACACCCGAACCCCAGCCCTCCATACTCCTGAACCCCAGCCCTCCACACACCTGACCACCTCAGCCCCCCATCCACACAGCTGATACCCAGCCCCCCCGTAAACCTGACCTCTTCAGCCCCCACAAACCTGACTCAGATCCCCCGCATACACATGCAAGCCCCTCACACACCTGACCCCATTAGCACCCCCACACACCTGACTCCCAACCCCCCCCCCCACACACACAACTGAACCTCACTTCCCACACACCTGACCCTGATCCCCAGTAGCCTCACACACATGACACCGAGCCCCCTACACACGTGCGCCCCACCCCCACCCCAACACTCCTGAACCACATCCCGCTCGCGCACACTCCCAGCACCTACACACCTGACACCCTCAGCTCATCCCACACCTGACTCGCAGCTCCCCACACACATGACCACCTTGTCACCCAGCCCCCCGGACACCAGTCACCAGCCACCACCACCCCCGCACACATGAACCCCAGCCCTCCACACACCTGACCACCTCAGCCCCCCACCCACACCTGACTTCTAACCCACCATACGACTGACCCCCTGCCCCCAACACACCTGAGCTCCCCAGCCCCTCCCAAAACATCTGAATTCCAGCCCTCCACACACGTGGCCCCCTCAGAACCCAACCCGCATAGACGACCCCCAGCCCCCCACACACACGCTCCCCAGCCCCTAACACACCTGACCTCAGCCCTCCACACACCTGACCTACTCAGCTCCCCACACCCCTGATCCCATCCTCCGCCACACCTGAACCCCAGCCCCGCATACACCTGACCCCCAGCCCTCCCAAATACCTAAACCCCAGCCCCCCTTGGAGCTGATCTCCTGACTCCCCACACATAAACCCCAGCCCCTCAAAATCCTGAACACAGGCCTCCCACCCACATGACCCCTAGCTCCCAATACACACCTGACCCCCACACGCCCACACACCTGACCCCCAGACCCCCACACACCTGACCCCAGGCCATCTTAAATCTGACCCTCAGCCGCCCACACATCTGACCCAATGACCCGCCCAATATTTGACCCAAAGCCCCATCACACACCTGGCCCCCATACCCCCCACACACCTGACCAACTGACACACAGCCTCCGCACACACATGGCCCGCAGCCCCCCACACACCTGGCCCCCATTCCCCCACAAATCTGACCCACAACCATCCAACACATCTGACCCACTAACACCCCCAACATTTGACCCAAAGCCTCATCTCATACCTGACCCCACACCCCCCAAACATCTGACATGGATAGAAAATTGGTTGACAGACAGAAAGCAAAGAGTGGGGAGAAATGGGTCCCTTTCAGAATGGCAGGCAGTAACTAGTGGGGTACCGCAAGGCTCGGTGCTGGGACCGCAGCTATTTACAATATCCATTAATGACTTGGATGAAGCGATTGAAAGTACCATTAGCAAATTTGCAGATGATACAAAGCTGGGTGGTAGTGTAAACTGTGAGGAAGATGCTATGAGGTTGCAGGGTGACTTGGACAGGTTGTGTGAGTGGGCGGGTGCATTGCAGATGCAGTTTAACATGGATAAGTGTGAGGTTATCCACTTTGGTGGTAAGAATAGGAAGGCAGAGTATTATCTGAATGGTGTCAAGTTAGGAAAAGGGGACGTACAACCAGATCTGGGTGTCCTCGTGCATCAGTCACTGAAAGGAAGCATGCAGGTACAGCAGGCAGTGAAAAAAGCCGTTGGAATGTTGACCTTCATAACAAGAGGAGTTGAGTATAGGAGCATAGAGGTCCTTCTGCAGTTGTACACGGCCCTAGTGAGACCGCACCTGGAGTACTGTGTGCTGTTTTGGTCTCCAAATTTGAGGAAGGATATTCTTGCTATTGAGGGCGTGCAGCATAGGTTTACTAGGTTAATTCCCGGAATGACTGGAGCGACTAGGCGTGTATACACTGGAATTTAGAAGGATAAGAGGAGATCTTATCGAAACGTATGATTATTAAAGGGTTGG
Organism: Rhinoraja longicauda; assembly: GCF_053455715.1. Classification (NCBI taxonomy): domain Eukaryota; kingdom Metazoa; phylum Chordata; class Chondrichthyes; order Rajiformes; family Arhynchobatidae; genus Rhinoraja; species Rhinoraja longicauda. The sequence goes on along the minus strand of NC_135991.1, from coordinate 15,239,040 downwards.
ACACGTTAACGGCAGGAAACATGTTCCCAATGTTGGGGGAGTCCAGAACAAGGGGCCACAGTTTAAGAATAAGGGGTAGGCCATTGAGAACTGAGTTGAGAAAAAAAAATTCAGTCAGAGAGTTGTGAATCTCTGGAATTCTCTGCCTCAGAAGGCAGTGGAGGCCAATTCTCTGAATGCATTCAAGAGAGAGCTAGATATAGCTCTTAAGGATAGCGGAGTCAGGGGGTATGGAGAGAAGGCAGGAATGGGGCGCTGATTGAGAATGATGAGCCATGATCACATTGAATGGTGTTGCTGGCTCGAAGGGCCGAACGTCCTCCTCCTGCACCTATAGTATATTGTCCATTGTCTGTTGACCCACTGACCCACAGCCCCCTTACACACCTGAAACCCACCTCCCCACATACTGACTCATGACCACCCCCCCCCCCCCCACGAACCAGAAAGCCAACCTCCCAACACACACCTGACCCCAACGCCCACACACACCTCACCTCCAATCCCCCACACACCTGATCCCCAGCCCCGCACACAGCTGACGCCCAGCCCCCCACACGCCTGACACCCAGAATCACCACACACATGACCCCAGCCCCTCACACACATGACCCCCAGTCCCCCCACACACCTGACCCGCTGATTCCCAAACCCCCACATATCTCACCCCCAGAGCCCCACATACATGACCCCCAGCCCCCCACACACACCTGAACCCACCCCGCACACACCTGACCAGCGCCGCACACACCTGTTCCCATCAGCCCCCACCCGCATTTCTGACCCCAGCCCCCCCACACACTTGAACCCCAGCCCCGCACACACCTGATCTCCAGTCCGCACACACCTGACACCCTCACCCCTCCAACACACCTGGCTCCCAGCTCCCCCACACACCTCACCCCCTCAGCCCCCATACACCTGACCCAATCCCCCAACATACCTGACGTCATGCCTCCACACGCCTGAAACCCTCAGCCCCCCCCACACACCTGAGCCACACCCCTCCGACTCACCTGAACCACAGTCCCGCACACACCTGATCCCTTGCCTAGCACACACCTGGCCCCAGCCCTCCCAAACACCTGAACCACAGTCCCAGACACCCAGACGCCCACACGCATGACCTGAATCCCCACAAACATGACCACAGCCCCCACACACACATGACACTCAGTGCCCCCACACACCTGTCCACCTGTTTCCGAGACCCCCATACGCCTCACCTCCAGTCCCCCACATACGTGAGACCCAGCCCCTCGACATACCTGACCCTCAGCCCCCACACACACCAGAACCCAGCGCGGAACACACCTGACCTCCTCCCCCATGCACCTGACCCCAGACCCCCCACACACGTGAACCCCTGCCCCCACACACCTTAACCCCACTCCACACACACCTGACCCCTGATATCCAAGAACCGCACACACATGACACACAGCCTCCCCGCAAACCTGACCACTTCAGCCCCCCACAGACCTGACTCCCAGCCCCCAACACACCTGACCTCAGCCCTCCACATACCTGACCCACTCAGCTTTCCACACAACTGACCCCCACACCTCCGATACACGTGAACCCCATCCCCGCACACAACTGACCCGCAGCCCTCCCAAATATGAACCACAGCCCCCCACAAACCGGACACCCAGCGTCCCACACACATGACACCCTTCCCCCAACACACTTGACCTCATCGCTCCACCTGACCCCTCCGACATACCTGAACCCCAGCTCTGCACGCACATGACCCACAGCCCTCCCCCACACCCCGATCCCAGATCAGCTGACCGCAGCCCTCCACACATCTGACCGCCTCAGCCCCCCACAGCCCTGACCACCACCCCTCTGACACACCTGAACTCCAGCTCCGCACACACCCGAACCCCAGCCCCCCTCACAATTGACCCGCGCAGCCCCCCAAACACATGACCCCAGTCCCCCACACACCTCACCTCCAGTCCCCCACAGAGGTCACCCCATCCCCACACACACTAACCCCAGCCCCGGACACACCTCAACTCCAGCGCCGCACACACCTGACCCCCTCAGCACTCCCCTCTACATTGCTGACCCCAGCCTCCCATATACCTTCCTCCCAGCCCGCACCCACCTGATCCCATGACCCAACATACCTGACGTCAGCACTCCACACATCTGACACCCTCAGCCCCCACACATCTGACCAACACCCATCCGACACACATGAACCCCAGCCCCTCACACACCTTAATCCCCAACCCCCCCACAAACCTGACCCCCATTGCTGACCACCAGCCCCCCATATACCTTCCTCCCAGCCCGCACCCACCTGACCCCACGACCCAACTTACATCTGACACCCTCAGCACCCCACACATCTGACCACCACGCCTCCGACACACCTGAACCCCTGACCCTCACACACCTGAATCCCCAGACCCCCACAAACCTGACCCCCATTGCTAACCCCAGCCCCCCCCCACAAACCTAACACACAGCCCCCACACATCTGAATCCCTCACCTCCCCCCACATAGCTGAAGTCCAGCCCCGCACACAGCTGACGCCCAACCCACCACCACACGCCTGACCCCCTGATTCCCCATTCACACGATCCCAGCCCCCCACAAACATGACCCCCGACCCACACACACCTGAACCCCAGCCCCGCACACTCCTGATTTCCAGCCCCCTGCCGACTGATCGCTATCCTCCACATACCTGCCACCCAGCCCCCCCATATACCTGACCCCAGCCCCCCCATATACCTGATACCCAGCCCCGCATACACCTGATCCCCAGCCCTACATACACCTGAAATCCATCCACGCACACACCGATCCCCAGCCATCCCACTCATCTGAACCCCAGCTCCGTAACAGCTGACGCCCAGCCCCAAGTCCCCTGACCCCCTGAATCCCCACAAATATGACCCCCAGTCCCCCCGCACGCCTGACCCCTTGATTCCCAGACCTCACCTCCTGACCCCCACATACCTGACACAAGCCCCTCCACAAACATGACCCCCAGCCCCAGACACACACCTGACACCCAGCTCCGCTCACACCTCACTCCAGACACCCCCACACACACGTGGCCCCCAGCCCCCACAATCCTGAACCCCACTCCCCGCACACTTAACCCTTGATCCCCAGTAGCCACACACACATGACACCCCTGAACACATGACACTCCTGAACCAAACCCCCACCACTCGCACACCTGACTCCCAGCCCGCACACAGCTGACCGCCTCAGCCCCCCACACACCTGACCCCCAGCCCGCAACACACCTGACCGCCGTGTCACCCATCCCCTCGGACACCTGTCCCCAGCCCTCCCGTACACCAGAACACCAGCCCCCCACACACCTGAACCCCAGCCCCCAACAAACCTGAACCCCAGCCCCCCACAATCCTGACCCCCATTGCTGACCCCCAGCCCTACCCACACACCTAACACACAGCCCCCACACAGCTGAATCCCTCACCCCATTACATAGCTGTCCCCCAGCCCCGCACAGAGCTGACGCCCAACCCCCCACACGCCTGATCCCCTGATTACCCACACACACGATACTAGCCCCCACAAACATAACACCCTGATCCCCAGACCGCCCACACACCTGAACCCAACCCCGCACACACCTGACCTACAGCCCCCTGCCTACATGACCCACAGCCCCTATGCACCTGGCACCCATCCCCCCATACACCTGAAACCAGCCCCCACACACATGAATCCCAACCCCACACACATGAACCCCAGCCCCGCACACACCTGAATCCCAGCCCCGCACACACCTGAAACCCAACCCCACACACACCTGAATCCCAGCCCCACCCACACGTGAAACCCAGCCCCCCACACACCTGACCTCCAGCCTGCCCACACACCTGAACCCCAGCCCCGCACACACCTGACCTCCATCCTGCCCACACACCTGAACATCAGCCCCGCACACAGCTGACAGCCAGCTCCCCACAAGCCTGACCCCTTGAATCCCCACAGACATGACCCCAGTCCACACAATCCTGACACCCAGCCCCCATACACCTGACCCCAGCCACCCCCACACACACGTGACACCCAGCCCCCAGACACATGAACACCACTCCCCACATACCTGACCCTGATCCCCAGTAGCCACACACACATGACACGCAGCCATCCATACACGTGCGAACCAGCCACACTCCTCACTCACCCACACACACATGACTCCCACCCCACACACCCCCACACTACTGAAAGACATCTGTCCCCCCGCACATTTGACTCCCAGCCCCTACACGCCTGACTCACTCAGCCCCTCACACACAAGACTCCCAGCCACACACACACACTTGACCACCTTGTCACAGAGCCCCCCGTGTCCCCATACACACCTGAAACCCCACAGTGTCCCCATACACACCTGAAACCCAACCCCGCACACACCTGAACTCCATCCCTCCACACACCTGACCCCACTAGCACACCCCACACACCTAACTCCCAGCCCCCCCACACACCTGACCCCCTCAGACACCACACACCTGACCCCTTGCCCGCAACACACCTGACCTCATCCCTCCGTACACCTGAACCCCTCGGCTCCCCACACTTCTGACCACCACCCTCCTCCACACTTGAACCCCTGCCCCACACACACCAGACCCCCAGCACTCCCAAATACCTAAACCCCAGCCCCGCACGAAGCTGACACCCTGACTCCCCACACACCAGACCCTGAGCCCCACCACACACATAAACTACAGCCCGCCACAAACAGGACCACCACCCTCACACACACACGACCCCCAGCTCCCGATACACAGCTGACCCCCAGACCGCCACAGACCTGACCCCTAGGCCCTCTCAAACTTGACCCACAGCCGCCCAACACATCTGACCCACTGACCCGTCCAACATTTGACCCAACGCCCCATCACACACCTGGCCCCCGCACATCTGACCAACTGACCCACAGCCTACGCACACACATGAACGCAGCCCCCCCCCACACACACCTGACCCCATACCCCTACACACATGACCCACTGACCCACAGCCCCCGCACATAACTGACCCCCAGACCCCCCCCACACACCTGACCCACTCGGCCCCCCACACACCTGACCCACTGCCCCAACACACCTGACCTCAGCCCTCTACACACCTACCCCTCTCAGCTTTTCACACCCCTGACCCTCACCTCTCCGATACACCTGAACCCCAGCCCTGCACACACCTGACCCACAGCCATCCCAAACACCTGAACCCCAGCCCCGCACAAAGCTGACACCCTGACACCCCACACTCCTGACCCTGAGCCCCCCACACACCTGAATCCCAGCCCCACCAAAAACCGCACCCTCAGCCTCCCACACAGATGACACACAGCTCCCAACACACACCTGACCCCCAGACGTCCACACACCTGCCCCCCAGCTTTTCACAAAACTTACCTCCAGCCCCCCGAAACACCTGGCCCCCAGACACCTACACACGTGACCCCCAGCCCCACAAAACGGAATCCCCCCTCGCACCTGAAAGCTACCCCCCAAACACACACCTGACCCCAACCCCCACACACACCTCACCTCCAGCCCCCCACACACCTGAACCCCAGCCTCGCGCACAGCTGACGCCCAGCCCCCCACACGCCTGACGCCCAGAATCCCCACACACACATGACCCCAGCCCCAACACACATGACCTTCAGTCCCCCCACACACCCGACCCCCTGATTCTCAGACACACACACACCTCACCTCCAGAGCCCCACATACCTGACCACCAGCCCCCCACACATAACTGAACACATCCCTGCACAATCCTGACCAGAGCCACACACAGCTGACCCCATCAGGCCCCACCCGCATTGCTGACCCCAGCCCCCCCCACACACACTTGAACCCCAGCCCCGCAAACAACTGATCTCCAGTCCGCACACACTTCACACCCTCACCCCTCTAACGCACCTGACAAACAGCCCCTCCACAGACCTGTCCCCCTCAGCCACCCACACACCTGACCCATACCCCCAACACACCTGATATCAGCCCTCCACACACCTGAAACCCTCAGCCCCCCACACACATGAACCCCACTGCTCCGACTCACCTGACAGACAGTCCCGCACACACCTGATCCCTAGCCCCGCATACAACTGACCCACAGCCCTCCCACACATTTGAACTCCAGCCCTGCACACTCCTGAACCCCATCCCCCCACACATCTGAACTCCAGCCCTCCACAAACGTGACCCCCTCAGCCCCCCACCCACATAGCGGACCCCCAGCCCCACACACACACGACCCCCTGCCTCCCCACACATCTGACCACTTCAGCCACACACACACACACCTGAATCCCAGCCCCTCTATACACCTGACCCCCTCAGCCCCCAACACACCTGACCCCTTGCCACCAAAATACCTGACCTTAGCTCTCAACACACCTGACCCCCTCAGCTTTCCACACCACTGACCCCCACCCCTCCGATACACCTGAACGCTAGGCCCGTACACACCTGACCTACAGCCCTCCCAAACAACCTGAACCACAGCTCCGCACAATGCTGACCCCTTGACTCCCCACACACCTGGCCATGACCTCCTCCCACACACCTGAACCCCAGCCCCCCACAAACCGGACCCCCAGCCTACCACACACATGACACCCAGCTCCCAACACACACCTGACCCCCAGACTTCCACACACCTGACTCCCATACCCTCACAAAACTGACACCCAGCCCCCACACACCTGACCCCCAGACCCCTACACACACACCTGACCCCAAACCCCCACACACCTGACCCTTAGCCCCTCATATACCTGAACATCATCCGCCCAAAATATCTGACCCACTGCCCCCCCAACATTTGACCCAAAGCCCCATTACACACCTGCCCCCATCACTCCCCACACACCTGACCTACTGACCCACACCCCCGCACATAACTGACCGCAAGCACTCCCCGTCCACACACTTGACTCCTGGCCCCCCCCACGCACCTGACAGCCAGCCCCCGCAGACACACCTGACATCAACCCCCACACACACCTCACCCCCATTCCCCCCATACACTTGACCCCCGGACCCCACTCACCTGACCCACTGACCATCACACACACCCTAACCCAAGCCCCGCACACACCAGAGCAATTGACGCCCAACACCCTCACACAGCTGACCTCCAGCGCCCCACACACCTGAGCCTCAGCCCCCACACACACACCTGACCCCCTCAGCCCCTCCACACACCTGAACCCCAGCCCTCCACACACGTGACACCCTCAGCCCCCCCCCAAGCTCATAGCGGACCCCCAGCCACCCACACCCACGAATCCCATCCTCCCTACACACCTGACTACTTTAGCCCCCACACACCTGCATCACACCACCCCTAAACACCTGCCCCCCTCAGCCTCCCACACACCTGGTCCCCTGCCCTTAACACACCTGACCTCAGCCCTTCACACACCTGACCCCCATACGTCCACACACCTGACCCCCAGACGTTCACACACCTGACCCTCAGCCTCTCACAAAACTGACCCCAGCCCCCCACATACCTGACCACCAGACTCCTACACACATGACTCAAAGCCCCTCACAAACCTGACCCCCAAGCCCCACACACAACTGACCCCCAAACCCCCAGACTCCTGACCCCCAGGCCCTCACGTACATGACCCACAGCCGCCCAACACATCTGACCCACTGACCCCCCCAACATTTGACCCAAAGCCCCATTACACACCTGCCCCCCACAACCCCCGCACTGCTGGCACACTGACGCACAGCTCCCGCACATAACTAACCCGCATTCCCCCCACACACTTAACGCCCAGCCCCCACCCATCTGACCCACTGACCCTCACACATCTGACCCCCTGACACCCACACCCCAACAAACCTGCCCCCCTGCCCCCCACACACACCCGAACACCAGCCCCGCACACACCAGAGCAACTGACGCCCAACGCCCTCACACACCTGACCTCCAGCCCCCACACACCTGAACCCCAGCCCCCCACCCAGCTGAAATCCAGCCCCGCACACACCTGAACACCAGTCCTCACACATTTGTAACCCAGCCCTCCACACAAGTGACCCCCCACCCACATAGCTGACCCCCAGCCCCCCACACAAACGATCCCCAGCCTCCCCCACACCTGACCACATCAGCCCCTCACAAACCTCACACCCAGCCCCCTACACACCTGACCACCTCAGCCCCCCACACACCAGACCCAGTGCCCCAACACACCTGACCTTAGCCCTCCAAGCACCTGAACCCCTCAGCTTTCCACACCTCTGATCCTCTCCCCTTCGATACACCTGAACCCCAGCCCCGCACACACCTGACCAAGAGCCCTCCCAAATACCTGAACCACAGTCCCGTACAAAGCTGACAACATGACTCCCCACACAACTGACACTGATCCCCCCACACACCTGAACCCCAGCCCCCCACAAACCGGACCACCAGTCTCCAACGCACATCACACCCAGCTCCCAACACACACCTGAACCCCAGACGTCCACACACCTGACCACTAGACCCCGACACACATGAGCCCCAGCCCATCACAAACCTAACCCCCAGCCCCACACACAACTGATCCATAAACCCCCACACTCCTGACCCCCAGGCCCTCACATACCTGAACCACAGCCGCCCAACATATCTGACCCACTGACCCCCTCCAACGTTTGACCCAAAATCCCATTACACCTACCCCCGGCATAGTTGCCCTCAGCCCCCCACACACCTGCCCCTAGCCCTCCACGCACCTGACCCCATCCCCCCACACACCTGCACACACCTGACCCCATCAGCCCCCCACACATAGCTGTCCCCCACCCCCCCCCACACATCTGATCCGGAGCCCCCCACACACAGGAACCCTCAGCCCCCCACACACCTGCCCCCATCACTCCTATAGACATGAACCCCAATCCCGCAGACGTCTAGATCCCCGCACGCCTTACCCCCTATACTCGCCACACACATGATCACAGCCCCCCCCCCACACACATGACTCCATGTCCCCCCACACACCTGAACCCCTCCCCCCCACACATCTGAACCCCAGCCCGCCACACACCTGACCCTCAGCCCCCACACACACCTGAACCCCAGCCCGCCACAGACCTGACCCCCAGCCCTTCCACACACCTGACACCCAGCCCCTCCACACACCGGACACCCAGCCCTTCACTCACCTGACCCCCAGCCCCCACACACCTGACACCTAACCCGCCACAGAGCTGACCACCAGCCCCCAGCCCCCCACAGAGACCTGACCCCCAGCCCTGCCAAACACCTGACACCCAGCCCCCCCACACACCGGACACCCATCCCCTCACACACCTGACCCCCAGCACCCACACACACCTGACCACTCGACCCCCACACAGCTGACGCCCAGGCCCCCACACGCCTGACCCACTAACGCACCATAGGCATGACACCAGCCCCCACACATATGTCCCCCACTACACCTAACCCCTCTGATCCCAGACACCCACACACCCAACCCCTCGCCGCGACACACCTGACCCCCAGCCCCAGAACAGATCTGTCACCGAGCCCCACCACACACCTGCTTCATGACACCCAGCCTCACCACACACCTAACACCCAGCGGCCCGGACACCAGTACCCCAGCCCGCCCCACACATCTGACACCCAGAACCCCCCCCCCACAGATCTGACCACTAGTCCCCCCCCCACACACCTGACATCCAACACCTGACGCACCATAACTTCAGCCCCCCACACATCGGACCTCCTGACTCCCCACATACAAGACACCCTGCCCGAATCCCCCCCAAAACCTGACGAACTGACACCAGCCCTCCACACACCTGACACCCTGGCAGGTGTTTGACCTATCCCACAGCCATCTCACACCTCTGATCCCTAGCCTCCCCCCCCCACACAACTGACCACCTTGTCATCCAGTCCCCTAGACGCCTGTTCCCCAGCCTCTCACACACCTGCCCCTTGCTCCCAGCACCCGCCCCACACACCTGACCCCCAGCATCCCACACAACTGACCCGCAGCTCACCCATACAATTGAACCCCTGACCCCCAGCCGCCCCACACCCCTGACCTACAGCCCCCCTCATACATGTGACCCCCTGTCATGCAGCCCCCCAAACACATGACCAACAGCCCCCAACCACATGACCACCAGCCCCCCAACATGCCTGACCCCCTGACTCCACATACACATGAGCCCCAGCCCCCCTCTCACATGACCCCCAGCCCACCCCTACAAGCCTGACCCACAGCGCCTTATAATCATGAGCCCCCAGCCCCGCCACACACCTGACACCCAACTCCCCAAACACCTGACCCCCAGCCCGCCACACACCCGACCCCTGACCCACAGCCCCCCGCACACAACTGACCACCAGCCCTCCAGGCAGCCCCCCTAACAAATGACACCAAAGCCCCCACACACTTGACCCGCTGACTCACAGGTTGTCACATTTGGAACACCCAGCCCCCCCATACACGTTCCCCCCTTCCCCCCACACACTTGACCCCAGCGTCCCCACACACTTGACCCCCAGCCCTCCCACGCACCTGAACCCCATCCCCGCGCACACCTGACCACCCGACCCCGACACAGCTGACGCCCAATCCCTCACACACCTGATCCCCAGCCTGCCACACACCTAACTACGGCCCCCCACACACCCGACCCCCACTCCCCCCCAACCACACGTGACCCCCTGACGCCTCACACCCCTGGGACCCGGCACCCCACAAACATGGCCCCTTAACCCCCAGCTTCCGCACACACCTGACCAACAGCCCCTCATACACTTGTTCCCCTGCCCCCCACACATCTGACCCCAGCACTCCCACGCACCTGAACCTCAGCCCCGCGCACACCTGACCACCAGTCCCCCACACACCTGACCACCCGACCCCCACACACATGACCCCTTGAACGATAGCCCCCACCTGACACCCAGCCACCCAGGTACATGACCTCCAGCTCCGCCACACACATGACCTCTACCACCCCCACACACCTGACACACTGAACCCCAGCCGCTCTACACACCTGACCCCCTTGCCCGAAGCCCCCCCAGACACCTGACAACCATCCCCCCCACACTTCTACCCCAACCCCCTCTACAATCTTGACCGCCAGGCACCTCCTCACAACCCTGACCCGAGCCCCCCACACACACCTGACCCACTGAGCCCCGAACCGCTACACCCCGAACCGCTGAGCCCCGAACCGCCCCCGGGCCCCCATCCCCTCACACACTTGAACCCATGATCCCACCTACCCCCTCACACCTGACACCCACCGCAGCACACAATTGACCCCCTGCCCTCTCAAACACCTGAACCCCAGTCCGCCACACACCAGACACCCTGCCCTCCCACACACCTGCCCCCAGCCTGCCACACATCTGAACCCCAGCCCCTCACACACCTGATCCCCCAACCCCCCACACACCTGAAAACCACCCCACACATCGGACCTTCAGCCCCTCACACAACTGACGCCCAGCACAACACACGCCTGACCCACTGACTCACCACACACACGAAAGCAACCCCGCACACACATGATCCCCAGTCACCCCAGACACCTGACCCCCTGATCCCAGACCCCCACCGCTCGGCCCCACACACCTGACCCCTCGCCCCCACACACCTGACCCCCAGCCCCACAACAGACCTGTCACCGAGCCCCACCACACACGTGAAGCCCAGACCTCCTACAAAATGAACCTCAAGCCCCACCAAACACCAGATATCCAGCTCCCCAGCACACACTTCACCCCAGACCACACACACCTGATCTGCATCCCCAAAATAACTGACGCAAAGCCCACCAAAACAACTGACCACAAACTTGACCCCATGCTCCCCACACACCCGGCCCCCAGCCCCCCACCCACCTGACACTCAGCCCTCCACTCACCTGACCCCCAGCCCCCCACACATCTGACCCCCTCAGACCCCAACACGCACGACCCCCAGCCCTGCCACACACCTGACACCCAACCCTGTCCCACACACCTGACCACGGCCCCCCACACACCCGTCCCGTACCTCCCACACAGACACCTGACGCCCCAGACACCTGGGCCACAGTAACCCACAGACTTGAACAACTGACCCCTGCAGCACCACACACCTGACCAACAACCCAGTACACACATGACCCCCACACATCTGACCCCCAACCTCCCCACACACCTGACCCCCGCCCCCCCAAAAACCTAACAACCAGCCCTCTCACACACCTGAAACCCGGCCACGCGCACACCTGACCACCCGACCGCCACACAGCTGAAGCCCCACCCCCACACACCTGAACCCCAGCCTGCCACACACCAGACCGCGGCCCCCAACACAACCGACCCCCACCTCCCACCAAATGTGACCACCGGACGCCCCACACACCTGGGCCCCAGCACCCTACATACCAGACCTCTTGGCCCCCAGCTCCCTCACACACCTGACCACCAGCCCCCCACACACCCGGCACCCAGCCATCCAGATATACGACCTCCAGCCCCGCCACACACCTGACTCCTAGCACCCCACACACCTGACCCACTGAACCCCAGCCCCCCCACCCCCTACTCACCTGCCCATCTTGCCCAAATCCCCCACCTAGGCACCTGGCACCCATCTCCCACACACCTCTCCCCTAGCCCCCCTACAATCCTGACCTCCAGGCACCGCCCACAAACCTGATCCCGAGCCTCTCACACACACCTGACCCCCTGAGCCCCAGACCCCTATATACCTGATCCCCATCCCCTCACACACCTGAAACCGTGATCCTCACCCGACCCCCACACACGTGACACCCAGCCCCCACACACCTGACCCACTAACGCACCACACACACACGACACCATTCCCCCACATCCATGACCCCCAGGAACACCAGACACCTGATCCCCCTGATCCCAGACACCCACACACTAACCCCTCGCCCCGACACACCTGACCCCCAGCACCAGGACAGATCTGACACCGAGCCCCACCACACACCTGCCCTATGACACCCAGCCTCACCACACACCTGAAACCCAGACCCCTCACAGACTTAACCCCCAGCGCCCCGGACTCCAGACCACCCACCCCACCCCACTCATCTGACACCCAGACCCCCCATAGACCTGACCAGCGCCCGCCAAACACCTGACCTCCCGACTCCCATGCAGCTGACGCCCAGATCCCCACACGCCTGACCAACTGACTCACCGCGCACACGAAAGCAGCCCCACACACACATGACCCACAGTAACCCCAAACACCTGACCCCCTGATCTCAGACAGTCACACACCTGACCCCACGCGCCCACATACCTGACCCACAGCCCCACAACAGACCTGTCACCACACACCTGCCCCCTGACACCCAGCCTCATCACACTCCTGAAACTCAGCCCCCCTACAGACCTGACCCCCAATCCCGCAAACACCTGACCACCAGCGGCCCCACACACCTGCCCCCCGCCCCCCCCCCCACACACCCAGCCCTCCTACAAAACGAACCACAAGACCCACCAAACACCTGACAACCAGACCCCCTACACACACATCACCCCAGACCCACACACCTGACATGCATCCCCAAAATACCGAACCCACAGTCCACCCACACAACTGACCACCACCCCCCACACACCTGACCGCAAGCTCCCCACACACCCGACCCCAGACCCGCACACACCTGACACCCAGCCCCACACTCACCTGACCCCCAGCCCCCCACATATCTGACCCTTCAGCCCCAAACACGCATGACCCCCAGCCCTGCCACACACCTGACACCCAACCCTCCCCCACAAACCTGACCACGGCCCCCACATTCCCGACCCGTACCCCCCGCACACACACGTGACGCCCCACACACCTGGGCCACAGCAACCCACAGACCTGAAAAACTAACCCCTGCCGCCCCACACACCTGACCAACAACGCAGTATACACCTGACGCCCAGCCCCCACCCCACCCCTGACCCACAACCCACCCACATCCTTGACCCCCAGCCCCCCCATAAACCTGACCCATGCCCCCCACGCACTTGACTCCCAGCCCCCCCACATACCTGACCCCCAGCCCCCCACACACCTGACACGCAGCCCTCCCACACACCTGAAACACGGCCCCGCGCACACCTGACCACCCGACCGCCACACAGTTGACGCCCAAACCCCCGCACAACTGAACCCCAGCCTGCCACACACCTTACCACAGCCCCCCACACACTAGACCCCCACGCCCCACCAAATGTGACCCCCTGACGCCCCACACACGTGGGTCTCAGCACCCTACATACCTGACCCCTTGACACCCAGCCCCCTCACTCACCTGACCACCATTCCCCCAAACACCCGACACCCAGTCTTAGTGCCCTACCTACACCAAAACACCATCCTGTAAAGTTTCCAGTCAGGTTTCAGAGCCCACCACAGCACAGAGTCTGCCTTGTTGAAGGTACACAACGACCTGCTTCTCGCCATCGACACCGGCGACTGTGCAATCCTGCTCCTTCTCGATCTCAGCGCAGCGTTCGATACAGTGGACCATACCATCCTTATTGACCGTCGGTACGCGGTTGGCATTGATGGCACTGCCCTGAGCTGGTTCGTTTCCTACCTCAAGGATAGGAGTTTCCCCATCAACATAGGCAGTTATTCCTCTTCTCCAGCTAGCCTCTCCTGCGGAGTTCCACAAGGCTCCATCCTAGGCCCCATTCTCTTCTCTCTATACATGCTACCCTTTGGCCAAATCATTCAAAGGCACGGCATTTCCTTCCACTGCTTTGCCGATGACACTCAGCTTTACCTCCCCCTGAAACCCAACAACCAGTCAAATTTAAACAGCCTCTTACACTGCCTTGAGGACATAAAATGTTGGATGGCACAGAACTTACCCCAATTAAACGAGAGCAAGTCTGAGGTCATCCTATTCCCCCCCCCCCCCCCCCCTCCGACTCCGTCAAATCGATAACAGGCAGTCTTGGAAGCCTATCCTGCCTAGTAAAACCGCATGTCAAAAACCTCGGCGTGATATTTGACTCTGCATTAAAGTTTGACAAGCAAGTCAACGCTGTGGTAAAAGCAAGCTTCTTCCAACTACGTACCATAGCTAAAATCAAACCTTTCCTCCAATTCGACGACACTGAAAAAATCATTCATGCTTTCATTTCCTCCCGCCTAGACTACTCCAACTCCCTATACACTGGGATCAGCCAATCATCCCTGTCCCGCCTGCAACTGGTCCAAAACGCCGCAGCGAGACTCCTGACGGGTACCCGTAAAAGGGACCACATCACGGCGATTCTGGCCTCTCTCCACTGGCTCCCTGTACGGTACAGAATCAACTTCAAGCTACTCCTATTCATCTATAAAGCCCTAAATGAACATCCCCCCCTACATCAAAAATCTTCTTACCCACCTCTCTAACTCCAGGTCCCTCAGGTCGGCCGACTTGGGGCTACTCACCATCCCGCGGTCTTGGTTTAAGCTCAGTGGTGACCGCGCTTTTGCGGTTGCAGCTCCTAGACTGTGGAACAGCATCCCTCTCCCCATCAGAACTGCCCCCTCCATCGACTCCTTTAAGTCCAAGCTCAAAACCTATTTCTACTCACTAGCGTTTGAGGCTCATTGAGGAGGCGCTGTGAACTGTTTTGTATATGCTGTTAAGTTTGTGTGCTACTGTATGTTTCATTTTTTCCTTAGTACCTAATCAGATGTCAGCACTTTGGTCAACGTGGGTTGTTTTTAAATGTGCTATACAAATAAAATTGACTTGACATGACTTGACTTGACCATTCCCCCAAACACCCGACACCCAGCCACCCAGATACACGACCGCCACACACCTGACTCCTAGAGCCCTACACACCTGACCCGCTGAACCCAGCCCCCCCCTACGAAACTGCCCCCTTTGCCCCAAGCCACACCTGGCACCCATCTCCCACACACCTCCCCCGTGCCCCCCTACAATCCTGACCTCCAGGCACCACCCACAACCATGGCCCGGAGCCCCCCACACACACATGACCCCCTGACACCCAGCCCCCCCCACACACCTGACCCCCAGCCCGCCACACTGCTGAATCCCAACGCCCCACACACCTGACCTCCAGCCCTCCCACATACCTGAAATTCAACCCCCTCACACACCTGAACGCCAGCACTCCACACACCTGAACATAAGCCCCCACACACACATCTGAACCCCAACCCGCCGCACACCTGACTCCCCGCCTCCAGCCCCCCACGCACACCTAAACCCCATCCCGCCACACACCTGACAACCATCCCTCCCACACCTGAACCACAGCCCCTCACACACATGACTCCCAGCCCCCACACACACCTGACCTCCCGACCTCCACACAGCTGACGCCCAGCCCCCCACACGACGTATCCACTAACGCACCACACACACGACACCAGCCCCCCACAATCATGACCCCGCAGTAACCCCAGACATTTGACCCCCTCATCCCAGACACCCACACACCTAACCCCTCACCCCGACACACCTGACCCCCACCCCATAACAGATGTCACCGAGCCCCACCACACACCTGCCCCATGACACCCAGCCTCACCACACACCTGAAACCCAGCCCCCCCACACACCTTACCCCCAGCGCCCCAGCACACCAGACCCCCAGCCCAACCCACACATCTGACACCCAGACCCCCCACAGACATGAACACCAACCCCCACACACACCTGACATGTAGCCCCCCACAACCTGAACCCCAGGCCCCCACACATCGGAGCTCCTGACCCCCCACATACCAGACTCCCTGCCCGCAGCCCCCACAACCTGACCAACTGACATAAGCCCTCCACACACCTGACACCTTGACAGGTGTGTGACCTGTCACCCAGCAACCTCACACACCTGAACACCTGAACCCTAGCCTCCCCCCCACACACCTGGCCATCTTGTCATCCAGCTCCCAGCCACCTATTCCCCAGCCTCTCACACACCTGACACCTTAGCCCCAGCCCCCCCCCCCCCCTCCACACTCCTGACCCCCAGCCCACCCACATACCTGACTCCCAGCCGGCCACACACCTGAAACTCAGCCGCTCACACAGCTGACACCAAGCCTCTCACACACCTGATCCCCAGCCCCCCACAAACCTGCGGTCAGCCCTCCCACATACCTGACCCACTGACTCACCACACAAACGAAAGCAGCTCCGCAAACACATGACCCCCATTAACCCCAGACACCTGACCCCCTGACCTCGACACCCACACAACTGACCCCGCGTCCCCACACACCAGCCCTCCCCCCCACACGTGACACCAAGCCCCCCCCACAAAACGAACCACCAGCCCCACCAAACACTTGAGAACCAGCCCCGCTGCACACACTTCACCCCCAGACCCCGCACACCTAATCTCCAAAACCCCCACACAACTGAACCCACGGCCCTCACACACCTGACCCCCAGCCCCCACACATCTGAAACCCTAACCCCCACTCACCTAATCCCCAGTCCTCCACACAACTGACCATTCAGCCCCCAACACGCATGATCCCCCGCCCTGCCACACAACTGACACCCAACCCTCCCCCACACACCTGACCACGGCCCCCCCACATACCCGACCCCCACCCCCCCCCACAAACACGACCCCCTGACGCCCCACACACCTGAACAACTGACCCCTGCGCCCCCACACACCTGACCAACAACCCCGTACATACCTGACCCTTCACCCCCCCCACACACCTGACACCCAACCCCGCCACACACCTGACACGCAGCCCCCCCCACACCTGACCCCTGCCCCCCACACAATTAGCGCCCAGCCCTCCCACATACATGACCCCCAGCCCTCCCAGGCGCCTGAACCCCAGCCCCGTGCACAGCTGACCACCCGACCGTCACACAGCTGACGCCCAACCCCCCCCCCCCCCACACCTGATCCCATCCTGCCACACACTTGACAACGGCCCCCCACACACTCGGCCCCCACCCCCCAGAAAGTGTGACCCCCTGACGTCCCACACACCTGGGCCCCAGCAACCTACACACCTGATCCCTTGACCCTCGGCCCCCCACACACCCGACACCCAGCCACCCAGATACATGACCGTCAGCCGCGCCACACACCTGACTCCTAGTCCCCCCCACACACCTGACCCACTGAGCCATAGCCCCCACCCCTACACACCTGCCCCAGGTCCCCCCAGACCTTGACACCCATCTCCCACACACCCCTCCCCCAGCCCCCCTATAATCCTGACCTCAAGGCACCCTCCAATAGACAATAGACAATAGACAATAGGTGCAGGAGTAGGCCATTCAGCCCTTCGAGCCAGCACCGCCATTCAATGCGATCATGGCTGATCACTCTCAATCAGTACCCCGTTCCTGCCTTCTCCCCATACCCCCTCACTCCGCTATCCTTAAGAGCTCTATCCAGCTCTCTCCTGAAAGCATCCAACGAACTGGCCTCCACTGCCTTCTGAGGCAGAGAATTCCACACGTTCACCACTCCCTGACTGAAAAAGTTCTTCCTCATCTCCGTTCTAAATGGCCTACCCCTTATTCTTAAACTGTAGCCCCTTGTTCTGGACCTCCCCAACATTGGGAACGTGTTTTCTGCCTCTAATGTTTCCAATCCCCTAATTATCATATATGTTTCAATAAGATCCCCCCTCATCCTTCTAAATTCCAGTGTATGCAAGCCCAATCGCTCCAGCCTTTCAACATACGACAGTCCCGCCATTCCGGGAATTAACCTAGAGAACCTACGCTGCACGCCCTCCATAGCAAGAATATCCTTCCTCAAATTTGGAGACCAAAACTGCACACAGTACTCCAGGTGCGGTCTCACCAGGGCCCGGTACAACTGTAGAAGGACCTCTTTGCTCCTATACTCAACTCCTCTTGTTATGAAGGCCAACATTCCATTGGCTTTCTTCACTGCCTGCTGTACCTGCATGCTTCCTTTCATTGACTGATGCACTAGGACAACCAGATCTCGTTGAACTCCCCCTCCTCCTAACTTGACACCATTCAGATAATAATCTGCCTTTCTATTCTTACTTCCAAAGTGAATTACCTCACACTTATCTACATTAAACTGCATCTGCCATGTATCCGCCCACTCACACAACCTGTCCAAGTCACCCTGCAGCCTTATTGCATCTTCCTCACAATTCACACTACCCCCCAGCTTAGTATCATCTGCAAATTTGCCAATGGTACTTTTAATCCCTTCGTCTAAGTCATTAATGTATATCGTAAATAGCTGGGGTCCCAGCACCGAACCTTGCGGTACCCCACTGATCACTGCCTGCCATTCCGAAAGGGACCCATTTATCCCCATTCTTTGCTTTCTGTCTGTCAACCAATTTTCTATCCATGTCAGTACCCTACCCCCAATCCCATGTGCCCTAATTTTACCCACTAATCTCCTATGTGGGACCTTGTCGAAGGCTTTCTGAAAGTCGAGGTACACCACATACACTGACCCTCCCCTTTCAATATTCCTCGTTACATCCTCAACAAATTCCAGTAGATTTGTCAAGCATGATTTCCCCTTCGTAAATCCATGCTGACTCGGAATGATCCTGTTACTGCTATCCAAATGCTCAGCAATTTCGTCTTTTATAATTGACTCCAGCATCTTCCCCACCACTGATGTCAGACTAGCTGGTCTATAATTACCCGTTTTCTCTCTCCCTCCTTTCTTAAAAAGTGGGATAACATTTGCTATCCTCCAATCCACAGGAACAGATCCTGAATCTATAGAACATTGAAAAATGATCTCCAATGCTTCCACTATTTCTAGAGCCACCTCCTTAAGTACCCTGGGATGCAGACCATCAGGCCCTGGGGATTTAGCAGCCTTCAGTCCCATCCGTCTACCCAAAACCATTTCCTGCCTAATGTGGAATTCCTTCAGTTCCTCCATCACCCTAGGTTCTCCAGCCCCTAGAACATTTGGGAGATTGTGTCTATCCTCCTCAGTGAAGACAGATCCAAAGTAACGGTTTAACTCGTCTGCCATTTCTTTGTTCCCCATAATAAATTCCCCTGCTTCTGTCTTCAAGGGACCCACATTTGCCTTGACTATTTTTTTCCTCTTCACGTACCTAAAACAACTTTTGCTATCCTCCTTTATATTATTGGCTAGTTTACCCTCTTACCTCATCTTTTCTCCCCGTATTGCCTTTTTAGTTAACTTTTGTTGCTCTTTAAAACAGTCCCAATCCTCTGTCTTCCCACTCTTCTTTGCTATGTTATACTTCCTCTCCTTAATTTTTATGCTGTCCCTGACTTCCCTCGTCAGCCACATGTGTCTCTTACTCCCCTTAGAGTCTTTCCACCTCTTTGGAATAAATTGATCCTGCAACCCCTGCATTATTCCCAGGAATACCTGCCATTGCTGTTCTACCGTCTTCCCTGCTAGGGCCTCCTTCCAGTCAATTTTGGCCATGCCTCATACCTCTGTAATCCCCTTTGCTATACTGTAATACTGACACTTCCGATTTTCCCTTCTGCCTTTCCATATACAGAGTAAAACTTATCATGTTGTGATCACTGCCTCCTAATGGCTATTTACCTCTAGTCCTCTTATCAGATCAGGATCATTACACAACACTAAATCCAGAATTGCCTTCTCCCTGGTAGGCTCCAGTACAAGCTGTTCTAAGAATCCATCTCGAAGGCACTCTACAAACTCTCTTTCCTGGGGTCCATTTCCAACCTGATTTTCCCAGTCTACCTGCATGTTGAAATCTCCCATAACCACCGTAGCATTATATTTTTGACACGCCAATTTTATCTCCTGATTCAACTTGCACCCTATGTCGAGGCTACTGTTTGGGGGCCTATAGATAACTCCCATTAGGGTCTTTTTACCCTTACAATTTCTCATTTCTATCCATAATGATTCAACATCTCCTGATTCTATGTCACCCCTTGCAAGGGAATGTATATCATTCCTTACCATCAGAGCAACCCCACCCCCTCTGCCCACCTGTCTGTCTTTTATATACATTGTGTACCCCTGAATATTCAGTTCCCAGCCCTGGTCCTCTTGTAGCCAAGTCTCAGTGATCCCTACATCATCATACTTGCCCATGACTAACTGAGCCTCAAGCTCATCCACTTTATTTTTTATACTACGCGCATTTAAGTACAACACTTTAACTTCTGTATTTACATCCCCTCTCACATCGGTCACAATTGGCCCTGCCCTTAATTTCTTTTCCCCTCTAGAACTTCTGTTCCCATTCTTCCGAGAGTCTTTTGCAATATCTCCTGTATTCCCTTTTACCTCATCTTCATATTCACAATTTGTTAACCCCTCCCCCCCACTACTTAGTTTAAAGCCACAGGTGTCACACCAGCAAACCTGCCTGCCAGAATGTTTGTCCCCCTGCTGTTACGATGTAACCCGTCCCTTTTGTACAAGTCACCCCTAGCCCAGAAGAGATCCCAGTGGTCCAGAAATCTAAATCCCTGCTCTCTGTACCAGCCCCTCAGCTATAAATTCATACCCTCTATCCCTCTGTTCCTGGCCTCACCAGCACGAGGTACCGGTAGCAGTCCAGAGATAACCACCTTCGACGTCCTACTTCTCAGTGTTTTTCCCAACTTTCTAAACTCCCGCTGTAGCACCTCCTTCCTCTTCCGCCCGACGTCATTCGTGCCCACGTGCACAACGACTTCAGGTTGATCGCCTTCCCTCACTAGGATTTTCTGAAGCCGGTCCGTGATGTGTTGAACCCTGGCACCAGGGAGGCAACAGACCATCCTCAAGTCCCTCCTGCTGCCACAGAATCTTCTGTCCGTCCCTCGGACGATGGAGTCACCGACCACTACGGCTCTTCCTGACTTCGCTCTCCCCTGTCGAGTATCCTTGCCAACAGGTCCGCCACTCGGACTGGAAA
This sequence comes from Rhinoraja longicauda, assembly GCF_053455715.1. Taxonomy (NCBI): domain Eukaryota; kingdom Metazoa; phylum Chordata; class Chondrichthyes; order Rajiformes; family Arhynchobatidae; genus Rhinoraja; species Rhinoraja longicauda. The sequence continues at coordinate 15,217,105 of NC_135991.1, read as the reverse complement.
CGTCTTCTGCCTTGACATTTCCCAAGAGGGTATACCTATTTGCAATAGGCACAGCCACTGGGGTCTCCTGTAGTCTTCGCCCACTCCCCCCTGAAACACTCTCCCACCTTCGCTCGACCTGGACCCTTGGCGTGACAGCCTCACAATAGGTCCTGTCGAGGAAACTCTCGCATTCCCGGATGGCCCTGAGGTCATCCAACTGCCTCTCCAACTCCACCACACGTCCCTTCAGGAGCTGCACCTGGACACAGTTCTTGCAGGTGTAGTTCCCAGAAGCTCCAGCGACGTCCCTGTCTTCCCACATCCTGCAGGAAACACACTGCACCAACTTTTCCGCCATTACCTTGTGTCTATAAACAGTTCTGGCTTAAAACAATTGTCTCCTCACCTCAGCCTCCTCGCCGAAGACTCGCAGCCAAAGACTCGCGCTTTTCTCACTGGGCAAGACTCGCAGCCAAAGACTCGCACTTTTCTCACTGGGCAAGACTCGCAGCCAAAGACTCGCACTTTTCTCACTGGGCACTTCCCTCACTGGGCTGCACCCGAACAGGGCTGCACCCTTTTGCAAGTCTTGCTTATATCACCAATCAAATTGCCTGATTGTCCAATTTACCTGACTTCTCACTTCAATTAACACTTACTTTTCTTCTCAGCCAACGGGCGTCCTTGCTCTGCTCCCGGACTTTTCAAACTGACTACTAGCGTCCTCTTGGCGCTCTTTTTAAACTGCCTTTTCCACTGGAATTAACACTTACTTTTCTTCTCAGCCAACGGGCGTCCTTGCTCTGCTCCCGGACTTTTCAAACTGACTACTAGCGTCCTCTTGGCGCTCTTTTTAAACTGCCTTTTCCACTGTAATTAACACTTACTTTGTTCACCAGCCTTCCATAACCCTGACCGCGACCCTCCCACACACACCTGCACCAGACCCCAACATATATAACCCCCATCCGCACACATGACTGAACCCCTGATCCTCAGCCTCCCCCACACACCGGACACCCAGCCCACCCCCACACACCTAACCCCAGCCCTCCACACACCTGACCCCAGCTCCCCACACACTGACCCCCAGCCCCTCACGCGCCTGACCCCAAGCCCCCCTCCCACACACCTGACACCCAGGCCCCCTCACATCTGAACCCCTGCCTGCCACACACCTGACCCCCAGCCCCCGCCCCCAACACAACTGACCCCAGCCCTCCTACCCACATGACCCCCAGCCCCACACACACCTGAAACACAGCCCCCCAACACACCTGCCCCCTGCCCCCAACACACCTGACTCCTAGCCCCCCACATACCTGACAACCAGCCCTCCCACACACCTAACACCCGGCCCCCCACACACCTGAAACCAAGCCCTCCACCAAACAGCTGACCTCCCGACCCCCAAGCAGCTGACGCATGACCCACTGACTCACCACACACACGAAACCAGCCCCTCACACACACGACCCCCTGTATACCCAGACACCTGACCCCCTGATCCCAGATACCCCCACACCTGACCCTTCGCCCCCAAACACCTGATCCCCAGCCCCACAACAGACCTGACACCGAGCCCCACCACACACCCGCCCCCTTACACCCAGCCTCACCACACCCCTGAAACCAAGCCCCCCTACACACCTAACCCCCAGCGCCCCGGACACCTGATCCCCAGCCCAACCCACACATCTGACTCACCCGAACACCAGCCCCCCACACGTCAGACCCCCTGACCCTGCTACACATCAGGCCCCCTGCCCCCAGACACCCAAAACCTGACCAACTGACACCCAGACTTCCACACATCTGACAACCTGACCCCCAAACATCTGTCCCCTGCCCCCTCACACACCTGAACCCCTGATCCCCAGCCCCCAACTCCTGACCACCTTGTCACCCAGCCCCCCACACACCTGTTCCCGAGCCCCCACACACATCTGTTCCCCAGCCCACTCACACACCTGAATAATTGTGCCCAGACCCCCACACACCTGAACCACAGCTCCTCCACACAACTGACCCCCAGCACCCCACACATCAGCCCCCCAGCCTGCCACCCACCTGAATGCCAGCCCTTCACACACCTGAGCCTCAGCCCCCCACAGACCTGACACCCAGCCCCACACACCTGAACCCCAGCCCATAGCACCCCCACACACATGACACCCAGCCCTTCCACACACCTGACCCCCAGCCCTCCCACACACCTGAACCCCAGCCCCCACATACCTGACCCACAACCCCGCCATACACCTGACCCCCAGCCGCCCACATATCTGACCCCCAACCTGCCACCCACCTGAACCCCCACACATATGAACCCCAGCCCTTCCACACACCTGACCCCCTGCCCTCCACACACCTGACACCCAGTCTGCCCGACAACTGAACCGGAGACCCTCACAAACCTGACCTCCAGCCCCAGCCCACCCACACACCTGACCCCCAGCCCTCCCACACACCTGAACCCCAGCCCCTCACACACCTGACACCCTGCACCCGACACGTCTGAAACCTAGCCCCCCACATATCTGACCCCCAGCCCCCCACACACCGGAACGCCAGTCCCCACACACCTGAACCCCAGCCCTCCCAAACACCTGACTCCCTGATCCCAGACACCCATACACCAGAAACCTTACCCCCACACTCCTTACCCCCGGCCCCTCACACACCTAACCCCCAGCCCGCCACATACGTCCCCCAGTCCCCCCAGCATACCTGATCACCTCAGCCCCTGAGGGGCTGAAGAAGGGTCTCGACCCGTAACGTCACCCATTCCTTCTCTCCCGAGATGCTGCCTGACCTGCTGAGTTACTCTAGAACTTTGTGAATAAATACCTTCGATTTGTACCAGCATCTGCAGTTATTTTCTTATACCCTCAGCCCCTCATAAGCCTGACCCCATCCCCCTACACACCTGACCGCCAGCCCACCACACACTTCCGCCAGCCCCCCCACAAACCTGACCACCAGCCCCCGCACACAACTGACCTCCAGCCACACCACACACCAGTCCTCCACCCCCCACTGACCTGACCCACAGCCCCCCACTCACCTGACCCACTGACCCACATCCCACGTACACAACTAACCCCCAGCCTCCCCTCAAAACTGACCCCCAGCCCCAACACTAACCTGACCCCTAGTCCCGCACAAACCTGACCTCCAGCCCCCTGCATACCTGAGCCCCAGCCCCCACACACTTGTTCCTCAGACCCCCACACACCTGATCCCCAGCCCCCCTACACGCCTGACCGCCAGCCCCCCACTTACCTGACTCCCAGCCCCGACGCACCAGACATCCAGTCCCCCCAAATACACCTGACACACAACCCCCACACACACCTCAACTCCAGCTCCCCACATACCTGAACCACAATCTACCTACACACTTGACCCGCAGCCCCCCACTTACCTGACCAACTGACCTCCCACAAACCTTATCCGCCAATCCACCTGAAAACCAGCCCACCCACACACCTGACCCTCAAATCCCCACACACCTGAGCACCAGCGCCCCACACACCTGTCCCCCATTCACGTGAACCCCAGCCCTCCCACAAAACGAATCACCAGCCCCACCAAACACGTGACACCCAGCCCCCTACACACACTTGTCCACCAGACCCACAAACCTGACCTGCATCCACAAAAAACCTGACCCCCAGCCCCCTACACACCTGACCCCCAGCCCCTACACACCTGCCCCCCAGCCGCCCACATATCTGACCCCTCAGCCCCCAACACGCATGACCCCCCTGCCCCCAGCCCCTCACACACCTGACCACCTTGTCTCCCAGCCACCCTGCCACCAGTCCCCCAGCCCCCCCCACACACACCGTCCTCCCATGCACTTGACCCCAGCCCTCCCACACACCTGATTCACAGCCTCGCACACAATTGACCCCCCAGCCCCCCACAAACCTTAATACCCGACCCCCACACAACTGACGCCCAGTCCCCACAAGCCTGACCCACTGACTCACCAGACACACGACCCCAGCCCTCTCACACACCTGACGCCCAGCCCTCCCACACACCTTACGCCCAGCACTCCCACGCACCTATCATATCATATTATATATATACAGCCGGAAACAGGCCTTTTCGGCCCACCAAGTCCGTGCCGCCCAGCGATCCCCGCATATTAACACTATCCTACACACATTATCCTACACACACCCAGCTCTTCCACACAACTGACCCCCAGCCCTCCCACACATCTGAACCCAACACCCACATACCTGACCCACAGCCCCGCCATACACCTGACCCCCAAGCCGCCCACATATCTGACCCCGAACCTGCCACCCATCTGAACGCCAGCCCACCAAACACCTGACCTCCGGCCCTCCACACACCTGACTCCCAGCCTGCCAGACACCTGAACCGCGACCCACACACACCTGACACGCAGCCCCAGCCCACCCACACACCTGACCCCCAGTCCTCCCACACACCTGAAACCCAGCCACTCACACACCTGACACCCTGCGCCCGACACACCTGAAACCCAGCTCCCCACACATCTGACCCCCAGCCTGCCACCCACCTGAACCCCCACACACATGACCCCCAGCCCTTCCACACACCTGACCCCCTGCCCTCCACAAACCTGACCCCCAGCCTGCCAGACACCTGAACCGAGACCCAAACACACCTGACACCCAGCCCCAGCCCACCCAGCCACCAGTCCCCCAGCCCCCCACACAAACCGTCCTCCCATGCACCTGACCCCAGCCCTCCCACACACCTGATTCACAGCCCCGCACACAATTGACCCCCCAGCCCTCCACAAACCTTACCACCCGACCCTCACACCACTGACGCTCAGTCCCCACAAGCCTGACCCACTGACTCACCAGACACACGACCCCAGCCCTCCCACACAACTGACGAACAGCCCTCCAACACATCTGACGCCCAGCACTCCCACGCACATGACCCCAGCCCTCCCACACACCTGAATCCCAGCCCTCCCACACACCTGAACCACAGTCCCCTCACACACCTGACCCCCAGTTTCCCCACACACCTGGCCCCCAGATCCCAGACACCCACACACCAAAACCCTCGCCCCCCACACTCCCAACCCCCAGCTCCCCACACTCCTAACCCCCAGCCCGTCACACACGTCCATCAGCCCCCCACAAACCTGACCCCCTCAGCCACCCATATATCTGACCCCAGGCCCCTACGCACCTGACCCCCATCCCGCCAGACACGTCCCCCCGCCTCCCACACACCTGACCCCAAGCCCACGCACACACCTGACCTCCAGCCACACCACACACCTGTCATCCAGCCCCCACACACCTGACACCCAGCCTCCCACTCACCTGACCCCTGCCCCCGCTCACACCTAACCCCCAGTCTCCCCTCACAATAGACAACCAGCCACCCCACACACCTGACCCCCAGTCCCCCCACACACACCTGACTCACAGCCCCACACACACCTGAACTCCAGACCCCTGCATACCTGAGCCCCAGCCCCCCACAAACTTGATATCCATCCCGCCACACACTTGATCCCTAGCCCGCCACGCGCTTGACCTCCAGCCCCCCACATACCTGACTCCCAGCCCACACGCACCAGACTTCCAGTCCCCCCACATACACCTGACCCACAGCTCCCACATACACCTCGCCTCCAGCTCCCCACATACCTGAGCCCCAGTCCACTACACACTTGACCCCCAGACCCCTACTCACCTGACCAACTGACCTCCTACACACCTTATCCGCCAATCTACCCACATACCTGACCCCTTGGCCACCAAAATACCTGAATCCCAGTCCCCCACACACCTGCCACATGACCCTCAGCCGTCCACACACGTGCCTCCAGCCACCCTCCACCCCCCCACACTCCGGAACCACAGCCCCCCCACACACACCTGATTCCCAGCCCCATCACACATCTCCCACAGCCCACCCACACACCTGACACTCAGCGCCCGACACAACTGACCCCCAGACCACCCACACAATTGAACCCCTAGCCCCCTGCAACCTGATCCCCAGCCCCCCACACCCCTGCCCTCCAGCCCCCAACACATATGGCTCCCTCCCCCCACACATGTCACCCCTGATACATGTGATATATACATACAACAATATGGTAAAGCTGCTATGCGATGTATACATGCAACAATATGGTAAAGCTGTGCCTGCGCAGCTGCTAAAATACACAGAGAGTTAAAATGGCGATCTTGTGTCCAGACCTGTGTTGTTTTGGTCTCCCACTCAATGCGTGCTTTGGAGAATGATACTGAGTAAAACGCATCATTAATTGGCGACGAGGATAAACTTGTTTTGAAGTTTCGCTTGGTGACTTGTTATGGCTACAATGGCTATTTTTGGCTCAATAGGGGAATTTGATGTTGCATAGGGCGACTGGGTGCACTACGCCGAGCGCATTGAATATTACTTCCTAGCCAACGACATTACAGATGCAGGAAAGAAGAGGGCTATCTTGCTTTCCGTGTGTGGAGGATCAACTTACGGACTCATCTAGAGTTTACTTGCTCCACAGAAACCTGGGCAAGTTGAGTATTCTGAGATTGTGGCAACAGTCACGAATCACAAGGTCCCGAAACCGTCGGTCATCGTCCAGCGTTACAAATTCAACTCTCATCAGCGTCAATCGGGTGAGTCAGTTGCTGATTATGTGGCCGAGTTGCGTCACTTCGCTGAACATTGTGCGTATGGTTCGACGCTCAATGAAATGTTACATGATCGTTTGGTGTGTGGGATTGATGATGACCGAATTTGGCGTCGATTATTGTCGGAAGCCACGCTGGATTTCGACAAGGCATTCGGTATCGCCACCGCTATGGAGACGGCAGACCGCAACACGGCTGTTCTCCGTGACGGGAAACAAAAGCCCAGCGAAGCGATAAATATAATCGCTAAATCATGGGGCCTCACAGTGGTCAACCCAAGCGGCGAACCATAAGAGGATCTTTGTGTTATCGCTGTGGTGGCTCTCCCCACGCTGACCTGAACGACTGTCCAGAGAAACAGGTGGAGTGTTTCAACTGCAAGAAAAAAGAGCATTTCTCACGGGTGTGCATGTCGAGTGGGAAAATGCTCAGCGTGGAAGAAAAAAGCAGTCAGCCGGAAAAACGGAAAAAAAACACCAAATGACCGAGGAAGGTGATGTGTATGGTCTTTATCATACTAACAGTGAGAAGAAAGTTACTCCTTTCACTGTGGACATGTGTGTGGGGGGAAAGACTATCCCCATGCAAATCGACACCGGAGCTGGATTTACGCTTATCATTGAAGAGACGTGGAAGGACCAGTGGGGAAAAGGTGAAAGGTTACGCCTTCGTGATAGCACCGTGGTTCTCCGTACTTACACTGGAGAGAAAGTGGAATTGTTGGGAGAATGTTCGGTGCCTGTCTCTCACAGCCAGCAAACAGCGACGTTCAAGCTGCTGGTAGCGAAGGGGGCGGGGCCAAGCCTATTTGGCCGTGAGTGGATGAAGGTTCTGCGACTCAACTGGCAGGAGGTGAACCAGGTCAACGTGAACGACCGCCTACAGAGCCTCCTCTCCACATACGGTGACCTCTTCAAAGCGGAAGTCGGGACGCTCAAGGGGTTCGAAGTCGACATCTACATCGACCCGGCCGTACCACCGAAATTCATGAAGGCTCGACCGGTGCCGCTGGCCCGTCACGATCGCGTTGATCGCGAATTAGATCGCCTAAAGGAGGAGAAAATCATAGAACCCGTTCAACACTCGAAATGGGCGGCACCGATTGTCTCCATTGACAAGGCAGACGGTAGCGTGAGAATCTGCGGAGACTACAGGTTAACGGTGAATACAGCAGCTCGATCTGATACGTGTCCGATACCTCGGATTGATGAGTTTTTTACGAAGTTGGCGAAGGGTAAGCAGTTCACCAAACTTGACCTGTCGCACGCTTACCAGCTGTTGGTTTTGTCGTCCAGATGCCGTGAACTGCTGACGATAAATACCCATCGTGGTTTATTCCAATACACCAGAATGCCGTTTGGCATTTCAACAGCACCGGCTGTATTTCAGCGTACGATGGATAATCTTCTGGCGGGGATTCCTGGGGTTGTTGTGTATCTGGACGATCTGCTCGTCACAGGTAGTTCCGAGGAAGAACACCTCGACAACCTCGAACAAGTCCTCCGCAGGCTCCAAGATGCAGGCCTACGACTGAAACGGGAAAATGCGCCTTTCTCGTCAATGAGGTCTAATACCTGGGCCATAAGGTGAGCGCTGAAGGGCTGCAGCCAGTGGATGAACGAGTCAAAGCCATCGATGAGCTGGCTGAACCGAAGAACGTCAGAGAACTGAAGGCATTCCTTGGGATGCTGAACTATTACGGCAAATTCCTTCGTAATATCTGAACCATGCTCGAACCACTTCATCAACTACTGCGCAAAACGGTTCGATGGCACTGGGGACCAGCTCAGCGGAATGCGTTCGCACAAGCTAAGAGAAGCCTGAAATCGTCCAAAGTTCTGACGCACTACGACAGCAACAAGCCGCTCGTTCTCTCCTGCGACGCCAGCCCTTACGGAGTAGGGGAAGTGCTGTCACACGTCACGGAAGATGGCACGGAAATGCCAATAGGCTACGCTTCATGCAGTCTGAATAACGCTGAACGCAACTACTCGCAGCTGGATAAGGAGGGTCTAGCCATAGTCTTCGGCGTCAAGAAGTTCCACACATACTTGTACGGACGATGATTCGTAATCAACACCGACCACAAGCCGCTTCTTGGGTTGTTCAGTAACGACAAGGCGATTCCATTAATGGATTCGCCGCGAGTGATTCGCTGGTCGGTAACACTGGCAGCGTACGATTACGACATCGCGTACAAACCGGGCTCAGCCAACGCCAACGCAGACGCGCTTAGCCGACTCCCACGACGAGCAACGGTATCGCAAGCGCCAATACCAGGAGAAATCGTCTTTCTGATGAGCGAGTTGGAGAAATCGCCCATCACTCCGTCGCGTGTTCGCACCATGACACAGAGGGATCCGATTCTGTCTCATGTTCGCGAATACATCATGAGCGGGTGGCCAGAAAACCCACCAAATGATGATTTCAAGTCCTACTTCAGTCGCAAAGTGGAGCTGAGCGTTCACGAGGGTTGTCTTCTCTGGGGTAGTCGTGTTGTACTACCACCCCAATGTCGCTCGCAAATGATCGAGGAAGTGCATGATGTCCATCCGGGTATTGTGAAGATGAAAGCGATCGCTAGAGGTTGTGTGTAGTGACCTGGAATCTATAAGGACAGAGCACAAAGTCCAAGCGTGTTCAGAATGCGAAATTCATCAGCGGGATCCGCCCAAAGCACCATTGCATTCATGGGAGCATCCTAGTCAACCGTGGTCGCGAGTTCATGTCGATTATGCCGGCCCGGTGCAGGGAAAGATGTTGCTTGTTCTCATCGACGCATATTCAAAGTGGATTGAAGAGCATATCACAAGTGAATCAACCAGTGACGTCATTATGGACAAGCTTCGCTTCATGTTCGCGGCACATGGCCTTCCGCATACACTGGTTTCTGACAACGGCCCATGTTTCACTAGCGCAAAGTTCGCAACGTTCATGAAAGCGAATGGCATTCGTCATGTCAAAAGTGCGCCACACCATCCAGCAACCTATGGTCTCGCAGAGCGCGCCGTGCAGACGGTGAAGGCAGCGCTCCGCCAGATGTCAGGACCGCTGCAAACGTGTGTCGCTCAATTCCTCATCTCGTATCGTTCAACGCCGCAAACTACTACAACGCAAAAGCCGGCTGAAATGCTGATGAAAAGGAAAATTCGCACGCGTTTCAGCATCGCGGTACCAGATGAAAGAGCGACCATTGATGACAAACAACTCTCGTAAAAGTTGCACCGCGATTCGCGCCCAGCTCGAGAATTTGAGGAGGGAGAGAGCGTGCTAGTGCGCAACTAAGCGAGAGGGGAGAAAGGGGTACCAAGACACATCGCAAAGAAGCTAGGTCCTGTCTCGTACCAGGTCGAGGTTCACGTCAATGGGGTAGAAATCTGGAAACGTCACGCAGACCAGATTTTGAAACGTGAAATCGACTCTCCCACAACCAACGGAACGGGAGATTCGATAGATTTCGACAGGGGTACGCCAAAGTGCGCGATGAAGGTGTCAACGAAAGAAGCGTTGCACAGGGAAACTTCAACGAAAGCAAACACGAAAGAAGCGTTGCACCTGAAAATGTCAACGAAAGCAACCACGATGACGCCGTCGAGGACGCAACATCAGAGCGCAACGAAGAAACCAATTCAGGGAGTAAGCAGTACACAAAGAGAAATTGAAAACGACCGGATTATTACGGATTCTGAAAACGGACTTGACTATACGGACTTGATTATACGGATTTGGTTATATGGACAATGTAACCACCATAAAAATCTGGTTATCATTAATGGAAAGGACTGTAGCGTGAATACTCTTTCGGCATTACATTGAAGATGATACTCATATTCAAAAGATGAATTGGTTATGTAAACTTTGATTTGGATTGTAAATAGATACCAAAATGATGCATGTTTTTGGACTTACTTAAATGGGGGTTTGTTATAGAAAAATACTTTGGAAACATAATGTGTAAAGATCATTATGATAAAAAAAAGTAGCACAATTCTAAGGGGGGAGATAAGTGATGTATGCATGCAACAATATGGTAAAGCTTTTATGTGATGTATACATGCAATAATATGGTAAAGCTGTGCCTGCGCAGCTGCAAAAATACACAGAGAGTTAAAATGGCGATCTTGTGTCCAGACCTGTGATGTTTTGGTCTCCCACTCAATGCGTGCTTTAGAGAATGATACTGAGTAAAACGTACCCATCAGAACAATCCATTATCACTCCATCAGTACTACCACGCAGCGTGTCACTCCATAAGTATTCCCCACAGTATGTCACTCCATCAGCCCTATCTCACTGTGTCACTCCATCAGTAATTCCCCACAGTTTCACTCTATTAGTATTTCCCCACAATGCCTCACGCCATTAGCACTACCCGATGTTTATCATTCAATCAGGACTATCCCAGTGGGTCACTCCATAAGTGCTGCCACAAATTGTGTCATTCCATCAGTATTACCAAACAGTGTGTCACTGCATTAGTACTACACCACGGTTTGTCATCACAACTGTACTACCGCCCAGTGTCACACCGTCGGTGAAACCACATAGTGTCTCACAGCATCAATACAACTCCATATTGTTACACTACATCGGTACTGCCCCACATCATGTCACTCCAGTACAACCCTAGAACGTGTCACTCCATCAATGCTCCCCGCAGTATGTTCTTCCATCAGTACTCCCCAAAGTGTTTCACAACATCAGGACTATCTCAAATGTGTCATTCCATCCGCAATACCCCACAGTGTGCTAACCCATCGCTGCGACTCCATAGCGTGTAATTCCATCAATATGTCACCACAGTTTTTCATCGCAACAGTACTACCGCAGAGCGTCTCAGTCCATCAGTATTACTGCGTCACTCCAACAGAATGTGCTATTACATCCGTGCTACCCCACAGTGTGTCATTCCATCAACACACCTCTACAATAGGTCATTACACCAGTACTACTCCACAGTGTTACACTCCATCAGTACAACACTGGAGCGTGTCACTCCATCAGTACTACCCTGCAATATGTTATTCCATCAGTACTACACCACAGTGATGTACTCCAACAGTACTGCCTTAAGTTTGTTATTCCATTATGTACAACCACACGGACTCATTCAATTAGTATTACCCAACAGTGTAACCCTCCATCTGTACTGCCCCACCGTCAGTCAGTGTGGAAGTCACAATGTGCAACACGACAGTACCACCGAACATTATGTCAATACTTCAATACTCGCCCACTGTGCGCCATTCTGTACATATTACCCCAGTGTGTCATTCAATCAGCACTACACCGAAGTATGTCACTCCATCAGTACAACCGCGCAGTTTGTCACTTCATCAGTACTGCTCCACAGCGTGTCACTTCATCAGTTTTACCCCAAGGGGTGGGGTGATGGAGTGACAAATGGCGTGGTAGTACTGATGCAATGACATGAGTATTACCACACAGTTTGTCACTCCGTCAGTACTACTTCAGTGTGGAACTATATCAGTACGAACCCAGGGTGTCAGTCCATCAATTCAACGCCACAGTGTGACAGTTCCTCAGTACTACCTCACAATGTATCACACCATTAGTCTACCCCACAGTGTTTCATCCATCAATTCTTTCTCACAGTATGTCATTGCAACAGAACTACCTCACAATTTGTCACTAAATCAATATTATTCCACTGTGTGTCACTTCGTCAGTACCACTCCACAGTTTGTCATAACAACAGTACTACTCATTGTGTCACTCCATCAGTATTACCCGCAGTGTGTTACTACATCAGTAGAGGCCCACGGTGTATCACCCCATCAGAACTACTGCAAAGTATGTCACTTCATCAGTACTACTGCAGTGTGTCACTCCATCTGCACCAACCCACAGTGTGTTAATCCACACGAACTGCATCAACTGGTGTCACTCCATCAGTACTACAGTGTAGTGCTGGTGTTCAAAGTAGGAGGCCCTGTCATGATGCAGAAGCTGACTGAACTCTTCCAGTCCAAGTGGAATGAAGGGAAGGTCCCACAACAGCTGAAAGATGCCAGCATGGTCCACATCTACAAGAGGAAAGGCAACCGCCAGTCTTGCGACAATCATTGAGGCATCTCCCTCCTTTCCAAAGATGGGACGATCTTGGCTCGCATCCTGCTCAACCGTCTCATTCAACACCTTGAGCAGGGTCTCCTTCCAGAAATCCAGTGTGGTTTCCGTGCTGTCGACATGATATTTGCTGCTCGCCAACTCCTGGAAAAATGCCAAGAGCAGCACAGCGACCTGTTCGTGACATTCCTCGATCTGACAAACGTCTTCGACACTGCCAGCAGTGATGGCTTGTGGATAATGCAGAAGTTTGGCTGTCCCAGCAAGTTCATCACGATTGTCCAGCAGTTCCATGACGGCATGATGGTGAAAGTGCAAGATGATGGAGACGAGTCGGAAGCCTTTCCAGTAACAAACGGCGTGAAGCAAGGTTGTGTTCTTGCCCCTACACTTTTCAGCATGGTCTTCTCTGCCATGCTGACTGATGCCTTCCGTGACTGCCGGGATGGAACGTCACCCATTCCTTCTCTCCCGAGATGCTGCCTGACCTGCTAAGTTACTCTAGCATTTTTTGAATAAATCGATTTGTACAAGCATCTGCAGTTATTTTCTTATATTATAGGATGGAATACACATCAGGTACAGGACTGACAGCAGGCTGTTCAACCTCAGGCGTCTGCAAGCTGTGACAAAGGTGAATGAGACCATCATCAGAGATTTCTTGTTTGCTGATGACTGGTGCCGCAACGTCAGCACAGAGCAGAAGATGCAGCATGAAATGGACTGCTTCTCACAGCCCTGTGACAACTTTTGGTCTCTCCATTAGCACCAAAAAGACTGAAGTTATGTACCAGCCCACGCTTGGAAAGCCCTACCAGGAACCACACATCACGGTGAAGGGGCAGAACCTACAAGCAGTCGATAGCTTTACCTATCTAGGCAGTACACTCTCGCCAGTGGTGAACATTGACGCTGAGGTCAACAACAGGATTGTCAAGACCTGCGCTGCCTTTGGGCGACTCCGTGAGAATGTTTGGGAGCGGAGAGGACTCGGCCTTACCACCAAGCTGAAGGTCTACCGTGCAGTGGTACTCACCACTCTTCTCTTTGCCGGTGAGACCTGGACTGTCTACAGCAGACATACCAAACAGCTCAACCACTTTCACGTGAGCTGCCGACGCAGACTCCTTCACATCAGGTGGCAGGACAAAATTCCCGACGCAGAGGTCTTGGAACGGACCGGAATTCCCAGCGTCCACACCCTCCTACGGAAATCCCAAGCCAGATGGGCAGGCCATGTCGTCAGAATGCCCGAGAGTCGACTGCCAAAACAGCTTCTGTATGGAGAACTGTGTCAGGGCAAACGCTCAGTAGGAGGACAGAAGAAACTGTTTAAGGACTGCCTCAAAGTGTCCCTCAAAGACTTGGACATCAACCTCAGCACTTGGGAGTCTCTTGCTCTGGACCGTCCAACCTGGCGTGGCAAGCTCACCACAGGAACCCGTGCAGCAGAGAACAGACGCACTGCAGAGGCCCAGAGGAAACGCACCGCGCGCAAGGCCCGGGCTACCTCCACTTCCACTGCAGCACCCATCCACTTGTGTCCTACGTGTGGGCGTGCCTTCCGGGCCCGGATTGGCCTCACCAGTCATTTCAGGACCCACAGTCACCAATCCTCCAACTGACAGTGAAGTCATTATCATCTTCGAACCCGAAGGACGATCAACAACAACAACACAGCGCATTGTGTCACTCCATCAGTACTACCCCCACATTGTGTCACTCCATCAGTGCACTGCACAGTGTGTAACTCCATCAGTACTACTGCGCAGTGTGTCATTTCATCAATACAACTCCAAAGTGTGTCACTCCATCTGTATCAACCCACAGTGTGTTAATCCACCATTACTACCATACATTGTGTCACTCCATCAGTTCCACTGCACAGTGTGTCACTCCATCAGTAATGCCCCACAGCGTGTCACGTCGTCACTAAACCCACAGTATGCCATTACATCATTACAAACACATATGTTCACACCCTCAAACACAGTCAAACACGCACATACATACCCGCTCACGAAGACAAAGATAATCTCTCAAATGCAATCACAAACAATCAAATATACTCTCACACATTCTCACATACAATCACACGTACACATGCACTCACACTAACAGATATTCACACGCCACCATATACTCTCCCACACACGCACACACACACACACACACACACACATACAATCAAAGAATTACATACTCAAACACTCTGACAAACTCACATACCACATATTCTCTCACATTCCCACAAACAGCCACACACACGCACAGACGCATAAAAACACTGTCCTTCACAAACCCACATGCATTCTCCCACTAAGAGACACAGATAGATTCAATCGCACTTGCATCCACACTTACTAATGCTCACACACTCACACGCACACTCACGCACTCGCACAGACAGACACACACACACAAATATATGCACTCTTACATACTCTACCGCTCTTTCACACGCAGACCCGCATGCACAAGTGCACATTTGGGATTGAGTGTATCCTTGGATGTTCGCGGCGAGCAGCGCAGCGCAGCGTGGCCGGGAGTGTTCCCGGTGACCCGGGGCCAAGCCCTTCAGTCGGCCCGGTCGGCCCGGCTCGTCCACCGCGGATGGCGATGAGAACCGCGCCTAGGGAGCGAGGTGCGAGCCGCAAGGAACCGCAGAGAGCGAGGTGGATCGTCGGAGAGCGAGAAAGGCCGCCGAGAACGAAGGGGCGATCCGCGGTGCGGCGGCAGGCATGGAATACAACTATTCGGCCAACGTTTGTAACTTTGTCGGCGTCAAAATGTGGCGACACTTTTGTACCGCCTAGGTGAGGTCTGCTACATGATGTTACCGGGTAGTCTGCAAAACTAAGCATTTCACTCTACCTGGGTACGTCATAATAAAGTATCACTGAATCATTGAAATTCCTGAAACTTCATACACTAACGCATACACACACACACCGACTCATGTGCACAATCTCACACATTCACACTCGCATACATGTGCTAGCACACTCTTGCACGGACTCGCAAACTCACACTGTCACACACAATCGATATCCAATTCGAGTCAGGCTGCAGCTCTGGAGAAATCTAGTTGAGTATGTCAGTTCAGTGCAGTTTATTGTCACGTGTACCGAGGCTTTTGTTGCGTGCTACCCTGTCAATGGAAACAAAATACTTCATTACAGTCGAGCCATTTACAGAGTATAGATACATGATAAGGGGATAACGTTCAGTGCAAGGTAAAGCCTGCAAAATCCGACCGAGGATAGTCCGAGGATCAACAAAGAGGTAGATAGTAGTTCAGCACTGCTTTCTGGTTGTAGTGGGATAACTGCGTTGCCTGATAACAGCTGGGACGACACTGACCCTGAAACTGGAGGTGTGCATTTTCACACTTCTGTACATTTTGCCTGATGGGAGAGAGGAGAAGCAGGAGTGGCAAGTGTGCGACTCGTCCTTGATTATGCTGCTGGCCTTGCCGAGGCAGCATTGTTTATAAATGGAGTCAATATATGGGAGGTTGGTTTGTGCGATGGTCTGGACAATTCACTGCTATTTCTTGCGTTCTTGTATGGAGCTGTTCCTAAACCAAGCTGTGATGCATCTTGATAAAATACTTTCTATGGTGCATCTGTAGATGTTGGTGAGTGTTGTGGTGGGCACGCCGAACTGGCTAAGCCTGCTAAGGACATGGATGGGTGAAGTTCGGTTCGAAACCCTTCTTCAGACTGATTCTGGTGGGAAGCTGGAGAAGGCTGGAACAGCAGGACAAAGTGAGTTGAATGATGAGTGGGTGAATTATTCACAAAATGCTGGAGTAACTCAGCAGGTCAGGCAGCATCTCCGGAGAGAAGGAATGGGTGACGTTTCGGGTCGAGACCCTTCTTCAGACTGAAGTCGGGGGTGGGACAAAGGAAGGATATAGGTGGAGACAGGAAGATAGAGGGAGATCTGGGAAGGAGGAGGGGAAGGGAGGGACAGAGGAGCTATCTGAAGTTGGAGAAGTCGACGTTCATTCGCCGCAAACTGCCCAGGCGAAATATGAGGTGCTGCTCCTCCAATTTCCGGCGGGCGGCCTCACTGTGGCACTGGAGGAGGCCCATGACAGAGAGGTCAGACTGGGAATGGGAGGGGGAGTTAAAGTGCTGGGCCACCGGGAGATCAGTTGCGTTAATGCGGACCGAGCGCAGGTGTTCAGCGAAGCGATCGCCGAGCCTGCGCTTGGTTTCTCCGATATAAATAAGTTGACATCTAGAGCAGCGGATGCAATAGATGAGGTTGGAGGAGGTGCAGGTGAACCTCTGTCTCACCTGGAAAGACTGTTTGGGTCCTTTGATGGAGTTGAGGGGGGAGGTAAAGGGACAGGTATTGCATCTCGTGCGGTTGCAAAGGAAAGTGTCCGGGGTTAGGGTGGTTTGGGTAGGAAGGGACGAGTGGACCAGGGAGTTGCGGAGGGAACGGTCTCTGTGGAACGTAGAGAGGGGAGGGGATGGGAAGATATGGCCAGTGGTGGGGTCCTGTTGTAGGTGACGGAAATGTTGGTGGATGATATGTTGGATCCGCTGGCTGGTGGGGTGGAAGGTGAGAACGAGGGGGATCCTGTCCTTGTTGCGAGTGGGGGGATGGGGAGCAAGAGCGGAGCTGGGGGATGTAGAAGAGACCCTAGTGAGAGCCTCATCTATAATGGAGGAGGTGAAGCCCCGTTTTCTGAAAAACGAGGACATCTCGGCAGCCCTAGTCTGAAACACCTCATCCCGGGCGCAGATGCGGCGTAGACGGAGGAATTGGGAGTAGGGGATAGACTTTTTGCAGGGGACCGTGTGGGAAGAAGTGTAGTCCAGATAGCTGTGCGAGTCGGTGGGCTTGTAGTAAATGTCCGTCACTAGTTTTTCTCCTGTGATGGAGATGGTAAGGTCCAGAAAAGGAAGGGAGATGTCAGAGATAGCCCAGGTATATTTAAGGGCAGGATGGAAATTGGAAGTGAAGTGTATGAAGCCAGTGAGTTCTGCATGGGTGCAAGAGGTAGCACCAATGCAGTCGTCGATGTAGCGGAGGTCGAGTTCGGGGATGGGGCCAGTGTACGTCTGGAACAGGGATTGTTCGACGTACCCGACAAAGACGCAGGCGTAGCTAGGGCCAATGCGAGTGCCCATAGCTACGCCTCTGGTTTGGAGGAAGTGGAAGGAGTCAAAGGAGAAGTTGTTGAGGGTAAGAACCAGCTCTGCTAGGCGGAGGAGAGTGTTGGTCGATGGGGATTGCCTGGTTCTACGGTCGAGGAAGAAACGGAGGGCTTCGAGACCATCCTTGTGGGGGATGGAAGTGTAGAGTGACTGGAAATCCATGGTGAAAATGAGGGAGTGGGGGCCTGGGAACCGGAAGTTATCCAGGAGATGGAGAGCGTGTGAGGTGTCTTGGACGTAGGTGGGGAGGGATTTAACCAGGGGGGATAGGATGGAGTCGAGGTAGGTAGAGATATGTTTGGTGGGGCATGAGCAGGCAGAGACAATGGGTCTGCCGGGACAGTTGTGTTTGTGGATTTTGGGTAGGAGGTAGAATCGGGCCGTGCGGGGCTGGGGAACTATGAGATTGGAGGCACTGAGGGGTAGATCGCCGGAGTTGGTGAGGTCGGTGATGGTGCTGCTGATGAAGGTCTGGTGTTTATCGGTGGGGTCATGGTCCAGGGATAGGTAGGAAGAGGTGTCTGATAGTTGTCGTCTGGCCTCGGTGCGGTAGAGGTCAGCACGCCAGACTACCACAGCCCCTCCCTTGTCAGCGGGTTTAATTATTAAGTCCGGGTTGTTGCGGAGTGAGTGGAGGGCTGCACGTTCAGGAGGGGAGAGGTTGGAGTTAGTCAGGGGAGTGGAAAATTTGAGGCGGCTGATGTCACGCCGGCAGTTTGAGATAAAAAGTTCTATTGAGGGTAGTAGGCCATACTGGGGGGTAAAAGTGGAGGGGGTCCGTTGGAGACGGGAGCAGGGGGTCATCAGTGGGGGGTCGGGACTCCTTGCCATGGTAAAAGGCTCGGAGGCGGAGACGGCGGAAGTAGAGCTCCACGTCATGGCGGACGCGGAACTCGTTGATGTGGGGGCGGTGGGGAACAATGGTAAGGCCTCTGCTGAGGACCGACCGTTCGGTGTCTGAAAGGGGGAGGTCAGGGGGGATGGTGAACACCCGGCAATGGTGGGGGTTGGGGTAGGATGGAGGCAGGGGGGCAGGTGGAGGGGATGTATGGTGGGGGGGTGGTGGGTTAGCTGGGAAGAAGGGGGCATGAGGACCGATGTGGGGAGTACTGGGGGTCAACTGGCTGGAGGGGGAAGGGGGAGATCCCTTGGAACCCCTGCTGCAGTTACCTGTAGTAGAGGGTGGGCAGTAGGACCCAGCAGTGCTGAGGGGCTCTGCCTGGTGGGGGCTGTGGGCCCAGCGCGGTGTGTGTGGGCCAGGTGGAGCTGCAGCCTGTTGTTGGTCCCGGGGGCCGGGTACAGCGACGGCTGTGACCTGTTGCTCGGCGGTGGAGCGGCGCAGGTCAGCACGGTCGCTGGGGGAGGCCCGCGGGGACCTGGAGTCCGGGTAAGTGACGGTCGGCACGTTCAGCGGATGGCCGGGGAGGGCGTGGGTGGGTGAATAACGTTTTCATAGTTAGGTGGTTGAGACCAGAGGTTAAAAGATAAAAGTTGCGAGATAAGGATTGAGCAGGTTGGAATTATAAAGAGAGATGAGGGAATATCGGTTGAAGGTGAGGTGGAGGGGATGAAGAGGTGCGAGTCCGCGTGAAGCAAGAGAAAGGGCGAGGAAAAAGAGGGAAGTTGCACGTTAGTTACCTGGCATTTGCTAATGTTCATACCAATAGTTTGCAAGGTTCACAAGCGGACTATGAAGAGGAGTTCTTTCTGTTTTAATGGAGCATCTCCGGCGCTGGTGGAGGGCCAGTACAGAAAGGTCAGTGTGCGAGGGGGAGTTACAATGGCTAGCAACGGGGAGATACGGCAAGCCTTAGCAGAACTAGGGTAAGTGTTCGACAAAAAACGGTCGCCGAGACTCCATTTCACCACGCCGATGTAAAGGAGGCCATATCTGGAACACCACATGCAGTAGATGAGATTAGAGGTGGTGCAGGTGAACATCTGTCTCACCTGGAAGGGCTGCTCGAGCGTGAGGGAAGGGGTATAGGGACAGCTGGTACATCCCATGGTGGCTAACCGTTTTAACTGCACTTGCCAAGAAAGGCTTTGGAAAGAGAAGTGATGGCAAGTGATGGAGAGGTGGGGAAATGGATAGAGAAATAGGTCGTACAAAGATAAAAGGGAGAGATAGAGGAGAAGACGAAATAAGAGGTGGAGGGAGAGTGAACTATCAAAGGGAGAGTGGGAAAATGAGGAGAGAGGGGAGTTCAGAGCGAGTGGGTTGGCAAAAGGGGGAGAGGGAAGCATCAGAGAGATACAGGGAGAAGGTGGGAGAGATGCAGTAAGAGTGGGAGAGGGAGGTGAGAGAGGTTGGCAGAGAGCGGGCGGCACAGAGAGGGAGAATAGAGTGTGTAGGGGAGAGAGTAACAGTTCAGAGAGAGAATAGCAGTAAAGATGGAGAGAGAGAAAGAGAGGAGGGAGAGATGCTGCATCATTCGCCGTTTGTTCTACTGTTAAGACAATTCTGAGGCGGCAATGGTTCTGTTCACTGAGTGTCTGAATTTTTGGGTCGTTCCTCCTCAGAGGTGATGAAGGTAGAGAATGTTGTTGTCCCAAGGCAAAGCCTGATCCATTCCAGGCAAGCAAGGACTAAATGCTTACTAGGGGTCGCCGCGAGTGTGGGGTTGAGGTTACAATCAGTTCAGCCGCGATCACATTGAGTGATAAAACAGAGTGGGGTCCATTTTAGTCTCAGGTGATCTGTTGAACTAAATCATCACGCTGTGGACAAAGGTTGTCCAGTCCACATTCAAACTGTGCACCAGAATCCTTGAGAGGGTCCCTTGAATTTGGGATTGCCTTGCTGAGTGAAGGAAATCAGATAATCAACATGTGGTGGAGAGTTGGATCCGATGGAGTTTGAAACAATATTCCCTTTGCTGGAACAATGCCGCTCCCTATTTCCGTCCCTCAGTTTCGCCACAATTCCCAGTCTTCGTAGTTTCTCAATTAATTCCCCGAATAAATCACAATCAGTCACAATGGGGATTTCACTTGGCTGATGTAATCTGTTTACGAGTAATTACAAAATCACTATTTTTTAAACTCTGTTAAAACTGTATAGTCCCGGTGGAGATGGAAAATGGTATAAAATCTCCGGGAATGTTATGTCCCAGCATTTCATTCCGAGAGATTACCGGTAGCACAGGGGACACGTCGCTGGGCAGAGAAAATGGGGGAAAAGGTTTTGCAATATGACAACGTGGAGAAAATCTTGTACGTGATCATTGCTGCCGTTGGAGTCCCTGGTGAGTGAGCAGAACAATTCATGTTTTATAACTCCGTCTGTACACCGGTGTTGGCCTGATTCTGTTCGTGTTACATGTTTCCCAACTGATGATCGTTGTACAAGAATATGTGACTATATCAATTCTCTCAGTGAATTAACGCTGTAATTTTTCTTATTTTCAGACAGCCGAAACTAACCCTCTTTTTCTCCCACTGCCGGATCCCACTAGAATGTTGTTCTTGCCTTCAGTGGGACCTTGCCCAGAGTTGTCCCAGTGCTCGGGACAGGCAGCTCTCCGGGTCGGTGTGACTGGGAGGGGTTTACATTGTGAAGTTCACTGTGTCTGAGTTATTGATCAGAGTAAACACCCGCTCTTGTGGAGACGTCTCACTGTGGAGTCTGTCACAGTCGGTTTCCACCGCCTGTTGGTCAATAATTGGATCGATCTCCTGAACCAGTGGCTGCGGATCTACCGGCGTGTGTTGTTACCGAACTGAACTCACTGTGGAATGAATCCATTAACGGAGCCGCTCCGCTGCCTGACCCTAAGTTGTCCCTGCCTTCCGCTGGAACCCTCCTCGCCCCCATCAGATGCCGAGTTCCCAGAGCCCTGGTTAAACGCGGCCGGTCACAGTTAAGTCTGTGAAACCGGCCCCATCGGAGACTGTGAGCGGGGTTAAATGTAGACAGGACCATTCCGCCTATTGTAGCGGGCGGCTGCTCGTTCCCTCCCCGCCCTTTACCCCGCCCGTCGTCTTATCTCCTCTCCCCTGAAGCAGGCAGGTCGGGCACAGTCGGAGCCGGGTCTGACGTTGTTAAACCTGCAGCCGCGCACCGACCCCAACACTCCTGATCTTCAGCTGAAAGTGGAGCCGGTGTTCAGCCCCGGAGACCGTGTTCAGTAATGCCCAGTGTCCGCTCCCCTTCTCTTTCCGCAGTGAATTTAATGGCGATTGTGATTCTGTCCCGGGGCAAGTGCGGCCTCTCCACCTGCACCACTCGCTACCTGGTGGCCATGGCAGCGGCTGATCTACTCACCCTGATCACCGCGGTCATTTTGTATCAGATCCGATACCATTACTTTAATTGGAGTTTCCTGTCCATCACCCCTGTGTGCAGCATTAACCTTGTACTGCAGTCTGCAGCTACAGACTGTTCTGTTTGGTTCACCGTCACTTTCACCTTTGATCGCTTTGTCGCCATTTGTTGCCAGAAGC
>NC_135991.1:15061850-15194230 GCF_053455715.1 Rhinoraja longicauda | reverse complement strand
GAGAGAGAGAGAGAGAGAGAGAGAGAGAGAGAGAGAGAGCGCCACGCTCCCCAGACCGGTCCCCAGTGCGGGGGAGAGGGGGCGATTGGGAGAATGTGAGGGGCTGGGGGTCCCGGAGCGGGACCGGCGATGGGATCATTCGCCCGGGACTGACAGCTGGAAGATGCGGCGGTGAATGTGAGGAGCCGGAGCCCGGAGCTGAGAGACTGCGGCCGCTTGTGGGATGCGCTCAGGGCGCGGGTTTATTAATGAGCCGCAGCGCTGAGGTGAGCGGATATTTCACCGCGTTCTTCACCTGCTCCCTGAACTTGGACTGGGTCACCGCGTAAATAAATGTGTTGGTGCAGCAGCTGAGATTCCTCAGAAAAAAACAGACGTACTCAAAGATCCATTGGGAATCATTCAGATCATTTCCAATCCCTGTGATCTGATAATAGACGAAGTTTACAACATACGTCAGCCACAGAAGGATGAAGCTGCCGGAGATGGTGAAGAGTAAAACCACAGACCTCCTCCCTGCTCTCCATCTCCGGGTCACTGCGCTTCTCCCCCTTGCTCCGACCCCTCAGCCCCTGACGGACCCGACTGGCCACTAAAATGTGCCGGACTGTCAGAGCGTTGAGCAGCAGGATCACAGCGAAAGGGAGGAACGGAGTTAAAACCGTGTCGATCCAGTCAAATGCCACCCACCCGGGGTCAGTGTAATAACTGTCCACCGCGTCACAGCCCCACGTGACATTGTCGATGGTTGTCCAGGGTTCCCGTGTGAAGTAGCGAGGAACGTTTTTCAGACAGAGCAGAACGTCGGCTGTTGCGAGAACTGCAGCCGCAGTTTTCCCGGTGCAATATTTAGTTTTCAGCTTCTGGCAACAAATGGCGACAAAGCAATCAAAGGTGAAAGTGACGGTGAACCAGACAGAACAGTCTGTAGCTGCAGACTGCAGTACAAGGTTAATACTGCACACAGGGGTGATGGACAGGAAACTCCAATTAAAGTAATGGTATCGGATCTGATACAAAATGACCGCGGTGATCAGGGTGAGTAGATCAGCCGCTGCCATGGCCACCAGGTAGCGAGTGGTGCAGGTGGAGAGGCCGCACTTTCCCCGGGACAGGATCACAATCGCCATTAAATTCACTGCGGAAAGAGAAGGGGAGCGGACACTGGGCATTACTGAACACGGTCTCCGGGGCTGAACACCGGCTCCACTTTCAGCTGAAGATCAGGAGTGTTGGGGTCGGTGCGCGGCTGCAGGTTTAACAACGTCAGACCCGGCTCCGACTGTGCCCGACCTGCCTGCTTCAAGGGAGAGGAGATAAGACGACGGGCGGGGTAAAGGGCGGGGAGGGAACGAGCAGCCGCCCGTTACAATAGGCGGAATGGTCCTGTCTACATTTAACCCCGCTCACAGTCTCCGATGGGGCCGGTTTCACAGACTTAACTGTGACCGGCCGCGTTTAACCAGGGCTCTGGGAACTCGGCATCTGATGGGGACGAGGAGGGTTCCAGCGGAAGGCAGGGACAACTTAGGGTCAGGCAGCGGAGCGGCTCCGTTAATGGATTCATTCCACAGTGAATTGAGTTCGGTAACAACACACGCCGGTAGATCCGCAGCCACTGGTTCAGGAGATCGATCCAATTATTGACCAACAGGCGGTGGAAACCGACTGTGACAGACTCCACAATGAGACGTCTCCACAAGAGCGGGTGTTTACTCTGATCAATAACTCAGACACAGTGAACTTCACAATGTAAACCCCTCCCAGTCACACCGACCCGGAGAGCTGCCTGTCCCGAGCACTGGGACAACTCTGGGCAAGGTCCCACTGAAGGCAAGAACAACATTCTAGTGGGATCCGGCAGTGGGAGAAAAAGATGGTTAGTTTCGGCTGTCTGAAAATAAGAAAAATTACAGCGTTAATTCACTGAGAGAATTGATATAGTCACATATTCTTGTACAACGATCATCAGTTGGGAAACATGTAACACGAACAGAATCAGGCCAACACCGGTGTACAGACGGAGTTATAAAACATGAATTGTTCTGCTCACCCACCAGGGACTCCAACGGCAGCAATGATCACGTACAAGATTTTCTCCACGTTGTCATATTGCAAAACCTTTCCCCCCATTTTCTCTGCCCAGCGACGTGTCCCCTGTGCTACCGGTAATCTCTCGGAATGAAATGCTGGGACATAACATTCCCGGAGATTTTATACCATTTTCCATCTCCACCGGGACTATACAGTTTTAACAGAGTTTAAAAAATAGTGATTTTGTAATTACTCGTAAACAGATTACATCAGCCAAGTGAAATCCCCATTGTGACTGATTGTGATTTATTCGGGGAATTAATTGAGAAACTACGAAGACTGGGAATTGTGGCGAAACTGAGGGACGGAAATAGGGAGCGGCATTGTTCCAGCAAAGGGAATATTGTTTCAAACTCCATCGGATCCAACTCTCCACCACATGTTGATTATCTGATTTCCTTCACTCAGCAAGGCAATCCCAAATTCAAGGGACCCTCTCAAGGATTCTGGTGCACAGTTTGAATGTGGACTGGACAACCTTTGTCCACAGCGTGATGATTTAGTTCAACAGATCACCTGAGACTAAAATGGACCCCACTCTGTTTTATCACTCAATGTGATCGCGGCTGAACTGATTGTAACCTCAACCACACACTCGCGGCGACCCCTAGTAAGCATTTAGTCCTTGCTTGCCTGGAATGGATCTGGCTTTGCCTTGGGACAACAACATTCTCTACCTTCATCACCTCTGAGGAGGAACGACCCAAAGATTCAGACACTCAGTGAACAGAACCATTGCCGCCTCAGAATTGTCTTAACAGTAGAACAAACGGCGAATGATGCAGCATCTCTCCCTCCTCTCTTTCTCTCTCTCCATCTTTACTGCTATTCTCTCTCTGAACTGTTACTCTCTCCCCTACACACTCTATTCTCCCTCTCTGTGCCGCCCGCTCTCTGCCAACCTCTCTGCCCTCCCACTCTTACTGCATCCCTCCCTCCTTCTCCCTGTATCTCTCTGATGCTTCCCTCTCCCCCTTTTGCCAACCCACACGCTCTAAACTCCCCTCTCTCCTCATTTTCCCACTCTCCCTTTGATAGTTCACTCTCCCTCCACCTCTTATTTCGTCTTCTCCTCTATCTCTCCCTTTTATCTTTGTACGACCTATTTCTCTATCCATTTCCCCACCTCTCCATCACTTGCCATCACTTCTCTTTCCAAAGACTTTCTTGGCAAGTGCAGTTAAAACGGTTAGCCACCATGGGATGTAACATCTGTCCCTATACCCCTTCCCTCACGCTCGAGCAGCCCTTCCAGGTGAGACAGATGTTCACCTGCACCTCCTCGAATCTCATCTACTGCATGTGGTGTTCCAGATATGGCCAACTTTACATCGGCGTGGTGAAATGGAGTCTCGGCGACCGTTTTTTGTCGAACACTTACCCTAGTTCTGCTAAGGCTTGCCGTACCTCCCCGTTGCAAGCCATTGTAACTCCCCCTCGCACACTGACCTTTCTGTACTGAGCCTCCACCAGCGCCGGAGATGCTCCATTAAAACAGAAAGAACTCCTCTTCATAGTCCGCTTGTGAACCTTGCAAACTATTGGTATGAACATTAGCAAATGCCAGGTAACTAACGTGCAACTTCCCTCTTTTTCCTCGCCCTTTCTCTTGCTTCACGCGGACTCGCACCTCTTCATCCCCTCCACCTCACCTTCAACCGATATTCCCTCATCTCTCTTTATAATTCCAACCTGCTCAATCCTTATCTCGCAACTTTTATCTTTTAACCTCTGGTCTCAACCACCTAACTATGAAAACGTTATTCACCCACCCACGCCCTCCCCGGCCATCCGCTGAACGTGCCGACCGTCACTTACCCGGACTCCAGGTCCCCGCGGGCCTCCCCCAGCGACCGTGCTGACCTGCGCCGCTCCACCGCCGAGCAACAGGTCACAGCCGTCGCTGTACCCGCCCCCCGGGACCAACAACAGGCTGCAGCTCCACCTGGCCCACACACACCGCGCTGGGCCCACAGCCCCCACCAGGCAGAGCCCCTCAGCACTGCTGGGTCCTACTGCCCACCCTCTACTACAGGTAACTGCAGCAGGGGTTCCAAGGGATCTCCCCCTTCCCCCTCCAGCCAGTTGACCCCCAGTACTCCCCACATCGGTCCTCATGCCCCCTTCTTCCCAGCTAACCCACCACCCCCCACCATACATCCCCTCCACCTGCCCCCCTGCCTCCATCCGACCCCAAACCCCACCATTGCCGGGTGTTCACCATCCCCCCTGACCTCCCCCTTTCAGACACCGAACGGTCGGTCCTCAGCAGAGGCCTTACCTTTGTTCCCCTCCGCCCCCACATCAACGAGTTCCGCGTCCGCCATGACGTGGAGCTCTTCTTCCGCCGTCTCCGCCTCCGAGCCTTTTACCATGGCAAGGAGTCCCGACCCCCCACTGATGACCCCCTGCTCCCGTCTCCAACGGACCCCCTCCACTTTTACCCCCCAGTATGGCCTACTACCCTCAATAGAACTTTTTATCTCAAACTGCCGGCGTGACATCAGCCGCCTCAAATTTTCCACTCCCCTGACTAACTCCAACCTCTCCCCTCCTGAACGTGCAGCCCTCCACTCACTCCGCAACAACCCGGACTTAATAATTAAACCCGCTGACAAGGGAGCGGCTGTGGTAGTCTGGCGTGCTGACCTCTACCGCACCGAGGCCAGACGACAACTATCAGACACCTCTTCCTACCTATCCCTGGACCATGACCCCACCGATAAACACCAGACCTTCATCAGCAGCACCATCACCGACCTCACCAACTCCGGCGATCTACCCCTCAGTGCCTCCAATCTCATAGTTCCCCAGCCCCGCACGGCCCGATTCTACCTCCTACCCAAAATCCACAAACACAACTGTCCCGGCAGACCCATTGTCTCTGCCTGCTCATGCCCCACCAAACATATCTCTACCTACCTCGACTCCATCCTATCCCCCCTGGTTAAATCCCTCCCCACCTACGTCCAAGACACCTCACACGCTCTCCATCTCCTGGATAACTTCCGGTTCCCAGGCCCCCACTCCCTCATTTTCACCATGGATGTCCAGTCACTCTACACTTCCATCCCCCCACAAGGATGGTCTCGAAGCCCTCCGTTTCTTCCTCGACCGTAGAACCAGGCAATCCCCATCGACCAACACTCTCCTCCGCCTAGCAGAGCTGGTTCTTACCCTCAACAACTTCTCCTTTGACTCCTTCCACTTCCTCCAAACCAGAGGCGTAGCTATGGGCACTCGCATGGGCCCTAGCTACGCCTGCGTCTTTGTCGGGTACGTCGAACAATCCCTGTTCCAGACGTACACTGGCCCCATCCCCGAACTCTACCTCCGCTACATCGACGACTGCATTGGTGCTACCTCTTGCACCCATGCAGAACTCACTGGCTTCATACACTTCACCTCCAATTTCCATCCTGCCCTTAAATATACCTGGGCTATCTCTGACATCTCCCTCCCTTTTCTGGACCTCACCATCTCCATCACAGGAGAAAAACTAGTGACGGACATTTACTACAAGCCCACCGACTCGCACAGCTATCTGGACTACACTTCTTCCCACCCGGTCCCCTGCAAAAAGTCTATCCCCTACTCCCAATTCCTCCGTCTACGCCGCATCTGCGCCCGGGATGAGGTGTTTCAGACTAGGGCTGCCGAGATGTCCTCGTTTTTCAGAAAACGGGGCTTCACCTCCTCCATTATAGATGAGGCTCTCACTAGGGTCTCTTCTACATCCCGCAGCTCCGCTCTTGCTCCCCCTCCCCCCACTCGCATCAAGGACAGGATCCCCCTCGTTCTCACCTTCCACCCCACCAGCCATCGGATCCAACATATCATACACCAACAGTTCCGTCACCTACAACAGGACCCCACCACTGGCCATATGTTCCCATCCCCTCCCCTCTCTAAGTTCCACAGAGACCGTTCCCTCCGCAACTCCCTGGTCCACTCGTCCCTTCCTACCCAAACCACCCTAACCCCGGGCACTTTCCTTTGCAACCGCACGAGATGCAACACCTGTCCCTTTACCTCCCCCATTCAACTCCATCAAAGGACCCAAACAGTCTTTCCAGGTGAGACAGAGGTTCACCTGCACCTCCTCCAACCTCATCTATTGCATCCGCTGCTCTAGATGTCAACTTATTTATATCGGAGAAACCAAGCGCAGGGTCGGCGATCGCTTCGCTGAACACCTGCGCTCGGTCCGCATTAACGCAACTGATCTCCCGGTGGCCCAGCACTTTAACTCCCCCTCCCATTCCCAGTCTGACCTCTCTGTCATGGGCCTCCTCCAGTGCCACAGTGAGGCCGCCCGCCGGAAATTGGAGGAGCAGCACCTCATATTTCGCCTGGGCAGTTTGCGGCCCGGTGGTATGAACGTCGACTTCTCCAACTTCAGATAGCTCCTCTGTCCCTCCCTTCCCCTCCTCCTTCCCAGATCTCCCTCTATCTTCCTGTCTCCACCTATATCCTTCCTTTGTCCCACCCCCGACTTCAGTCTGAAGAAGGGTCTCGACCCGAAACGTCACCCATTCCTTCTCTCCCGAGATGCTGCCTGACCTGCTGAGTTACTCCAGCATTTTGTGAATAATTCACCCACTCATCATTTAACTCACTTTGTCCTGCTGTTCCAGCCTTCTCCAGCTTCCCACCAGAATCAGTCTGAAGAAGGGTTTCGAACCGAACTTCACCCATCCATGTCCTTAGCAGGCTTAGCCAGTTCGGCGTGCCCACCACAACACTCACCAACATCTACAGATGCACCATAGAAAGTATTTTATCAAGATGCATCACAGCTTGGTTTAGGAACAGCTCCATACAAGAACGCAAGAAATAGCAGTGAATTGTCCAGACCATCGCACAAACCAACCTCCCATATATTGACTCAATTTATAAACAATGCTGCCTCGGCAAGGCCAGCAGCATAATCAAGGACGAGTTGCACCCTTGCCACTCCTGCTTCTCCTCTCTCCCATCAGGCTAAATGTACAGAAGTGTGAAAATGTACACCTCCAGTTTCAGGGTCAGTGTCGTCCCAGCTGTTATCAGGCAACGCAGTTATCCCACTACAACCAGAAAGCAGTGCTGAACTACTATCTACCTCTTTGTTGATCCTCGGACTATCCTCGGTCGGATTTTGCAGGCTTTACCTTGCACTGAACGTTATCCCCTTATCATGTATCTATACTCTGTAAATGGCTCGACTGTAATGAAGTATTTTGTTTCCATTGACAGGGTAAAACGCAACAAAAGCCTCGGTACACGTGACAATAAACTGCACTGAACTGACATACTCAACTAGATTTCTCCAGAGCTGCAGCCTGACTCGAATTGGATATTGATTGTGTGTGACAGTGTGAGTGTGCGAGTCCGTGCAAGAGTGTGCTAGCACATGTATGCGAGTGTGAATGTGTGAGATTGTGCACATGAGTCGGTGTGTGTGTGTATGCGTTAGTGTATGAAGTTTCAGGAATTTCAATGATTCAGTGATACCTTATTATGACGTACCCAGGTAGAGTGAAATGCTTAGTTTTGCAGACTACCCGGTAACATCATGTAGCAGACCTCACCTAGGCGGTACAAAAGTGTCGCCACATTTTGACGCCGACAAAGTTACAAACGTTGGCCGAATAGTTGTATTCCATGCCTGCCGCCGCACCGCGGATCGCCCCTTCGTTCTCGGCGGCCTTTCTCGCTCTCCGACGATCCACCTCGCTCTCTGCGGTTCCTCGCGGCTCGCACCTCGCTTCCTAGGCGCGGTTCTCATCGCCATCCGCGGTGGACGAGCCGGGTCGACCGGGCCGACTGAAGGGCTTGGCCCCGGGTCACCGGGAACACTCCCGGCCACGCTGCGCTGCGCTGCTCGCCGCGAACATCCAAGGATACACTCAATCCCAAATGTGCACTTGTGCATGCGGGTCTGCGTGTGAAAGAGCGGTAGACTATGTAAGAGTGCATATATTTGTGTGTGTGTGTCTGTCTGTGCGAGTGCGTGAGTGTGCGTGTGAGTGTGTGAGCATTAGTAAGTGTGGATGCAAGTGCGATTGAATCTATCTGTGTCTCTTAGTGGGAGAATGCATGTGGGTTTGTGAAGGACAGTGTTTTTATGCGTCTGTGCGTGTGTGTGGCTGTTTGTGGGAATGTGAGAGAATATGTGGTATGTGAGTTTGTCAGAGTGTTTGAGTATGTAATTCTTTGATTGTATGTGTGTGTGTGTGTGTGTGTGTGTGTGTGTGTGTGTGTGTGTGTGTGTGTGTGCGTGTATGGGAGAGTATATGGTGGCGTGTGAATATCTGTTAGTGTGAGTGCATGTGTACGTGTGATTGTATGTGAGAATGTGTGAGAGTATATTTGATTGTTTGTGATTGCATTTGAGAGATTATCTTTGTCTTCGTGAGCGGGTATGTATGTGCGTGTTTGACTGTGTTTGAGGGTGTGAACATATGTGTTTGTAATGATGTAAT
This sequence comes from Rhinoraja longicauda, assembly GCF_053455715.1. Taxonomy (NCBI): domain Eukaryota; kingdom Metazoa; phylum Chordata; class Chondrichthyes; order Rajiformes; family Arhynchobatidae; genus Rhinoraja; species Rhinoraja longicauda. The sequence continues at coordinate 15,185,669 of NC_135991.1, read as the reverse complement.
GGCATACTGTGGGTTTTAGTGACGACGTGACACGCTGTGGGGCATTACTGATGGAGTGACACACTGTGCAGTGGAACTGATGGAGTGACACAATGTATGGTAGTAATGGTGGATTAACACACTGTGGGTTGGTACAGATGGAGTGACACACTTTGGAGTTGTATTGATGAAGTGACACACTGCGCAGTAGTACTGGTGGAGTTACACACTGTGCAGTGCACTGATGGAGTGACACAATGTGGGGGTAGTACTGATGGAGTGACACAATGCGCTGTGTTGTTGTTGTTGATCGTCCTTCGGGTTCGAAGATGACCATGACTTCACTTTCAGTTGGAGGATTGGTGACTGTGGGTCCTGAAGTGACTGGTGAGGCCAATCCGGGCCCGGAAGGCACGCCCACACGTAGGACACAAGTGGATGGGTGCTGCAGTGGAAGTGGACGTAGCCCGGGCCTTGCGCGCGGTGCGTTTCCTCTGGGCCTCTGCAGTGCGTCTGTTCTCTGCTGCACGGGTTCCTGTGGTGAGCTTGCCACGCCAGGTTGGACGGTCCAGAGCAAGAGACTCCCAAGTGCTGAGGTTGATGTCCAAGTCTTTGAGGGACACTTTGAGGCAGTCCTTAAACAGTTTCTTCTGTCCTCCTACTGAGCGTTTGCCCTGACACAGTTCTCCATACAGAAGCTGTTTTGGCAGTCGACTCTCGGGCATTCTGACGACATGGCCTGCCCATCTGGCTTGGGATTTCCGTAGAAGGGTGTGGACGCTGGGAATTCCGGTCCGTTCCAAGACCTCTGCGTCGGGAATTTTGTCCTGCCACCTGATGTGAAGGAGTCTGCGTCGGCAGCTCACGTGAAAGTGGTTGAGCTGTTTGGCATGTCTGCTGTAGACAGTCCAGGTCTCACCGGCAAAGAGAAGAGTGGTGAGTACCACTGCACGGTAGACCTTCAGCTTGGTGGTAAGGCCGAGTCCTCTCCGCTCCCAAACATTCTCACGGAGTCGCCCAAAGGCAGCGCAGGTCTTGGCAATCCTGTTGTTGACCTCAGCGTCAATGTTCACCACTGGCGAGAGTGTACTGCCTAGATAGGTAAAGCTATCGACTGCTTGTAGGTTCTGCCCCTTCACCGTGATGTGTGGTTCCTGGTAGGGCTTTCCAAGCGTGGGCTGGTACATAACTTCAGTCTTTTTGGTGCTAATGGAGAGACCAAAAGTTGTCACAGGGCTGTGAGAAGCAGTCCATTTCATGCTGCATCTTCTGCTCTGTGCTGACGTTGCGGCACCAGTCATCAGCAAACAAGAAATCTCTGATGATGGTCTCATTCACCTTTGTCACAGCTTGCAGACGCCTGAGGTTGAACAGCCTGCTGTCAGTCCTGTACCTGATGTGTATTCCATCCTATAATATAAGAAAATAACTGCAGATGCTTGTACAAATCGATTTATTCAAAAAATGCTAGAGTAACTTAGCAGGTCAGGCAGCATCTCGGGAGAGAAGGAATGGGTGACGTTCCATCCCGGCAGTCACGGAAGGCATCAGTCAGCATGGCAGAGAAGACCATGCTGAAAAGTGTAGGGGCAAGAACACAACCTTGCTTCACGCCGTTTGTTACTGGAAAGGCTTCCGACTCGTCTCCATCATCTTGCACTTTCACCATCATGCCGTCATGGAACTGCTGCACAATCGTGATGAACTTGCTGGGACAGCCAAACTTCTGCATTATCCACAAGCCATCACTGCTGGCAGTGTCGAAGACGTTTGTCAGATCGAGGAATGTCACGAACAGGTCGCTGTGCTGCTCTTGGCATTTTTCCAGGAGTTGGCGAGCAGCAAATATCATGTCGACAGCACGGAAACCACACTGGATTTCTGGAAGGAGACCCTGCTCAAGGTGTTGAATGAGACGGTTGAGCAGGATGCGAGCCAAGATCGTCCCATCTTTGGAAAGGAGGGAGATGCCTCAATGATTGTCGCAAGACTGGCGGTTGCCTTTCCTCTTGTAGATGTGGACCATGCTGGCATCTTTCAGCTGTTGTGGGACCTTCCCTTCATTCCACTTGGACTGGAAGAGTTCAGTCAGCTTCTGCATCATGACAGGGCCTCCTACTTTGAACACCAGCACTACACTGTAGTACTGATGGAGTGACACCAGTTGATGCAGTTCGTGCGGATTAACACACTGTGGGTTGGTGCAGATGGAGTGACACACTGCAGTAGTACTGATGAAGTGACATACTTTGCAGTAGTTCTGATGGGGTGATACACCGTGGGCCTCTAATGTAGTAACACACTGCGGGTAATACTGATGGAGTGACACAATGAGTAGTACTGTTGTTATGACAAACTGTGGAGTGGTACTGACGAAGTGACACACAGTGGAATAATATTGATTTAGTGACAAATTGTGAGGTAGTTCTGTCGCAATGACATACTGTGAGAAAGAATTGATGGATGAAACACTGTGGGGTAGACTAATGGTGTGATACATTGTGAGGTAGTACTGAGGAACTGGCACACTGTGGCGTTGAATTGATGGACTGACACCCTGGGTTCGTACTGATATAGTTCCACACTGAAGTAGTACTGACGGAGTGACAAACTGTGTGGTAATACTCATGTCATTGCATCAGTACTACCACGCCATTTGTCACTCCATCACCCCACCCCTTGGGGTAAAACTGATGAAGTGACACGCTGTGGAGCAGTACTGATGAAGTGACAAACTGCGCGGTTGTACTGATGGAGTGACATACTTCGGTGTAGTGCTGATTGAATGACACACTGGGGTAATATGTACAGAATGGCGCACAGTGGGCGAGTATTGAAGTATTGACATAATGTTCGGTGGTACTGTCGTGTTGCACATTGTGACTTCCACACTGACTGACGGTGGGGCAGTACAGATGGAGGGTTACACTGTTGGGTAATACTAATTGAATGAGTCCGTGTGGTTGTACATAATGGAATAACAAACTTAAGGCAGTACTGTTGGAGTACATCACTGTGGTGTAGTACTGATGGAATAACATATTGTAGGGTAGTACTGATGGAGTGACACGCTCCAGTGTTGTACTGATGGAGTGGAACACTGTGGAGTAGTACTGGTGTAATGACCTATTGTAGAGGTGTGTTGATGGAATGACACACTGTGGGGTAGCACGGATGTAATAGCACATTCTGTTGGAGTGACGCAGTAATACTGATGGACTGAGACGCTCTGCGGTAGTACTGTTGCGATGACAAACTGTGGTGACATATTGATGGAATTACACGCTATGGAGTCGCAGCGATGGGTTAGCACACTGTGGGGTATTGCGGATGGAATGACACATTTGAGATAGTCCTGATGTTGTGAAACACTTTGGGGAGTACTGATGGAAGAACATACTGCGGGGAGCATTGGTGGAGTGACACGTTCTAGGGTTGTACTGGAGTGACATGATGTGGGGCAGTACCGATGTAGTGTAGCAATATGGAGTTGTATTGATGCTGTGAGACACTATGTGGTTTCACCGACGGTGTGACACTGGGCGGTAGTACAGTTGTGATGACAAACCGTGGTGTAGTACTAATGCAGTGACACACTGTTTGGTAATACTGATGGAATGACACAATTTGTGGCAGCACTTATGGAGTGACCCACTGGGATAGTCCTGATTGAATGATAAACATCGGGTAGTGCTAATGGCGTGAGGCATTGTGGGGAAATACTAATAGAGTGAAACTGTGGGGAATTACTGATGGAGTGACACAGTGAGATAGGGCTGATGGAGGGACATACTGTGGGGAATACTTATGGAGTGACACGCTGCGTGGTAGTACTGATGGAGTGATAATGGATTGTTCTGATGGGTACGTTTTACTCAGTATCATTCTCTAAAGCACGCATTGAGTGGGAGACCAAAACATCACAGGTCTGGACACAAGATCGCCATTTTAACTCTCTGTGTATTTTTGCAGCTGCGCAGGCACAGCTTTACCATATTATTGCATGTATACATCACATAAAAGCTTTACCATATTGTTGCATGCATACATCACTTATCTCCCCCCTTAGAATTGTGCTACTTTTTTTTATCATAATGATCTTTACACATTATGTTTCCAAAGTATTTTTCTATAACAAACCCCCATTTAAGTAAGTCCAAAAACATGCATCATTTTGGTATCTATTTACAATCCAAATCAAAGTTTACATAACCAATTCATCTTTTGAATATGATTATCATCTTCAATGTAATGCCGAAAGAGTATTCACGCTACAGTCCTTTCCATTAATGATAACCAGATTTTTATGGTGGTTACATTGTCCATATAACCAAGTCCGTATAATCAAGTCCGTATAGTCAAGTCCGTTTTCAGAATCCGTAATAATCCGGTCGTTTTCAATTTCTCTTTGTGTACTGCTTACTCCCTGAATTGGTTTCTTCGTTGCGCTCTGATGTTGCGTCCTCGACGGCGTCATCGTGGTTGCTTTCGTTGACATTTTCAGGTGCAACGCTTCTTTCGTGTTTGCTTTCGTTGAAGTTTCCCTGTGCAACGCTTCTTTCGTTGACACCTTCATCGCGCACTTTGGCGTACCCCTGTCGAAATCTATCGAATCTCCCGTTCCGTTGGTTGTGGGAGAGTCGATTTCACGTTTCAAAATCTGGTCTGCGTGACGTTTCCAGATTTCTACCCCATTGACGTGAACCTCGACCTGGTACGAGACAGGACCTAGCTTCTTTGCGATGTGTCCTGGTACCCCTTTCTCCCCTCTCGCTTAGTTGCGCACTAGCACGCTCTCTCCCTCCTCAAATTCTCGAGCTGGGCGCGAATCGCGGTGCAACTTTTACGAGAGTTGTTTGTCATCAATGGTCGCTCTTTCATCTGGCACCGCGATGCTGAAACGCGTGCGAATTTTCTTTTTCATCAGCATTTCAGCCGGCTTTTGCGTTGTAGTAGTTTGCGGCGTTGAACGATACGAGATGAGGAATTGAGCGACACACGTTTGCAGCGGTCCTGACATCTGGCGGAGCGCTGCCTTCACCGTCTGCACGGCGCGCTCTGCGAGACCATAGGTTGCTGGATGGTATGGCGCACTTTTGACATGACGAATGCCATTCGCTTTCATGAACGTTGCGAACTTTGCGCGAGTGAAACATGGGCCGTTGTCAGAAACCAGTGTATGCGGAAGGCCATGTGCCGCGAACATGAAGCGAAGCTTGTCCATAATGACGTCACTGGTTGATTCACTTGTGATATGCTCTTCAATCCACTTTGAATATGCGTCGATGAGAACAAGCAACATCTTTCCTTGCACCGGGCCGGCATAATCGACATGAACTCGCGACCACGGTTGACTAGGATGCTCCCATGAATGCAATGGTGCTTTGGGCGGATCCCGCTGATGAATTTCGCATTCTGAACACGCTTGGACTTTGTGCTCTGTCCTTATAGATTCCAGGTCACCACACACAACCTCTAGCGATCGCTTTCATCTTCACAATACCCGGATGGACATCATGCACTTCCTCGATCATTTGCGAGCGACATTGGGGTGGTAGTACAACACGACTACCCCAGAGAAGACAACCCTCGTGAACGCTCAGCTCCACTTTGCGACTGAAGTAGGACTTGAAATCATCATTTGGTGGGTTTTCTGGCCACCCGCTCATGATGTATTCGCGAACACGAGACAGAATCGGATCCCTCTGTGTCATGGTGCGAACACGCGACGGAGTGATGGGCGATTTCTCCAACTCGCTCATCAGAAAGACGATTTCTCCTGGTATTGGCGCTTGCGATACCGTTGCTCGTCGTGGGAGTCGGCTAAGCGCGTCTGCGTTGACGTTGGCTGAGCCCGGTTTGTACGCGATGTCGTAATCGTACGCTGCCAGTGTTAGCGACCAGCGAATCACTCGCGGCGAATCCATTAATGGAATCGCCTTGTCGTTACTGAACAACCCAAGAAGCGGCTTGTGGTCGGTGTTGATTACGAATCATCGTCCGTACAAGTATGTGTGGAACTTCTTGACGCCGAAGACTATGGCTAGACCCTCCTTATCCAGCTGCGAGTAGTTGCGTTCAGCGTTATTCAGACTGCATGAAGCGTAGCCTATTGGCATTTCCGTGCCATCTTCCGTGACGTGTGACAGCACTTCCCCTACTCCGTAAGGGCTGGCGTCGCAGGAGAGAACGAGCGGCTTGTTGCTGTCGTAGTGCGTCAGAACTTTGGACGATTTCAGGCTTCTCTTAGCTTGTGCGAACGCATTCCGCTGAGCTGGTCCCCAGTGCCATCGAACCGTTTTGCGCAGTAGTTGATGAAGTGGTTCGAGCATGGTTCAGATATTACGAAGGAATTTGCCGTAATAGTTCAGCATCCCAAGGAATGCCTTCAGTTCTCTGACGTTCTTCGGTTCAGCCAGCTCATCGATGGCTTTGACTCGTTCATCCACTGGCTGCAGCCCTTCAGCGCTCACCTTATGGCCCAGGTATTAGACCTCATTGACGAGAAAGGCGCATTTTCCCGTTTCAGTCGTAGGCCTGCATCTTGGAGCCTGCGGAGGACTTGTTCGAGGTTGTCGAGGTGTTCTTCCTCGGAACTCCCTGTGACGAGCAGATCGTCCAGATACACAACAACCCCAGAAATCCCCGCCAGAAGATTATCCATCGTACGCTGAAATACAGCCGGTGCTGTTGAAATGCCAAACGGCATTCTGGTGTATTGGAATAAACCACGATGGGTATTTATCGTCAGCAGTTCACGGCATCTGGACGACAAAACCAACAGCTGGTAAGCGTGCGACAGGTCAAGTTTGGTGAACTGCTTCCCCTTCGCCAACTTCGTAAAAAACTCATCAATCCGAGGTATCGGACACGTATCAGATCGAGCTGCTGTATTCACCGTTAACCTGTAGTCTCCGCAGATTCTCACGCTACCGTCTGCCTTGTCAATGGAGACAATCGGTGCCGCCCATTTCGAGTGTTGAACGGGTTCTATGATTTTCTCCTCCTTTAGGCGATCTAATTCGCGATCAACGCGATCGCGACGGGCCAGCGGCACCGGTCGAGCCTTCATGAATTTCGGTGGTACGGCCGGGTCGATGTAGATGTCGACTTCGAACCCCTTGAGCGTCCCGACTTCCGCTTTGAAGAGGTCACCGTATGTGGAGAGGAGGCTCTGTAGGCGGTCGTTCACGTTGACCTGGTTCACCTCCTGCCAGTTGAGTCGCAGAACCTTCATCCACTCACGGCCAAATAGGCTTGGCCCCGCCCCCTTCGCTACCAGCAGCTTGAACGTCGCTGTTTGCTGGCTGTGAGAGACAGGCACCGAACATTCTCCCAACAATTCCACTTTCTCTCCAGTATAAGTATGGAGAACCACGGTGCTATCACGAAGGCGTAACATTTCACCTTTTCCCCACTGGTCCTTCCACGTCTCTTCAATGATAAGCGTAAATCCAGCTCCGGTGTCGATTTGCATGGGGATAGTCTTTCCCCCCACACACATGTCCACAGTGAAAGGAGTAACTTTCTTCTCACTGTTAGTATGATAAAGACCATACACATCACCTTCCTCGGTCATTTGGTGGCTTTTTTCCGTTTTTCCGGCTGACTGCTTTTTTCTTCCACGCTGAGCATTTTTCCCACTCGACATGCACACCCGTGAGAAATGCTCTTTTTTCTTGCAGTTGAAACACTCCAACTGTTTCTCTGGACAGTCGTTCAGGTCAGCGTGGGGAGAGCCACCACAGCGATAACACAAAGATCCTCTTATGGTTCGCCGCTTGGGCTGACCACTGTGAGGCCCCATGATTTAGCGATTATATTTATCGCTTCGCTGGGCTTTTGTTTCCCGTCACGGAGAACAGCCGTGTTGCGGTCTGCCGTCTCCATAGCGGTGGCGATACCGAATGCCTTGTCGAAATCCAGCGTGGCTTCCGACAATAATCGACGCCAAATTCGGTCATCATCAATCTCACACACCAAACGATCACGTAACATTTCATTGAGCGTCGAACCATACGCACAATGTTCAGCGAAGTGACGCAACTCGGCCACATAATCAGCAACTGACTCACCCGATTGACGCTGATGAGAGTTGAATTTGTAACGCTGGACGATGACCGACGGTTTCGGGACCTTGTGATTCGTGACTGTTGACACAATCTCAGAATACTCAACTTGCCCAGGTTTCTGTGGAGCAAGTAAACTCTAGATGAGTCCGTAAGTTGATCCTCCACACACGGAAAGCAAGATAGCCCTCTTCTTTCCTGCATCTGTAATGTCGTTGGCTAGGAAGTAATATTCAATGCGCTCGGCGTACTGCACCCAGTCGCCCTGTGCAACATCAAATTCCCCTATTGAGCCAAAAATAGCCATTGTAGCCATAACAAGTCACCAAGCGAAACTTCAAAACAAGTTTATCCTCGTCGCCAATTAATGATGCGTTTTACTCAGTATCATTCTCCAAAGCACGCATTGAGTTGGAGACCAAAACAACACAGGTCTGGACACAAGATCGCCATTTTAACTCTCTGTGTATTTTAGCAGCTGCGCAGGCACAGCTTTACCATATTGTTGCATGTATACATCGCATAGCAGCTTTACCATATTGTTGCATGTATATATCACATGTATCAGGGGTGACATGTGTGGGGGGAGGGAGCCATATGTGTTGGGGGCTGGAGGTCAGGGGTGTGGGGGGCTGGGGATCAGGTTGCAGGGGGCTAGGGGTTCAATTGTGTGGGTGGTCTGGGGGTCAGTTGTGTCGGGCGCTGAGTGTCAGGTGTGTGGGTGGGCTGTGGGAGATGTGTGATGGGGCTGGGAATCAGGTGTGTGTGGGGGGGGCTGTGGTTCCGGAGTGTGGGGGGGTGGAGGGTGGCTGGAGGCACGTGTGTGGACGGCTGAGGGTCATGTGGCATGTGTGTGGGGGACTGGGATTCAGGTATTTTGGTGGCCAAGGGGTCAGGTATGTGGGTGGATTGGCGGATAAGGTGTGTAGGAGGTCAGTTGGTCAGGTGAGTAGGGGTCTGGGGGTCAAGTGTGTAGTGGACTGGGGCTCAGGTATGTGGGGAGCTGGAGGCGAGGTGTATGTGGGAGCTGTGGGTCAGGTGTATGTGGGGGGGACTGGAAGTCTGGTGCGTGTGGGCTGGGAGTCAGGTTTGTGGGGGGCTGGAGGTCAAGCGCGTGGCGGGCTAGGGATCAAGTGTGTGGCGGGATGGATATCAAGTTTGTGGGGGGCTGGGGCTCAGGTATGCAGGGGTCTGGAGTTCAGGTGTGTGTGGGGCTGTGAGTCAGGTGTGTGTGGGGGGACTGGGGGTCAGGTGTGTGGGGTGGCTGGTTGTCCATTGTGAGGGGAGACTGGGGGTTAGGTGTGAGCGGGGGCAGGGGTCAGGTGAGTGGGAGGCTGGGTGTCAGGTGTGTGGGGGCTGGATGACAGGTGTGTGGTGTGGCTGGAGGTCAGGTGTGTGCGTGGGCTTGGGGTCAGGTGTGTGGGAGGCGGGGGGACGTGTCTGGCGGGATGGGGGTCAGGTGCGTAGGGGCCTGGGGTCAGATATATGGGTGGCTGAGGGGGTCAGGTGTGTGGGGGGCTGATGGACGTGTGTGACGGGCTGGGGGTTAGGAGTGTGGGGAGCTGGGGGTTGGGAGTGTGGGGGGCGAGGGTTTTGGTGTGTGGGTGTCTGGGATCTGGGGGCCAGGTGTGTGGGGAAACTGGGGGTCAGGTGTGTGAGGGGACTGTGGTTCAGGTGTGTGGGAGGGCTGGGATTCAGGTGTGTGGGAGGGCTGGGGTCATGTGCGTGGGAGTGCTGGGCGTCAGATGTGTTGGAGGGCTGTTCGTCAGTTGTGTGGGAGGGCTGGGGTCGTGTGTCTGGTGAGTCAGTGGGTCAGGCTTGTGGGGACTGAGCGTCAGTTGTGTGAGGGTCGGGTGGTAAAGTTTGTGGAGGGCTGGGGGGTCAATTGTGTGCGGGGCTGTGAATCAGGTGTGTGGGAGGGCTGGGGTCAGGTGCATGGGAGGACGGTGTGTGTGGGGGGGCTGGGGGACTGGTGGCTGGGTGGGCTGGGGCTGGGTGTCAGGTGTGTTTGGGTCTCGGTTCAGGTGTCTGGCAGGCTGGGGGTCAGGTTTGTGGAGGGCAGGGGGTCAGGTGTGTGGAAGGGCTGGGGGTCATGTGTGTGGGGGTTCAGGTGGGTGGCAGGCTGGGGGTCAGATGTGTGGGGAGCGGGGTTTCAGGTGTGTCGGGCGCAGGGTGTCAGGTGTGTGAGTGGCTGGGTTTCAGGTGTGTGGGAGGACTGGGGGTCAGGTGTGTGGGTGGGCTGGGGCTGGGTGTCAGGTGTGTGTGGGTCGCGGTTCAGGTGTCTGGCAGGCTGGGAGTCAGGTGTGTGGAGGGCCGGAGGTCAGGTGTTTGGTGGGCTGGCGTTCAGATGGGTGGCAGGTTCGGGGTCAGATATGTGGGCGGCTTGGGGGTCAGGTGTATGGCGGGGCTGTGGGTCAGGTATGTGGGTGTTGGGTTCAGATGTGTGGGAGGGCTGGGGGTCAGTTGTGTGGAAGAGCTGGGTGTGTGTAGGATAGTGTGTGTAGGATAGTGTTAATATGCGGGGATCGCTGGGCGGCACGGACTTGGTGGGCCGAAAAGGCCTGTTTCCGGCTGTATATATATAATATCATATGATAGGTGCGTGGGAGTGCTGGGCGTAAGGTGTGTGGGAGGGCTGGGCGTCAGGTGTGTGAGAGGGCTGGGGTCGTGTGTCTGGTGAGTCAGTGGGTCAGGCTTGTGGGGACTGGGCGTCAGTTGTGTGGGGGTCGGGTATTAAGGTTTGTGGGGGGCTGGGGGTTCAATTGTGTGCGAGGCTGTGAATCAGGTGTGTGGGAGGGCTGGGGTCAAGTGCATGGGAGGACGGTGTGTGTGGGGGGGCTGGGGGACTGGTGGCAGGGTGGCTGGGAGACAAGGTGGTCAGGTGTGTGAGGGGCTGGGGGCAGGGGGGTCATGCGTGTTGGGGGCTGAGGGGTCAGATATGTGGGCGGCTGGGGGGCAGGTGTGTAGGGGCTGGGGGTCAGGTGTGTAGGGGGCTGGGGGTCAGGTTTTTTGTGGATGCAGGTCAGGTTTGTGGGTCTGGTGGACAAGTGTGTGTAGGGGGCTGGGTGTCACGTGTTTGGTGGGGCTGGTGATTCGTTTTGTGGGAGGGCTGGGGTTCACGTGAATGGGGGACAGGTGTGTGGGGCGCTGGTGCTCAGGTGTGTGGGGATTTGAGGGTCAGGTGTGTGGGTGGGCTGGTTTTCAGGTGGATTGGCGGATAAGGTTTGTGGGAGGTCAGTTGGTCAGGTAAGTGGGGGGCTGCGGGTCAAGTGTGTAGGTAGATTGTGGTTCAGGTATGTGGGGAGCTGGAGTTGAGGTGTGTGTGGGGGTTATGTGTCAGGTGTATTTGGGGGGACTGGATGTCTGGTGCGTCGGGGCTGGGAGTCAGGTAAGTGGGGGGCTGGCGGTCAGGCGTGTAGGGGGGCTGGGGATCAGGTGTGTGGGGGTCTGAGGAACAAGTGTGTGGGGGCTGGGGCTGAGGTATGCAGGGGGCTGGAGGTCAGGTTTGTGCGGGACAAGGGGTCAGGTTAGTGTTGGGGCTGGGGTTCAGTTTTGAGGGGAGGCTGGGGGTTAGTTGTGTACGTGGGATGTGGGTCAGTGGGTCAGGTGAGTGGGGGGCTGTGGGTCAGGTCAGTGGGGGGTGGAGGACTGGTGTGTGGTGTGGCTGGAGGTCAGTTGTGTGCGGGGGCTGGTGGTCAGGTTTGTGGGGGGGCTGGCGGAAGTGTGTGGTGGGCTGGCGGTCAGGTGTGTAGGGGGATGTCAGGCTTAAGAGGGGCTGAGGGTATAAGAAAATAACTGCAGATGCTGGTACAAATCGAAGGTATTTATTCACAAAGTTCTAGAGTAACTCAGCAGGTCAGGCAGCATCTCGGGAGAGAAGGAATGGGTGACGTTACGGGTCGAGACCCTTCTTCAGCCCCTCAGGGGCTGAGGTGATCAGGTATGCTGGGGGGACTGGGGGACGTATGTGGCGGGCTGGGGGTTAGGTGTGTGAGGGGCCGGGGGTAAGGAGTGTGGGGGTAAGGTTTCTGGTGTATGGGTGTCTGGGATTAGGGAGTCAGGTGTTTGGGAGGGCTGGGGTTCAGGTGTGTGGGGACTGGCGTTCCGGTGTGTGGGGGGCTGGGGGTCAGATATGTGGGGGGCTAGGTTTCAGACGTGTCGGGTGCAGGGTGTCAGGTGTGTGAGGGGCTGGGGTTCAGGTGTGTGGGAGGGCTGGGGGTCAGGTGTGTGGGTGGGCTGGGGCTGGAGGTCAGGTTTGTGAGGGTCTCTGGTTCAGTTGTCGGGCAGACTGGGTGTCAGGTGTGTGGAGGGCAGGGGGTCAGGTGTGTGGAAGGGCTGGGGTTCATATGTGTGGGGGTTCAGGTGGGTGGTAGGTTGGGGGTCAGATATGTGGGCGGCTGGGGGTCAGGTGTATGGCGGGGTTGTGGGTCAGGTATGTGGGGGCTGGGGTTCAGGTGTGTGGGAGGGCTGGGGGTCAGGTGTGTGGAAGGGCTGGGGGTCATGTGTGTGGGGGTGCTATGGGCTGGGGTTCAGGTGTGTGGGGCTGGGTGTCAGGTCTGTGGGGGGCTGAGGCTCAGGTGTGTGAAGGGCTGGCATTCAGGTGGGTGGCAGGCTGGGGGGCTGATGTGTGGGGTGCTGGGGGTCAGTTGTGTGGAGGAGCTGTGGTTCAGGAGTGTGGGGGTCTGGGCACAATTATTCAGGTGTGTGAGTGGGCTGGGGAACAGATGTGTGTGGGGACTCGGGAACAGGTGTGTGGGGGGCTGGGTGACAAGGTGGTCAGGTGTTGGGGGCTGGGGATCAGGGGTTCAGGTGTGTGAGGGGGCTGGGGACAGATGTTTGGGGGTCAGGTTGTCAGATGTGTGGAAGTCTGGGTGTCAGTTGGTCAGGTTTTGGGTGTCTGGGGGCAGGGGCCCTGATGTGTAGGAGGGTCAGGGGGTCTGACGTGTGGGGGGCTGGTGTTCGGGTGAGTCAGGTGTGTGGGTTGGGCTGGGGATCAGGTGTCCGGGGCGCTGGGGGTTAGGTGTGTAGGGGGGCTTGGTTTCAGGGGTGTGGTGAGGCTGGGTGTAAGGGGGCGGGTGTGTGGTGGGGCTCGGTGTCAGGTCTGTTGTGGGGCTGGGGATCAGGTGTTTGGGGGCGAAGGGTCAGGTGTGGGGGTATCTGGGATCAGGGGGTCAGGTGTCTGGGTATACAGGGGGTCGTGTGTGTGAGGGGCTGGTTTCGTGTGTGTGGTGAGTCAGTGGGTCATGCGTCAGCTGCTTGGGGGTCGGGAGGTCAGCTGTTTGGTGGAGGGCTTGGTTTCAGGTGTGTGGGGGGCCGGGTGTTAGGTGTGTGGGAGGGCTGGTTGTCAGGTATGTGGGGGGCTAGGAGTCAGGTGTGTTGGGGGCAGGGGGCAGGTGTGTTGGGGGGCTGTGTTTCAGGTGTGTGTGGGGCTGGGGGTCATGTGGGTAGGAGGGCTGGGGGTCAGTTGTGTTGGGGGCGGGGGCTGGGGGTCAGGTGTGTGGCAGGCAGGGGTTCAGATGTGAGGGGGCCTGGGGGTCAGGTGTGTGGGAGGGGGGCTTGGGGTCAGGCGCGTGAGGGGCTGGGGGTCAGTGTGTGGGGAGCTGGGGTCAGGTGTGTGGAGGGCTGGGGTTAGGTGTGTGGGGGTGGGCTGGGTGTCCGGTGTGTGGGGGAGGCTGAGGATCAGGGGTTCAGTCATGTGTGCGGATGGGGGTTATATATGTTGGGGTCTGGTGCAGGTGTGTGTGGGAGGGTCGCGGTCAGGGTTATGGAAGGCTGGTGAACAAAGTAAGTGTTAATTACAGTGGAAAAGGCAGTTTAAAAAGAGCGCCAAGAGGACGCTAGTAGTCAGTTTGAAAAGTCCGCAAGCAGCGCAAGGACGCCCGTTGGCTGAGAAGAAAAGTAAGTGTTGATTACAGTGGAAAAGGCAGTTTAAAAAGAGCGCCAAGAGGACGCTAGTAGTCGGTTTGAAAAGTCCGCGAGCAGAGCAAGGACGCCCGTTGGGTGAGAAGAAAAGTAAGTGTTAATTACAGTGGAAAAGGCAGTTTAAAAAGAGCGCCAAGAGGACGCTAGTAGTCAGTTTGAAAAGTCCGGGAGCAGAGCAAGGACGCCCGTTGGCTGAGAAGAAAAGTAAGTGTTAATTACAGTGGAAAGGCAGTTTAAAAAGAGCGCCAAGAGGGCGCTCGTAGTCAATTTGAAAAGTCCGCGAGCAGAGCAAGGACGCCGGTTGGGTGAGAAGAAAAGTGAGTGTTAATTACAGTGGAAAAGGCAGTTTAAAAAGAGCGCCAAGAGGACGCTAGTAGTCAGTTTGAAAAGTCCGGGAGCAGAGCAAGGACGCCCGTTGAGTGAGAAGAAAAGTAAGTGTTAATTACAGTGGAAAAGGCAGTTTAAAAAGAGCGCCAAGAGGACGCTCGTAGTCAGTTTGAAAAGTCCGCGAGCAGAGCAAGGACGCCCGTTGGCTGAGAAGAAAAGTAAGTGTTAATTACAGTGGAAAGGCAGTTTAAAAAGAGCGCCAAGAGGACGCTAGTAGTCAGTTTGAAAAGTCCTCGAGCAGAGCAAGGACGCCCGTTGGCTGAGAAGAAAAGTAAGTGTTAATTCCAGTGGAAAAGGCAGTTTAAAAAGAGCGCCAAGAGGACGCTAGTAGTCAGTTTGAAAAGTCCGGGAGCAGAGCAAGGACGCCCGTTGGCTGAGAAGAAAAGTAAGTGTTAATTCCAGTGGAAAAGGCAGTTTAAAAAGAGCGCCAAGAGGACGCTAGTAGTCAGTTTGTAAAGTCCGGGAGCAGAGCAAGGACGCCCGTTGGCTGAGAAGAAAAGTAAGTGTTAATTGAAGTGAGAAGTCAGGTAAATTGGACAATCAGGCAATTTAATTGGTGATATAAGCAAGACTTGCAAAAGGGTGCAGCCCTGTTCGGGTGCAGCCCAGTGAGGGAAGTGCCCAATGAGAAAAGTGCGAGTCTTTGGCTGCGAGTCTTGCCCAGTGAGAAAAGCGCGAGTCTTTGGCTGCGAGTCTTGCCCAGTGAGAAAAGCGCGAGTCTTTGGCTGCGAGTCTTCGGCGAGGAGGCTGAGGTGAGGAGGAGACAATTGTTTTAAGCCAGAACTGTTTATAGACACAAGGTAATGGCGGAAAAGTTGGTGTAGTGTGTTTCTTGCAGGATGTGGGAAGACAGGGACGTCGCTGGAGCTTCTGGGAACTACACCTGCAAGAACTGTGTCCAGGTGCAGCTCCTGAAGGGACGTATGGTGGAGTTGGAGAGGCAGTTGGATGATCTCAGGGCCATCCGGGAATGCGAGAGTTTCCTCGACAGGACCTATTGTGAGGCTGTCACGCCAAGGGTCCAGGTCGAGCGAAGGTGGGAGACTGTTTCAGGGGGGAGTGGACGAGGACTACAGGAGACCCCAGTGGCTGTGCCTATTGCAAACAGGTATACCCTCTTGGGAACTGTCAAGGCAGAAGACGTTTCCAGTCCGAGTGGCGGACCTGTTGGCAAGGATACTCGACAGGGGAGAGCGAAGTCAGGAAGAGCCGTAGTGGTCGGTGACTCCATCGTCCGAGGGACGGACAGAAGATTCTGTGGCAGCAGGAGGGACTTGAGGATGGTCTGTTGCCTCCCTGGTGCCAGGGTTCAACACATCACGGACCGGCTTCAGAAAATCCTAGTGAGGGAAGGCGATCAACCTGAAGTCGTTGTGCACGTGGGCACGAATGACGTCGGGCGGAAGAGGAAGGAGGTGCTACAGCGGGAGTTTAGAAAGTTGGGAAAAACACTGAGAAGTAGGACGTCGAAGGTGGTTATCTCTGGACTGCTACCGGTACCTCGTGCTAGTGAGGCCAGGAACAGAGGGATAGAGGGTATGAATTTATAGCTGAGGGGCTGGTACAGAGAGCAGGGATTTAGATTTCTGGACCACTGGGATCTCTTCTGGGCTAGGGGTGACTTGTACAAAAGGGACGGGTTACATCTTAACAGCAGGGGGACAAACATTCTGGCAGGCAGGTTTGCTAGTGTGACACCTGTGGCTTTAAACTAAGTTGTGGGGGGGAGGGGTTAACAAATTGTGAATATGAAGATGAGGTAAAAGGGAATACAGGAGATATTGCAAAAGACTCTCGGAAGAATGGGAACAGAAGTTCTAGAGGGGAAAAGAAATTAAGGGCAGGGCCAATTGTGACCGATGTGAGAGGGGATGTAAATACAGAAGTTAAAGTGTTGTACTTAAATGCGCGTAGTATAAAAAATAAAGTGGATGAGCTTGAGGCTCAGTTAGTCATGGGCAAGTATGATGATGTAGGGATCATTGAGACTTGGCTACAAGAGGACCAGGGCTGGGAACTGAATATTCAGGGGTACACAATGTATAGAAAAGACAGACAGGTGGGCAGAGGGGGTGGGGTTGCTCTGATGGTAAGGAATGATATTCATTCCCTTGCAAGGGGTGACATAGAATCAGGAGATGTTGAATCAGTATGGATAGAAATGAGAAATTGTAAGGGTAAAAAGACCCTAATGGGAGTTATCTATAGGCCCCCAAACAGTAGCCTCGACATAGGGTGCAAGTTGAATCAGGAGATAAAATTGGCGTGTCAAAAATGTAATGCTACGGTGGTTATGGGAGATTTCAACATGCAGGTAGACTGGGAAAATCAGGTTGGAAATGGACCCCAGGAAAGAGAGTTTGTAGAGTGCCTTCGAGATGGATTCTTAGAACAGCTTGTACTGGAGCCTACCAGGGAGAAGGCAGTTCTGGATTTAGTGTTGTGTAATGATCCTGATCTGATAAGAGGACTAGAGGTAAATAGCCATTAGGAGGCAGTGATCACAACATGATAAGTTTTACTCTGTATATGGAAAGGCAGAAGGGAAAATCGGAAGTGTCAGTATTACAGTATAGCAAAGGGGATTACAGAGGTATGAGGCATGGCCAAAATTGACTGGAAGGAGGCCCTAGCAGGGAAGACGGTAGAACAGCAATGGCAGGTATTCCTGGGAATAATGCAGAGGTTGCAGGATCAATTTATTCCAAAGAGGTGGAAAGACTCTAAGGGGAGTAAGAGACACATGTGGCTGACGAGGGAAGTCAGGGACAGCATAAAAAGTAAGGAGAGGAAGTATAACATAGCAAAGAAGAGTGGGAAGACAGAGGATTGGGACTCTTTTAAAGAGCAACAAAAGTTAACTAAAACGGCAATACGGGGAGAAAAGATGAGGTAAGAGGGTAAACTAGCCAATAATATAAAGGAGGATAGCAAAAGTTGTTTTAGGTACGTGAGAGGAAACAAATAGTCAAGGCAAATGTGGGTCCCTTGAAGACAGAAGCAGGGGAATTTATTATGGGAAACAAAGAAATGGCAGACGAGTTAAACCGTTACTTTGGATCTGTCTTCACTGAGGAAGATACACACAATCTCCCAAATGTTCTAGGGGCTGGAGAACCGAGGGTGATGGAGGAACTGAAGGAATTCCACATTAGGCAGGAAATGGTTTTGGGTAGACGGATGGGACTGAAGGCTGCTAAATCCCCAGGGCCTGATGGTCTGCATCCCAGGGTACTTAAGGAGGTGGCTCTAGAAATAGTGGAAGCATTGGAGATCATTTTTCAATGTTCTATAGATTCAGGATCTGTTCCTGTGGATTGGAGGATAGCAAATGTTATCCCACTTTTTAAGAAAGGAGGGAGAGAGAAAACGGGTAATTATAGACCAGCTAGTCTGACATCAGTGGTGGGGAAGATGCTGGAGTCAATTATAAAAGACGAAATTGCTGAGCATTTGGATAGCAGTAACAGGATCATTCCGAGTCAGCATGGATTTACGAAGGGGAAATCATGCTTGACAAATCTACTGGAATTTGTTGAGGATGTAACTAGGAAAATTGAAAGGGGAGGGTCAGTGTATGTGGTGTACCTCGACTTTCAGAAAGCCTTCGACAAGGTCCCACATAGGAGATTATTGGGTAAAATTAGGGCACATGGGATTGAGGGTAGGGTACTGACATGGATAGAAAATTGGTTGACAGACAGAAAGCAAAGAATGGGGATAAATGGGTCCCTTTCGGAATGGCAGGCAGGGAGCGGCAGGGAGTAAATGAGGTTCTTGAGGAATATAAAGAATGTAAAAGGAATCTTAAAAAGGAAATTAGAAAAGCGAAAAAAAGATATGAGGCTGCTTTGGCAAGTAATGTAAAAGTAAACCCCAAGGGGTTCTACAGATATGTCAATAGCAAAAGGATAGTGAGGGATAAAATTGGTCCATTAGAGAGTCAGAGTGGACAGCTATGTGCTGAGCCGGAAGAAATGGGGGAGATATTAAACAATTTCTTTTCTTCGGTATTTACCGAGGAGAAGGATATTGAATTATGTGAGGTAAGCGAAACAAGTAGAGTAGTGATGGAAATTAGGAGGATTAAAGAAGAGGAGGTACGGACACTTTTGAAGAATATAAAAGTGGATAAGTCTCCAGGTCCTGATAGGATATTCCCTAGGTCATTGAGGGAAGTTAGTGCAGAAATAGCAGGGGCTATGACGGAAATATTTCAAACGTCATTAGAAACAGGGATGGTGCCGGAAGATTGGCGCATTTGCGCATGTTGTGCCTTTGTTTAAAAAAGGTTCTAAAAGTAAACCTAGCAATTATAGACCTATTAGTTTGACGTCTGTGGTGGGAAAATTAATGGAAAAGATACTTAGGGACAATATATATAATTATTTGGATAATCAAGGCCTGATTAGAAACAGTCAACATGGATTTGTGCCTGGAAGGTCATGTTTGACTAATCTTCTTGAATTTTTTGAAGAGGTTACCAGGGAAATTGATAAGGGCAAGGCTGTGGATGTTGTCTATATGGACTTCAGTAAGGCATTTGACAAGGTTCCATATGGAAGGTTGATTAAGAAGGTTAAATCGTTGGGTATTAATAGTGAGGTTGCAAGATGGATTCAACAATGGCTGAATGGGAGATACCAGAGGGTAACGGTTGACAATTGTATGTCAGGTTGGGGGCCAGTGTCTAGTGGAGTACCCCAAGGATCTGTGTTGGGTCCACTGTTGTTTGTCATTTACATTAATGATCTGGATGATGGTGTGGCAAATTGGATTAGTAAATATGCAGATGATACTAAGATAGGTGGAGTAGTTGATAGTGAGGTAGATTTTCAAAGTCCACAGAGAGACTTGGGCCTTTTGGAAGGGTGGGCTGAAAGATGGCAGATGGAGTTTAATGCTGATAAGTGTGAGGTGCTGCATTTTGGTAGGACAAATCAAAATAGGACGTACAGGGTAAATGGTAGGGAATTGAGGAATGCAGTGGAACAGAGGGATCTGGGAATAACTGTGCATTGTTCCCTGAAGGTGGAATCTCATGTGGATAGGGTGGTGAAGAAGGCGTTTGGTATGCTTGCCTTTATAAATCAGAGCATCGAGTATAGAAGTTGGGATGTAATGTTGAAATTGTACAGGGCATTGGTGAGGCCGAATCTGGAGTATGGTGTGCAGTTCTGGTCGCCAAATTATAGGAAGGATGTCGACAAAATGGAGAGGGTACAGAGGAGATTTACTAGAATGTTGCCTGGGTTTCAGCACTTAGGCTACAGAGAGAGGTTGAACAGGTTGGGTCTTTATTCTTTGGAGCGTAGAAGGTTGAGGGGGGACTTGATGGAGGTTTTTTAAATTTTGAGAGGGACGGACAGAGTTGACGTGGGTAGGCTTTTCCCTTTGAGAGTGGGGAAGATTCCAACAAGGGGACATAGCTTCAGAATTGAGGGACAAAGGTTTAGGGGTAACATGAGGGGGAACTTCTTTACTCAGAGGGTTGTGGCTGTCTGGAATGGGCTTCCGGTGGAAGTGGTGGAGGCTGGCTCGATTTTATTATTTAAGAGTAAATTGGAGAGGTATATGGATAGGAGGGGATTGGAGGGTTATGGTCTGAGTGCAGGTAGATGAGACTAGGTCAGGGAGAATGGTCGGCGTGGACTGGTAGGGCCGGATAGGCCTGTTTCCATGCTGTAGTTGTTATATGTTAACACACCAGACCTCAGCCGTAAACACACCTGACCGCCTCAGCCCCCACACCCCTGACCCCCCACCCCTCCGAAACACCTGAACTCCAGCCCCGCACACATATGAACACGAGCCCCCTACATATCTGACCCCATCAGCCCCCCACATATCTGACCCCTTCCCCCAAAACACCTGACGTCAGCCCTCCATACACCTGACCCCCTCAGCCACCTACACACCTGACACTCACACCTCCGACACACCTGAACCCCGCCCCGCACACACCTGACTCCCAGGCTTCCCACACACCCCAGCCCCGCACACAGCTGACGCCCAACCACAGCACACATGAGCCCCCCACACAACTGACCCCTGCCCCAACACACCTGTCCTCAGCCGTCCACACACCTGACCCCTGCAGCCCCTCACACACCTGACGCCCAACCCTCCGGCACACCTGAACCCCAGCCCCGCACACACCTGAAACCCAGCCCTCCCACACACCTGACCACCAGACCCCCACAAGGTGACCCACAGCCTCCCACACACCTGACCCACAGACCACCACACACCTAACTCCTCAGCCCCCCACAAACCTGATCCCCAGCGGCCCAACACATCTGACCCACAGACCCCCTAAAATTTGACCCAAAGCCCCATCACACACCTGCCCCCACACTCCGCACGCACCTGTCCCACTGACCAACAGCTCCCGCACATAACTGACCCGCAGCCCCCCCCACACACCTGACCCCCAGACCCACACACATCTGACCCCCAGCACCCCACGCACCTGACTCCTGACCACCACGCACTTGACAGACAGCCCCTCCACACACACCTGACCCCAACCCACACGCACACCTCACCTACAGTCCCCTCATACCTAACCCCCAGTCCCCCCACACACTTTACCCCCAGCCCCCCAATCACCTGACTTCCTGACCCCCACACATCTGACCCCCAGACCCCCACCCAACCTCACAAACCTGACCGCTTGCCCCCCACACACCTGACCGACAACACTCACATCTGACCAACTTGTCACCCAGCCCCCCCGGACACCTGTCCGAAGCCCCCCCGGTAAACCTAAACCCCAGCCCCGCACACACCTGAACCCCAGCCCCCACACATCTGACCCCCACAACACCTACCCCATACACCTGAATCGCAGCCCTCTACACACCTGACTCCCAGCGCCCCATATACCTGACCCATTCAGCCCCCACACACATGACACCCTGCCTCCTACACAACAGACTTCAGCCTTCCACACACCTGACCGCCTCAGCCCCCCCCCCCACACAACTGACTTCCAGCCCCTCACACACCTGACCCCATCAGCCCGCAGACACATGACCCCCAGGCCTCACACGCACCCGAACCCCAGCCCCGTACACAACTGACGCCCAACCCTCCACACCCCTGACCCCCACAGCCCCCCATACACCTGACCCCCCTGCTCCAAACACACCTGGCGTCAGCCCTCCACACACCTGACCCCTCAGACCCCACAAATCTGACCCCCAGGCGCCCAACACATTTGACCCACTGACCCCCCCAAAACTTGACCCAAAGCTCCATCACACACCTGACCCCCACATCCCCACGCACCTGACCCACTGACCCACATCCCCCGCACATAACTGATCCGCAGCCCCCCCAACACACCAGACCCTCAGCACCCCACACACCTGAGTCGTGGCCCCCACACACCTGACAGCCAGCCCCCCACACACACGTGTCCCCAACCCGACACATACCTCACCTCCAGTCCCCACATAGCTGACCTCCAGTGCCCCAACACACCTGACCCCAGCCCCTCAATCACCTGACTCCCTGACCCCCACACATCTGACCACCTGATCCCCATCGCCCCCCGCACTAACCTAACCCCCTGCCCCCACATACACCTGAACCACAGTCCCGCACACACCTGACTTCCAGCCCCCTGCATAACTGACCCCAGTCCAGCACACACCTGACGTCCAACCCCTTCACACGCCTGACCCCCAGCCCTCCACACACCCGACTCCCAGCCCTCCCCACAAACCTGACACCCTCACCTCGCCCCACACACTTGACATCCAGCCCTCCACACACCTGAACTCGTTGTCATCCAGCCTCAGGGACACCTGTCCCTATTCCCCGCCAAACACACACCTGAACTCCAGCCCCCCACACACCTGACCACCTCGGCACCCCCCACAAACCTGATACCCTGACCCCAACACACATGACTCGCATCCCCCCACACACCTGACCCCTTCAGCCCTCCGCTCACCTGAGCCCCACCCATCCGGTACACCTGAACCCCAGACCTCTCACACACCTGCCCACCTCAGCCTATCCCCACATAGGTGAACCACAGCCCCGCACACAGCTGACGCCCTGCCCCCTCACGCCTGACCCATTGACCACACACACATGATCCCAGCCCCCCACTTACATGACCCCCTGATCCCAAGACCCCCGCACACACCTGACCTCCATCCCCCTGCCTACTGGCCCCAAGCCCCCACACACCTGGCTCCCAGACCCCCCATACACCTGACACCGTCCTTCTCACACTTGAACCCCAGCCCCGCACACACCTGAAACCCCGCCCCGCACACACCTGACCTCCAGCCCTCACACACACTTGAACCCCAGCCCCGCACACAGCTGACGCCCAGCCCCCCCCACAGGCATGACGCCTTAAATCCCTACACACATGACCCCCAGTACCCTCACACACCTGATCCCCTGGTTCCAAGACCCCACACACCTTATCTCCAGTCCTCCATGTACCTGATCCCCCACCCCACCGCAAACCTGACCCCTAGCCCCCCACACACACCTGAACCCAGCCCCGCACACACCTGACTTCCACCTCCACACACCTGACACCCACACCCCCCCCACACCTGACACCCAGCCCCCCCCATACACCTGACCTCAACCTCCCCCACACAGACGGGACCCCCAGCCCCCGCACCTGAACCTCATCCCCCACGTACCTGAACTCTGATACCCCACTAGCCACACACACATGACACCCATCCCACCAGAGACTTGCACCCCAGCCACCCACCACCACCCCCACAATCCTGAACCTCAGCCACCCCCGCACACCTGCCTCCCAGCCCCACACACCTGTCCCCCTAAAGCCACCACACACCTGACACCCAGCCTAACACACACACCTGACCATCCAGCCCACCGGACACCTGTCCCCAGCCACCCCCACACCCTTGAACACCAGCACCGCACACACCTGAACTCCAGCCCCGCACACACCTGAACCTCAGCCATCCACACACCTGAACCTCTCAGCCCACCCAACCCCCAGCCCCCGCCACACACCTGACACCCACCACCCCCATACACCTGACCCCAGCCCCCCACGCACGTGAACCCCAGGCCCCGCACACCTGAACTCAGCCCCGCACACACCTGAACCCCAGCCATCCACACACTTGAACATCTCAGTCCCCCACCCACATAGCTGACCCCAGCCCCCCATACACCTGACCCCAGCCCCCCCACACACCTGACCCCAGCCCCCCACTCACGTGAACAACAGGCCCCACACACCTGACCTCTGATCCCCAGTAGCCACACACACATGACACCCAGCCCCCCACATACGTGCCCCAACACCCCCCCCCCCCCACTTCTGATCACACCCCCCACACACACACCTGACAACCAGACCCCACACACCGGAGAAACTGATGCCCAACCCCCTGATCCCCAGACCCCCACATAGCTGACCCCCAGCCCCACGACACACCTGAACCCCAGCCCCACAAACACACCTGACACCCAGCTCCCCTGCACACCTGACCCTCTGACCCGCAGCCCACCCAAACATACTGACCCGAGACCCCACACACCTGATCCCCAGAACCCCCCCACATCTGTGACCCACACCCCCCCCCACACACATACCGGACCCCAGCCCTCCACACACCTGGCCCCCAGCCCCCCCCCCCACATATGTGATCCACACCCCCACACAAAAAGCGGAGTCCCAGCCTCCACTCATCCGACCGACAGCTACCCCACACACCTGATCCCCAGCTCCCCCACACATCAGACCCCCTTCTCCCAGTCCCACCACACACTTGACCACCTGGTCACCCAGCCCCCAGACACACACCTGATCCCCATCCCTCCCACAGACCGGAATCCCAGCCCCGCACACACGTGACCCCCATCCCTCCCACAGACCTGCATCCCAGCTCCGCACAGCTGACGCCCAACCCCCCCCACACACGCCTGACCCCCTTACTCGCCACACACATGATCCAAGCCCACCACACACATGACTCCCTGTCCCCCACACACCTGCCGCCTGATCCCCAGCCCGCACACACCTGACACCCTGATCACATAGACAGTGGCGGCGCCTAACGGCAGCGGCTGACTAGCAGTCTGTTCGTCTTTTTTCCTTTTTTTTTGTTGTGTGTCGGTGTTGGGATGGTTTTTATATATTTTTTGGTTGTGTATGTGTGGGAGTGGGTGGTGGTGTGGGGGGGGGGGGGGACTTTTCTCTTCCTCACGGCGCGGGGTGCGGCTCGGCTGCAGGGCCTAACATCGCCCGGTGCGGCTTGGCCGCTGGACTTTACATCGCCCGGTGCGGCTTGGCCGCTGGACTTAACAGTGCCCGGTGCAGCTCGGCCGCGGGACTTTACATCGCTGGTGCGGCTCGACTGCGGGACTTAACATCGCCCGGTGCAGCTCGGCTGCGGGACTTAACATCGCCCGGTGCGGCTCGGCTGCGGGTCTTTTCATCGCTGGTGCGGTTCGACTGCGGGACTTAACATCGCCCGGTACGGCTCGGCCACGGGACTTTACATCGCTGGTGCGGCTCGGCCACGGGACTTTACATCGCTGGTGCGGCTCGAACACGGGACTTGACATCGCCCGGTGCGGCTCGGCCACTGGACGTAGCTGCGCAAGGCTTGGTCGCGGGCCTTTCATCGCCCGGTTCGGCCGCGGGACGTTTCAGCGCCCGGTGCGGGGACTCTGCGGGTCGGTCGGGGACGAGCTGTCTGTTCTTGGGCGTGGGGAAGAGAGTGGAAGTTTTGTTGCCTCCATCACAGTGAGGGGGTGTTCGGAGTCACTGTGATGGACGTTTGTGTTGGGGTTATGTGTCTTGTGTTCTTTTTTTCTATGACTGCTATGTAGTTTCGTTCGGTACTTCGGTGCCGAACGACAAATAAAGCTCTGTTATACCTGTTATACCTGTTATACAAGACCTCCATAAATCTGACCCCCTGATCACCAATCCCCCACAAACCTGACCCCCACCCCCACAACACACCTGACCCCCACCCCCACAACACACCTGTCACGCAGCCCCACCACAAACCTGCCCCCTGACCCGCAGCTTCACCACACACCTAACATCCAGCCCCCCCAACACACATCTGACCTACTGACCCCAGCTCCCCCGCACAACTGACGACCGCACACCCCTGACCCCCAGCCACCCCGCACAACAGAACCCCTGACCCCCGCACACACCTGACCCCCAGCCCCCCGCGTACGTGACCCCCTGCCCCCACATACACTTGACCCCCCCAGTACCCCACACAGCTGATCCACAGCGCCCTCCCTCACACACTTGACCCCCTGACCCCAGCACACACCTGACCCCCCAGCCCCCCACATACGTGACCCACAACCCCCCACATACCGGACCCCCAGCCCCCACGCGAACTTGACACCCAACCCCCCACACAGCTGACCAACGGCTCCCCCAGACAGCTGACGCCCAAACCCCCACACACCTGAAACCCTGATTCCCCAAACACATGATCCCAGCCCCCCCCAAACATGACCACCTGATCCCCAGATCCCACACGCACCTGAACCCCAGCCCCGCACACATCTGACCTCCAGCCCCCTGCCTACTGATCGCTAGCCCCCACACACCTGACACCCAGCCCCACCTTTTCCTGACCCCAGCCACCACACACCTGATCCCCAGCCCCGCACACACCTGAACTCCAGCGACGCACACACCTGATCCCCAGCCCCGTAACAGCTGACGCCCAGGCCCCAGAACCCTGACCCTCTGAATCCCCACAGACATGACCCCAGCCACCCACACACATGACCACCAGTCCCCCCAAAGGCCTGACCCATTGATTCCCAGACCTCACCTCCTGTCCCAAAATACCTGACTCCAAGCCCCCCCCCACAAAAATGACCACCAGCCCCACACACACACCTGACACCCAGCCCCGCTCACACCTCACTCCAGACACCCCACACACACGTGGCCCCCAGCCCCCACAATCCTGAACCCCATTCCCCGCACACTTAACCCCTGATCCCCAGTTGCCACATACACATGACACCCAGCCGCCCACACACGTCCGCCTCAGCAGCCCCCCCACTCTCCTGATCCAAAGCACACCTGACTAGCAGCCCGCCCCCTCAGCCCCCACCCACCTGACCTCCAGCCCCCAACACACCTGACCACCTTGTCACCCAGCCACTCGGACACCTGTCCTCAGCCCTCCTATACAGCAGAACACCAGCCCCCCAAACACCCGAACCCCAGCCCTCCACACTCCTGAACCCCAGCCCTCCACACACCTGACCACCTCAGCCCCCCATCCACACAGCTGAAACCCAGCCCCCCGTAAACCTGACCTCTTCATCCCCCACAAACCTGACTCAGATCCCCCGCATACACATGCAAGCCCCTCACACACCTGACCCCATTAGCACCCCCACACACCTGACTCACAACCCCCCCCACACACACAACTGAACCTCACTTCCCACACACCTGACCCTGATCCCCAGTAGCCTCACACACATGACACCGAGCCCCCCACACACGTGCGCCCCACCCCCACCCCAACACTCCTGAACCACATCCCGCTCGCGCACACTCCCAGCACCTACACACCTGACACCCTCAGCTCCTCCCACACCTGACTCGCAGCTCCCCACACACATGACCACCTTGTCACCCAGCCCCCCGGACACCAGTCACCAGCCACCACCACCCCCGCACACATGAACCCCAGCCCTCCACACACCTGACCACATCAGCCCCCCACCCACACCTGACTTCTAACCCACCATACGACTGACCCCCTGCCCCCAACACACCTGAGCTCCCCAGCCCCTCCCAAAACATCTGAATTCCAGCCCTCCACACACGTGGCCCCCTCAGAACCCAACCCGCATAGACGACCCCCAGCCCCCCACACACACGCTCCCCAGCCCCTAACACACCTGACCTCAGCCCTCCACACACCTGACCTACTCAGCTCCCCACACCCCTGATCCCATCCTCCGCCACACCTGAACCCCAGCCCCGCATACACCTGACCCCCAGCCCTCCCAAATACCTAAACCCCAGCCCCCTTTGGAGCTGATCTCCTGACTCCCCACACATAAACCCCAGCCCCTCAAAATCCTGAACACAGGCCTCCCACCCACATGACCCCTAGCTCCCAATACACACCTGACCCCCACACGCCCACACACCTGACCCCCAGACCCCCACACACCTGACCCCAGGCCCTCTTAAATCTGACCCCCAGCCGCCCACACATCTGACCCAATGACCCGCCCAATATTTGACCCAAAGCCCCATCACACACCTGGCCCCCATACCCCCCACACACCTGACCAACTGACACACAGCCTCCGCACACACATGACCCGCAGCCCCCCACACACCTGGCCCCCATTCCCCCACAAATCTGACCCACAACCATCCAACACATCTGACCCACTAACACCCCCAACATTTGACCCAAAGCCTCATCTCATACCTGACCCCACACCCCCCAAACATCTGACATGGATAGAAAATTGGTTGACAGACAGAAAGCAAAGAGTGGTGAGAAATGGGTCCCTTTCAGAATGGCAGGCAGTAACTAGTGGGGTACCGCAAGGCTCGGTGCTGGGACCGCAGCTATTTACAATATCCATTAATGACTTGGATGAAGCGATTAAAAGTACCATTAGCAAATTTGCAGATGATACAAAGCTGGGTGGGAGTGTAAACTGTGAGGAAGATGCTATGAGGTTGCAGGGTGACTTGGATAGGTTGTGTGAGTGGGCGGGTGCATGGCAGATGCAGTTTAACATGGATAAGTGTGAGGTTATCCACTTTGGTGGTAAGAATAGGAAGGCAGAGTATTATCTGAATGGTGTCAAGTTAGGAAAAGGGGACGTACAACCAGATCTGGGTGTCCTCGTGCATCAGTCACTGAAAGGAAGCATGCAGGTACAGCAGGCAGTGAAAAAAGCCGTTGGAATGTTGACCTTCATAACAAGAGGAGTTGAGTATAGGAGCATAGAGGTCCTTCTGCAGTTGTACACGGCCCTAGTGAGACCGCACCTGGAGTACTGTGTGCTGTTTTGGTCTCCAAATTTGAGGAAGGATATTCTTGCTATTGAATAGAATAGTTATAGTTCCTTTATTGTCATTGTAACATGAGCCATGTACAACGAAATTGTAAAATGTCAGCCAGTCAGTGCACCATTCAAACATTTCTAAAAGCTAACGATACATACAAGGTAAAATATTTTAAAAAAGATAAACAACTAAAATAAATATCATGAAAATAGCACGCATAAACACCCAACCCTACATGAGGGCGTGCAGCATATGAGGGCGTGCAGCATAGGTTTACTAGGTTAATTCCCGGAATGGCGGGACTGTCATATGTTGAAAGACTGGAGCGACTAGGCGTGTATACACTGGAATTTAGAAGGATAAGAGGAGATCTTATCGAAACGTATGATTATTAAAGGGTTGGACACGTTAACGGCAGGAAACATGTTCCCAATGTTGGGGGAGTCCAGAACAAGGGGCCACAGTTTAAGAATAAGGGGTAGGCCATTGAGAACTGAGTTGAGAAAAAAAAATTCAGTCAGAGAGTTGTGAATCTCTGGAATTCTCTGCCTCAGAAGGCAGTGGAGGCCAATTCTCTGAATGCATTCAAGACGAGCTAGATAGAGCTCTTAAGGATAGCGGAGTCAGGGGGTATGGAGAGAAGGCAGGAATGGGGCGCTGATTGAGAATGATGAGCCATGATCACATTGAATGCGGGTACTGGCTCGAAGGGCCGAACGTCCTCCTCCTGCACCTATAGTATATTGTCCATTGTCTGTTGACCCACTGACCCACAGCCCCCTTACACACCTGAAACCCACCTCCCCACATACTGACTCATGACCCCCCCCCACGAACCAGAAAGCCAACCTCCCAACACACACCTGACCCCAACGCCCACACACACCTCACCTCCAATCCCCCACACACCTGATCCCCAGCCCCGCACACAGCTGACGCCCAGCCCCCCACACGCCTGACACCCAGAATCCCCACACACATGACCCCAGCCCCTCACACACATGACCTCCCAGTCCCCCCACACACCTGACCCGCTGATTCCCAAACCCCCACATATCTCACCCCCAGAGCCCCACATACATGACCCCTAGCCCCCACACACACCTGAACCCACCCCCGCACACACCTGACCAGCGCCGCACACACCTGTTCCCATCAGCCCCCACCCGCATTGCTGACCCCAGCCCCCCCACACACTTGAACCCCAGCCCCGCACACACCTGATCTCCAGTCCGCACACACCTGACACCCTCACCCCTCCAACACACCTGGCTCCCAGCTCCCCCACACACCTCACCCCCTCAGCCCCCATACACCTGACCCAATCCCCCAACATACCTGACGTCATGCCTCCACACGCCTGAAACCCTCAGCCCCCCCCACACACCTGAGCCACACCCCTCCGACTCACCTGAACCACAGTCCCGCACACACCTGATCCCTTGCCTAGCACACACCTGGCCCCAGCCCTCCCAAACACCTGAACCACAGTCCCAGACACCCAGACGCCCACACGCATGACCTGAATCCCCACAAACATGACCACAGCCCCCACACACACATGACACCCAGTGCCCCCACACACCTGTCCACCTGTTTCCGAGACCCCCATACGCCTCACCTCCAGTCCCCCACATACGTGAGACCCAGCCCCTCGACATACCTGACCCTCAGCCCCCACACACACCAGAACCCAGCGCGGAACACACCTGACCTCCTCCCCCATGCACCTGACCCCAGACCCCCCACACACGTGAACCCCTGCCCCCCAACCCCTTAACCCCGCTCCACACACACCTGACCCCTGATATCCAAGAACCGCACACACATGACACACAGCCTCCCCGCACACCTGACCACTTCAGCCCCCCACAGACCTGACTCCCAGCCCCCAACACACCTGACCTCAGCCCTCCACATACTTGACCCACTCAGCTTTCCACACAACTGACCCCCACACCTCCGATACACGTGAACCCCATCCCCGCACACAACTGACCCGCAGCCCTCCCAAATATGAACCACAGCCCCCCACAAACTGGACACCCAGCGTCCCACACACATGACACCCTTCCCCCAACACACTTGACCTCATCGCTCCACCTGACCCCTCCGACATACCTGAACCCCAGCTCTGCACACACATGACCCACAGCCCTCCCACACACCCCGATCCCAGATCACCTGACAGCAGCCCTCCACACATCTGACCGCCTCAGCCCCCCACAGCCCTGACCACCACCCCTCTGACACACCTGAACTCCAGCTCCGCATACATCCGAACCCCAGCCCCCCTCACAATTGACCCGCGCAGCCCCCCAAACACATGACCCCAGTCCCCCAAACACCTCACCTCCAGTCCCCCACAGAGGTCACCCCATCCCCACACACACTAACCCCAGCCCCGGACACACCTGAACTCCAGCGCCGCACACACCTGACCCCCTCAGCACTCCCCTCTACATTGCTGACCCCAGCCACCCATATACCTTCCTCCCAGCCCGCACCCACCTGACCCCATGACCCAACATACCTGACGTCAGCACTCCACACATCTGACACCCTCAGCCCCCACACATCTGACCAACACCCATCCGACACACATGAACCCCAGCCCCTCACACACCTTAATCCCCAACCCCCCCACAAACCTGACCCCCATTGCTGACCCCCAGCCCCCCATATACCTTCCTCCCAGCCCGCACCCACCTGACCCCATGACCCAACTTACATCTGACACCCTCAGCACCCCACACATCTGACCACCACGCCTCCGACACACCTGAACCCCTGACCCTCACACACCTGAATCCCCAGACCCCCACAAACCTGACCCCCATTGCTAACCCCAGCCCCCCCCCACACACCTAACACACAGCCCCCACACATCTGAATCCCTCACCTCCCCCCACATAGCTGAAGTCCAGCCCCGCACACAGCTGACGCCCAACCCACCACACGCCTGACCCCCTGATTCCCCATTCACACGATCCCAGCCCCCCACAAACATGACCCCCGACCCACACACACCTGAACCCCAGCCCCGCACACACCTGATTTCCAGCCCCCTGCCGACTGATCGCTATCCTCCACATACCTGCCACCCAGCCCCCCCATATACCTGACCTCAGCCCCCCATATACCTGATACCCAGACCCGCATACACCTGATCCCCAGCCCTACATATACCTGAAATCCATCCACGCACACACCTGATCCCCAGCCATCCCACTTATCTGAACCCCAGCTCCGTAACAGCTGACGCCCAGCCCCAAGTCCCCTGACCCCCTGAATCCCCACAAACATGACCCCCAGTCCCCCCGCACGCCTGACCCCTTGATTCCCAGACCTCACCTCCTCACCCCCACATACCTGACACAAGCCCCTCCACAAACATGACCCACAGCCCCAGACACACACCTGACACCCAGCTCCGCTCACACCTCACTCCAGACACCCCCACACACACGTGGCCCCCAGCCCCCACAATCCTGAACCCCACTCCCCGCACACTTAACCCTTGATCCCCAGTAGCCACACACACATGACACCCCTGAACACATGACACTCCTGAACCAAACCCCCACCACTCCCACACCTGACTCCCAGCCCGCACACAGCTGACCGCCTCAGCCCCCCACACACCTGACCCCCAGCCCGCAACACACCTGACCGCCTTGTCACCCATCCCCTCGGACACCTGTCCCCAGCCCTCCCGTACACCAGAACACCAGCCCCCCACACAGCTGAACCCCAGCCCCCAACAAACCTGAACCCCAGCCCCCCACAATCCTGACCCCCATTGCTGACCCCCAGCCCTCCCCACACACCTAACACACAGCCCCCACACAGCTGAATCCCTCACCCCATTACATAGCTGACCTCCAGCCCCGCACAGAGCTGACGCCCAACCCCCCACACGCCTGATCCCCTGATTACCCACACACACGATACCAGCTCCCATAAACATAACACCCTGATCCCCAGACCGCCCACACACCTGAACCCAACCCCGCACACACCTGACCTACAGCCCCCTGCCTACATGACCCACAGCCCCTATGCACCTGGCACCCATCCCCCCATACACCTGAAACCAGCCCCCACACACATGAATCCCAACCCCACACACAGGAACCCCAGCCCCGCACACACCTGAATCCCAGCCTCGCACACACCTGAACCACAACCCCACACACACCTGAATCCCAGCCCCACCCACACGTGAACCCCAGCCCCCCACACACCTGACCTCCAGCCTGCCCACACACCTGAACCCCAGCCCCGCACACACCTGACCTCCATCCTGCCCACACACCTGAACATCAGCCCCGCACAGAGCTGACAGCCAGCTCCCCACAAGCCTGACCCCTTGAATCCCCACAGCCATGACCCCAGTCCACACAATCCTGACACCCAGCCCCCATACACCTGACCCCAGCCACCCCCACACACACGTGACACCCAGCCCCCAGACACCTGAACACCACTCCCCACATACCTGACCCTGATCCCCAGTAGCCACACACACATGACACGCAGCCATCCACACACGTGCGAACCAGCCACACTCCTCACTCCCCCACACACACCTGACTCCCACCCCACACACCCCCACACTACTGAAAGACATCTGTCCCCCCGCACATTTGACTCCCAGCCCCTACACGCCTGACTCACTCAGCCCCTCACACACCAGACTCCCAGCCACACACACACTTGACCACCTTGTCACAGAGCCCCCCGGACACCTGTGCAGTGTCCCCATACACACCTGAAACCCAACCCCGCACACACCTGAACTCCATCCCTCCACACACCTGACCCCACTAGCACACCCCACACACCTAACTCCCAGCCCCCCCCACACACCTGACCCCCTCAGACACCACACACCTGACCCCCTGCCCGCAACACACCTGACCTCATCCCTCCGTACACCTGAACCCCTCGGCTCCCCACACTTCTGACCACCACCCTCCTCCACACTTGAACCCCTGCCCCACACACACCAGACCCCCAGCACTCCCAAATACCTAAACCCCAGCCCCGCACGAAGCTGACACCCTGACTCCCCACACACCAGACCCTGAGCCCCACCACACACATAAACTACAGCCCGCCACAAACAGGACCACCACCCTCACACACACACGACCCCCAGCTCCCGATACACAGCTGACCCCCAGACCGCCACAGACCTGACCCCTAGGCCCTCTCAAACTTGACCCACAGCCGCCCAACACATCTGACCCACTGACCCGTCCAACATTTGACCCAACGCCCCATCACACACCTGGCCCCCGCACATCTGACCAACTGACCCACAGCCTACGCACACACATGAACGCAGCCCCCCCCCCCCCACACACACCTGACCCCATACCCCTACACACATGACCCACTGACCCACAGCCCCCGCACATAACTGACCCCCAGACCCCCCACACACCTGACCCACTCGGCCCCCCACACACCTGACCCACTGCCCCAACACACCTGACCTCAGCCCTCTACACACCTACCCCTCTCAGCTTTTCACACCCCTGACCCTCACCTCTCCGATACACCTGAACCCCAGCCCTGCACACACCTGACCCACAGCCATCCCAAACACCTGAACCCCAGCCCCGCACAAAGCTGACACCCTGACACCCCACACTGCTGACCCTGAGCCCCCCACACACCTGAATCCCAGCCCCACCAAAAACCGCACCCTCAGCCTCCCACACAGATGACACACAGATCCCAACACACACCTGACCCCCAGACGTCCACACACCTGACCCCCAGCTTTTCACAAAACTTACCTCCAGCCCCCCGAAACACCTGGCTCCCAGACACCTACACACGTGACCCCCAGCCCCACAAAACGGAATCCCCCCACGCACCTGAAAGCTACCCCCCAAACACACACCTGACCCCAACCCCCACACACACCTCACCTCCAGTCCCCCACACACCTGAACCCCAGCCTCGCGCACAGCTGACGCCCAGCCCCCCACACGCCTGACGCCCAGAATCCCCACACACACATGACCCCAGCCCCAACACACCCGACCCCCTGATTCTCAGACACACACACACCTCACCTCCAGAGCCCCACATACCTGACCTCCAGCCCCCCCACACATAACTGAACACGTCCCTGCACAATCCTGACCAGAGCCACACACAGCTGACCCCATCAGGCCCCACCCGCATTGCTGACCCCAGCCCCCCCCACACACTTGAACCCCAGCCCCGCAAACAACTGATCTCCAGTCCGCACACACTTCACACCCTCACCCCTCTAACGCACCTGACAAACAGCCCCTCCACAGACCTGTCCCCCTCAGCCACCCACACACCTGACCCATACCCCCAACACACCTGATATCAGCCCTCCACACACCTGAAACCCTCAGCCCCCCACACACACGAACCCCACTGCTCCGACTCACCTGACAGACAATCCCGCACACACCTGATCCCTAGCCCCGCACACAACTGACCCACAGCCCTCCCACACATTTGAACTCCAGCCCTGCACACTCCTGAACCCCATCCCCCCACACATCTGAACTCCAGCCCTCCACAAACGTGACCCCCTCAGCCCCCCACCCACATAGCGGACCCCCAGCCCCACACACACACGACCCCCTGCCTCCCCACACATCTGACCACTTCAGCCACACACACACACACCTGAATCCCAGCCCCTCTATACACCTGACCCCTCAGCCCCCAACACACCTGACCCCTTGCCACCAACATACCTGACCTTAGCTCTCAACACACTTGACCCCCTCAGCTTTCCACACCACTGACCCCCACCCCTCCGATACACCTGAACGCTAGGCCCGCACACACCTGACCTACAGCCCTCCCAAACAACCTGAACCACAGCTCCGCACAATGCTGACCCCTTGACTCCCCACACACCTGACCATGAGCTCCTCCCACACACCTGAACCCCAGCCCCCCACAAACCGGACACCCAGCCTCCCACACACATGACACCCAGCTCCCAACACACACCTGACCCCCACACTTCCACACACCTGACTCCCATACCCTCACAAAACTGACACCCAGCCCCCACACACCTGACCCTCAGACCCCTACACACACACCTGACCCCAAACCCCCACACACCTGACCCTTAGCCCCTCATATACCTGATCATCATCCGCCCAAAATAACTGACCCACTGCCCCCCCAACATTTGACCCAAAGCCCCATTACACACCTGCCCCCATCACTCCCCACACACCTGACCTACTGACCCACACCCCCGCACATAACTGACCGCAAGCACTCCCGGCCCACACACTTGACTCCTGGCCCCCCACGCACCTGACAGCCAGCCCCCGCAGACACACCTGACATCAACCCCCACACACATCTCACCCCCATTCCCCCCATACACTTGACCCCCGGACCCCACTCACCTGACCCACTGACCATCACACACACCCTAACCCAAGCCCCGCACACACCAGAGCAATTGACGCCCAACACCCTCACACAGCTGACCTCCAGCGCCCCACACACCTGAGCCTCAGCCCCCACACACACACCTGACCCCCTCAGCCCCTCCACACACCTGAACCCCAGCCCTCCACACACGTGACCCCCTCAGCCCCCCCCCCAAGCTCATAGCGGACCCCCAGCCACCCACACCCACGAATCTCATCCTCCCTACACACCTGACTAGTTTAGCCTCCACACACCTGCATCACACCACCCCTAAACACCTGCCCCCCTCAGCCTCCCACACACCTGGTCCCCTGCCCTTAACACACCTGACCTCAGCCCTTCACACACCTGACCCCCATACGTCCACACACCTGACCCCCAGACGTTCACACAGCTGACCCTCAGCCTCTCACAAAACTGACCCCAGCCCCCCACATACCTGACCACCAGACTCCTACACACATGACTCAAAGCCCCTCACAAACCTGACCCCAAGCCCCACACACAACTGACCCCCAAACCCCCAGACTCCTGACCCCCAGGCCCTCACATACATGACCCACAGCCGTCCAACACATCTGACCCACTGACCACCCCAACATTTGACCCAAAGCCCCATTACACACCTGCCCCCCACAACCCCCGCACTGCTGGCACACTGACGCACAGCTCCCGCACATAACTAACCCGCATTCCCCACACACACTTGACGCCCAGCCCCCACCCATCTGACCCACTGACCCTCACACATCTGACCCCCTGACACCCACACCCCAACAAACCTGACCCCCTGCCCCCCATACACACCCGAACACCAGCCCCGCACACACCAGAGCAACTGACGCCCAACGCCCTCACACATCTGACCTCCAGCCCCCACACACCTGAACCCCAGCCCCCCACCCAGCTGAAATCCAGCCCCGCACACACCTGAACACCAGTCCTCACACATTTGTAACCCAGCCCTCCACACAAGTGACCCCCCACCCACATAGCTAAGCCCCAGCCCCCCACACAAACGATCCCCAGCCTCCCCACACACCTGACCACATCAGCCCCTCACAAACCTCACACCCAGCCCCCTACACACCAGACCACCTCAGCCCCCCACACACCAGACCCAGTGCCCCAACAAACCTGACCTTAGCCCTCCAAGCACCTGAACCCCTCAGCTTTCCACACCTCTGATCCTCTCCCCTTCGATACACCTGAACCCCAGCCCCGCACACACCTGACCAAGAGCCCTCCCAAATACCTGAACCACAGTCCCGTACAAAGCTGACAACATGACTCCCCACACAACTGACAATGATCCCCCCACACACCTGAACCCCAGCCCCCCACAAACCGGACCACCAGTCTCCAACGCACATCACACCCAGCTCCCAACACACACCTGACCCCCAGACGTCCACACACCTGACCACTAGACCCCTACACACATGAGCCCCAGCCCATCACAAACCTAACCCCCAGCCCCACACATAACTGATCCACAAACCCCCACACTCCTGACCCCCAGGCCCTCACATACCTGAACCACAGCCGCCCAACATATCTGACCCACTGACCCCCTCCAACGTTTGACCCAAAATCCCATTACACCTACCCCCGGCATAGTTGCCCTCAGCCCCCCACACACCTGCCCCTAGCCCTCCACGCACCTGACCCCAGCCCCCCACACACCTGCACACACCTGACCCCATCAGCCCCCCACACATAGCTGTCCCCCACCCCCCCACACATCTGATCCGGAGCCCCCACACACAGGAACACTCAGCCCCCCACACACCTGCCCCCATCACTCCTATAGACATGAACCCCAATCCCGCAGACGCCTAGATCCCCGCACGCCTTACCCCCTATACTCGCCACACACATGATCACAGCCCCCCCCACACACATGACTCCATGTCCCCCCACACACCTGAACCCCTCCCCCCCACACATCTGAACCCCAGCCCGCCACACACCTGACCCTCAGCCCCCACACACACCTGAACCCCAGCCCGCCACAGACCTGACCCCCAGCCCTTCCACACACCTGACACCCAGCCCCTCCACACACCGGACACCCAGCCCCTCACTCACCTGACCCCCAGCCCCCGCACACCTGACACCTAACCCGCCACAGAGCTGACCACCAGCCCCCAGCCCCCACACAGACCTGACCCCCAGCCCTGCCAAACACCTGACACCCAGCCCCCCCCACACACCGGACACCCATCCCCTCACACACCTGACCCCCAGCACCCACACACACCTGACCACTCGACCCCCACACAGCTGACGCCCAGGCCCCCACACGCCTGACCCACTAACGCACCATAGGCATGACACCAGCCCCCACACATATGTCCCCCACTACACCTAACCCCTCTGATCCCAGACACCCACACACCCAACCCCTCGCCGCGACACACCTGACCCCCAGCCCCAGAACAGATCTGTCACCGATCCCCACCACACACCTGCTTCATGACACCCAGCCTCACCACACACCTAACACCCAGCGGCCCGGACACCAGAACCCCAGCCCGCCCCACACATCTGACACCCAGAATCCCCCCCCCCCACAGATCTGACCACTAGTCCCCCCCACACACCTGACATCCAACACCTGACGCACCAGAACTTCAGCCCCCACACATCGGACCTCCTGACTCCCCACATACAAGACACCCTGCCCGAATCCCCCCCAAAACCTGACGAACTGACACCAGCCCTCCACACACCTGACACCCTGGCAGGTGTTTGACCTATCCCACAGCCATCGCACACCACTGATCCCCATCCTCCCCCCACACAACTGACCACCTTGTCATCCAGTCCCCTAGACGCCTGTTCCCCAGCCTCTCACACACCTGCCCCTTGCTCCCAGCCCCCGCCCCACACACCTGACCCCCAGCATCCCACACAACTGACCCGCAGCTCACCCATACAATTGAACCCCTGACCCCCAGCCGCCCCACACCCCTGACCTACAGCCCCCCCCATACATGTGACCCCCATGTGACCCCCTGTCATGCAGCCCCCCAAACACATGACCACCAGCCCCCCAACCACATGACCACCAGCCCCCCAACATGCCTGACCCCCTGACTCCCCATACACATGAGCCCCAGCC
This sequence comes from Rhinoraja longicauda, assembly GCF_053455715.1. Lineage (NCBI taxonomy): Eukaryota > Metazoa > Chordata > Chondrichthyes > Rajiformes > Arhynchobatidae > Rhinoraja > Rhinoraja longicauda. Next base: position 15,146,665 of record NC_135991.1, on the reverse strand, counting down.
CTCCTCTCACATGACCCCCAGCCCACCCCTACAAGCCTGACCCACAGCGCCTTATAATCATGAGCCCCCAGCCCCGCCACACACCTGACACCCAACTCCCCAAACACCTGACCCCCAGCCCGCCACACACCCGACCCCTGACCCACAGCCCCCCGCACACAACTGACCACCAGCCCTCCAGGCAGCCCCCCTAACAAATGACACCAAAGCCCCCACACACTTGACCCGCTGACTCACAGGTTGTCACATTTGGAACCCCCAGCCCCCCCATACACGTTCCCCCCTTCCCCCCACACACTTGACCCCAGCGTCCCCACACACTTGACCCCCAGCCCTCCCACGCACCTGAACCCCATCCCCGCGCACACCTGACCACCCGACCCCGACACAGCTGACGCCCAATCCCCCACACACCTGATCCCCAGCCTGCCACACACCTAACTACGGCCCCCCACACACCCGACCCCCACTCCCCCCCAACCACACGTGACCCCCTGACGCCTCACACCCCTGGGACCCGGCACACCACAAACATGGCCCCTTAACCCCCAGCTTCCGCACACACCTGACCAACAGCCCCTCATACACTTGTTCCCCTGCCCCCCACACATCTGACCCCAGCATTCCCACGCACCTGAACCTCAGCCCCGCGCACACCTGACCACCAGTCCCCCACACACATGACCCCTTGAACGATAGCCCCCACCTGACACCCAGCCACCCAGGTACATGACCTCCAGCTCCGCCACACACCTGACCTCTACCACCCCCACACACCTGACACACTGAACCCCAGCCGCTCTACACACCTGACCCCCTTGCCCGAAGCACCCCCAGACACCTGACAACCATCCCCCCCACACTTCTCCCCCAACCCCCTCTACAATCCTGACCGCCAGGCACCTCCTCACAACCCTGACCCGAGCCCCCCACACACACCTGACCCACTGAGCCCCGAACCGCTACACCCCGAACCGCTGAGCCCCGAACCGCCCCCGGGCCCCCATCCCCTCACACACTTGAACCCATGATCCCACCTACCCCCTCACACCTGACACCCACCGCAGCACACACTTGACACCCTGCCCTCTCAAACACACCAGTCCGCCACACACCAGACACCCTGCCCTCCCACACACCTGCCCCCAGCCTGCCACACATCTGAACCCCAGCCCCTCACACACCTGATCCCCCAACCCCCCACACACCTGAAAACCACCCCACACATCGGACCTTCAGCCCCTCACACACCTGACGCCCAGCACAACACACGCCTGACCCACTGACTCACCACACACACGACAGCAACCCCGCACACACATGATCCCCAGTCACCCCAGACACCTGACCCCTGATCCCAGACGCCCACCGTTCGGCCCCACACACCTGACTCCTCGCCCCCACACACCTGACCCCCAGCCCCACAACAGACCTGTCACCGAGCCCCACCACACACGTGACGCCCAGACCTCCTACAAAATGAACCTCAAGCCCCACCAAACACCAGATATCCAGCTCCCCAGCACACACTTCACCCCAGACCACACACACCTGATCTGCATCCCCAAAATAACTGACGCAAAGCCCACCCAAACAACTGACCACAAACTTGACCCCAAGCTCCCCACACACCGGCCCCCAGCCCCCCACCCACCTGACACTCAGCCCTCCACTCACCTGACCCCCAGCCCCCCACACATCTGACCCCCTCTGACCCCAACACGCACGACCCCCAGCCCTGCCACACACCTGAAACCCAACCCTGTCCCACACACCTGACCACGGCCCCCCCACACCCGTCCAGCACCTCCCACACAGACACCTGACGCCCCAGACACCTGGGCCACAGTAACCCACAAACCTGAACAACTGACCCCTGCAGCACCACACACCTGACCAACAACCCAGTACACACATGACCCCCACACATCTGACCCCCAACCCCCCACACACCTGATCCCCGCCCCCCCACAAACCTAACAACCAGCCCTCTCACACACCTGAAACCCGGCCACGCGCACACCTGACCACCCGACCGCCACACAGCTGAAGCCCCACCCCCCACACACCTGAACCCCAGCCTGCCACACACCAGACCGCGGCCCCCAACACAACCGACCCCCACCTCCCACCAAATGTGACCACCGGACGCCCCACACACCTGGGCCCCAGCACCCTACATACCAGACCTCTTGCCCCCCAGCGCCCTCACACACCTGACCACCAGCCCCCCACACACCCGACACCCAGCCACCCAGATACACGACCTCCAGCCCCGCCACACACCTGACTACTAGCACCCCCACACACCTGACCCACTGAACCCCAGCCCCCCCACCCCCTACTCACCTGCCCATCTTGCCCAAAGCCCCCACCCAGGCACCTGGCACCCATCCCCCACACACCTCTCCCCTAGCCCCCCTACAATCCTGACCTCCAGGCACCGCCCACAAACCTGACCCCGAGCCTCTCACACACACCTGACCCCCTGAGCCCCAGACCCCTATATACCTGATCCCCATCCCCTCACACACCTGAAACCGTGATCCTCACCCGACCCCCACACACGTGACACCCAGCTCCCACACACCTGACCCACTAACGCACCACACACACACGACACCATTCCCCCACATCCATGACCCCCAGGAACACCAGACACCTGATCCCCCTGATCCCAGACACCCACACACTAACCCCTCGCCCCGACACACCTGACCCCCAGCACCAGGACAGATCTGACACCGAGCCCCACCACACACCTGCCCTATGACACCCAGCCTCACCACACACCTGAAACCCAGACCCCCCACAGACTTAACCCCCAGCGCCCCGGACTCCAGACCACCCACCCCACCCCACACATCTGACACCCAGACCCCCCACAGACCTGACCAGCGCCCGCCAAACACCTGACCTCCCGACTCCCATGCAGCTGACGCCCAGATCCCCACACGCCTGACCAACTGACTCACCGCGCACACGAAAGCAGCCCCACACACACATGACCCACAGTAACCCCAAACACCTGACCCCCTGATCTCAGAGAGTCACACACCTGACCCCACGCGCCCACATACCTGACCCACAGCCCCACAACAGACCTGTCACCACACACCTGCCCCCTGACACCCAGCCTCATCACACTCCTGAAACTCAGCCCCCCTACAGACCTGACCCCCAATCCCGCAAACACCTGACCACCAGCGGCCCCACACACCTGCCCCCCGCCCCCCCCCACACACCCAGCCCTCCTACAAAACGAACCACAAGACCCACCAAACACCTGACAACCAGACCCCCTACACACACATCACCCCAGACCCCACACACCTGACATGCATCCCCAAAATACCGAACCCACAGTCCACCCACACAACTGACCACCACCCCCCCCCACACACCTGACCGCAAGCTCCCCACACACCCGACCCCAGCCCCGCACACACCTGACACCCAGCCCCACACTCACCTGACCCCCAGCCCCCCACGTATCTGACCCTTCAGCCCCAAACATGCATGACCCCCAGCCCTGCCACACACCTGACACCCAACCCTCCCCCACAAACCTGACCACGGCCCCCACATTCCCTACCCGTACCCCCGCACACACACGTGACGCCCCACACACCTGGGCCACAGCAACCCACAGACCTGAAAAACTAACCCCTGCCGCCCCACACACCTGACCAACAACGCAGTATACACCTGACGCCCAGCCCCAACCCCACCCCTGACCTACAACCCACCCACATCCCTGACCCCCAGCCCCCACATAAACCTGACCCATGCCCCCCACGCACTTGACTCCCAGCCCCCCCACATACCTGACCCCCAGCCCCCCAAACACCTGACACGCAGCCCTCCCACACACCTGAAACACGGCCCCGCGCACACCTGACCACCCGACCGCCACACAGTTGACGCCCAAACCCCCGCACAACTGAACCCCAGCCTGCCACACACCTTACCACAGCCCCCCACACACTAGACCCCCACCCCCCACCAAATGTGACCCCCTGACGCCCCACACACGTGGGCCTCAGCACCCTACATACCTGACCCCTTGACACCCAGCCCCCTCACTCACCTGACCACCATTCCCCCAAACACCCAACACCCAGTCTTAGTGCCCTACCTACACCAAAACACCATCCTGTAAAGTTTCCAGTCAGGTTTCAGAGCCCACCACAGCACAGAGTCCGCCTTGTTGAAGGTACACAACGACCTGCTTCTCGCCATCGACACCGGCGACTGTGCAATCCTGCTCCTTCTCGATCTCAGCGCAGCGTTCGATACAGTGGACCATCCTTATTGACCGTCGGTACGCGGTTGGCATTGATGGCACTGCCCTGAGCTGGTTCGTTTCCTACCTCAAGGATAGGAGTTTCCCCATCAACATAGGCAGTTATTCCTCTTCTCCAGCTAGCCTCTCCTGCGGAGTTCCACAAGGCTCCATCCTAGGCCCCATTCTCTTCTCTCTATACATGCTACCCTTTGGCCAAATCATTCAAAGGCACGGCATTTCCTTCCACTGCTATGCCGATGACACTCAGCTTTACCTCCCCCTGAAACCCAACAACCAGTCAAATTTAAACAGCCTCTTACACTGCCTTGAGGACATAAAATGTTGGATGGCACAGAACTTCCCCCAATTAAACGAGAGCAAGTCTGAGGTCATCCTATCCCCCCCCCCCCTCCGACTCCGTCAAATCGATAACAGGCAGTCTTGGAAGCCTATCCTGCCTAGTCAAACCGCATGTCAAAAACCTCGGCGTGATATTTGACTCTGCATTAAAGTTTGACAAGCAAGTCAACGCTGTGGTAAAAGCAAGCTTTTTCCAACTACGTACCATAGCTAAAATCAAACCTTTCCTCCAATTCGACGACACTGAAAAAATCATTCACGCTTTCATTTCCTCCCGCCTAGACTACTCCAACTCCCTATACACTGGGATCAGCCAATCATCCCTGTCCCGCCTGCAACTGGTCCAAAACGCCGCAGCGAGACTCCTGACGGGTACCCGTAAAAGGGACCACATCACGGCGATTCTGGCCTCTCTCCACTGGCTCCCTGTACGGTACAGAATCAACTTCAAGCTACTCATATTCATCTATAAAGCCCTAAATGAACATCCCCCCCTACATCAAAAATCTTCTTACCCACCTCTCTAACTCCAGGTCCCTCAGGTCGGCCGACTTGGGGCTACTCACCATCCCGCGGTCTAGGTTTAAGCTCAGTGGTGACCGCGCTTTTGCGGTTGCAGCTCCTAGACTGTGGAACAGCATCCCTCTCCCCATCAGAACTGCCCCCTCCATCGACTCCTTTAAGTCCAAGCTCAAAACCTATTTCTACTCCCTAGCGTTTGAGGCCCATTGAGGAGGCGCTGTGAACTGTTTTGTATGTGCTGTTAAGTTTGTGTGCTACTGTATGTTTTTTTTTTCCTTAGTACCTAATCAGATGTCAGCACTTTTGTCAACTTGGGTTGTTTTTAAATGTGCTATACAAATAAAATTGACTTGACATGACTTGACTTGACCATTCCCCCAAACACCCGACACCCAGCCACCCAGATACACGACCGCCACACACCTGACTCCTAGAGCCCTACACACCTGACCCGCTGAACCCCAGCCCCCCCCCCCCTACGAACCTGCCCCCTTTGCCCCAACCCACACCTGGCACCCATCTCCCACACACCTCCCCCGTGCCCCCCTACAATCCTGACCTCCAGGCACCACCCACAACCATGGCCCGGAGCCCCCCACACACACATGACCCCCTGACACACAGCCCCCCCCACACACCTGACCCCCAGCCCGCCACACTGCTGAATCCCAACGCCCCACACACCTGACCTCCAGCCCTCCCACATACCTGAAATTCAACCCCCTCACACACCTGAACGTCAGCACTCCACACACCTGAACCTAAGCCCCCACACACACATCTGAACCCCAACCCGCCGCACACCTGACTCCCCGCCTCCAGCCCCCCACGCACACCTAAACCCCATCCCGCCACACACCTGACCACCATCCCTCCCACACCTGAACCACAGCCCCTCACACACATGACTCCCAGCCCCCACACACACCTGACCTCCCGACCTCCACACAGCTGACGCCCAGCCCCCCACACGACTTATCCACTAACGCACCACACACACGACACCAGCCCCCCACAATCATGACCCCGCAGTAACCCCAGACATTTGACCCCCTCATCCCAGACACCCACACACCTAACCCCTCACCCCGACACACCTGACCCCCACCCCATAACAGATGTCACCGAGCCCCACCACACACCTGCCCCATGACACCCAGCCTCACCACACACCTGAAACCCAGCCCCCCCCACACACCTTACCCCCAGCGCCCCAGCACATCAGACCCCCAGCCCAACCCACACATCTGACACCCAGACCCCCACAGACATGAACACCAACCCCCACACACACCTGACATGTAGCCCCCCACAACCTGAACCCCAGGCCCCCACACATCGGAGCTCCTGACCCCCCACATACCAGACTCCCTGCCCGCAGCCCCCACAACCTGACCAACTGACATAAGCCCTCCACACACCTGACACCTTGACAGGTGTGTGACCTGTCACCCAGCAACCTCACACACCTGACCCGCTGAACCCTAGCCTCCCCCCCACACACCTGACCATCTTGTCATCCAGCTCCCGGCCACCTATTCCCCAGCCTCTCACACACCTGACACCTTAGCCCCAGCCCCCCCCCCCCACACTCCTGACCCCCAGCCCACCCACATACCTGACCCCCAGCCGGCCACACACCTGAAACTCAGCCGCTCACACAGCTGACACCCAGCCTCTCACACACCTGATCCCCAGCCCCCCACACACCTGCGGTCAGCCCTCCCACATACCTGACCCACTGACTCACCACACAAACGAAAGCAGCTCCGCACACACATGACCCCCATTAACCCCAGACACTTGACCCCCTGACCTCGACACCCACACACCTGATCCCGCGTCCCCACACACCAGCCCTCCCCCCCACACGTGACACCCAGCCCCCCCACAAAACGAACCACCAGCCCCACCAAACACTTGAGAACCAGCCCCGCTGCACACACTTCACCCCCAGACCCCGCACACCTAATCTCCAAAACCCCCCACACAACTGAACCCACGGCCCTCACACACCTGACCCCCAGCCCCCACACATCTGAAACCCTAACCCCCACTCACCTAATCCCCAGTCCTCCACACAACTGACCCTTCAGCCCCCAACACGCATGATCCCCCGCCCTGCCACACAACTGACACCCAACCCTCCCCCACACACCTGACCACGCCCCCCCCCCACATACCCGACCCCCACCCCCCCCACAAACACGACCCCCTGACGCCCCACACACCTGAAAAACTGACCCCTGCGCCCCCACACACCTGACCAACAACCCCGTACATACCTGACCCTTCACCCCCCCACACACCTGACACCCAACCCCGCCACACACCTGACACGCAGCCCCCCCCACACCTGACCCCTGCCCCCCACACAATTAGCGCCCAGCCCCCCCCCACATACATGACCCCCAGCCCTCCCAGGCGCCTGAACCCCAGCTCCGTGCACAGCTGACCACCCGACCATCACACAGCTGACGCCCAACCCCCCCCCCCACACCTGATCCCATCCTGCCACACACTTGACAACGGCCCCCCACACACTCGGCCCCCACCCCCCAGAAAGTGTGACCCCCTGACGTCCCACACACCTGGGCCCCAGCAACCTACACACCTGATCCCTTGACCCTCAGCCCCCCACACACCCGACACCCAGCCACCCAGATACATGACCGTCAGCCGCGCCAAACACCTGACTCCTAGTCCCCCCCACACACCTGACCCACTGAGCCATAGCCCCCACCCCTACACACCTGCCCCAGGTCCCCCCAGACCTTGACACCCATCTCCCACACACCCCTCCCCAGCCCCCCTATAATCCTGACCTCAAGGCACCCTCCAATAGACAATAGACAATAGACAATAGGTGCAGGAGTAGGCCATTCAGCCCTTCGAGCCAGCACCGCCATTCAATGCGATCATGGCTGATCACTCTCAATCAGTACCCCGTTCGTGCCCCCTCCCCATACCCCCTCACTCCGTTATCCTTAAGAGCTCTATCCAGCTCTCTCTTGAAAGCATCCAACGAACAGGCCTCCACTGCCTTCTGAGGCAGAGAATTCCACACGTTCACCACTCTCTGACTGAAAAAGTTCTTCCTCATCTCCGTTATAAATGGCCTACCCCTTATTCTTAAACTGTGGCCCCTTGTTCTGGACCTCCCCAACATTGGGAACGTGTTTTCTGCCTCTAATGTTTCCAATCCCCTAATTATCATATATGTTTCAATAAGATCCCCCCTCATCCTTCTAAATTCCAGTGTATACAAGCCCAATCGCTCCAGCCTTTCAACATACGACAGTCCCGCCATTCCGGGAATTAACCTAGTGAACCTACGCTGCACGCCCTCCATAGCAAGAATATCCTTCCTCAAATTTGGAGACCAAAACTCCATACAGTACTCCAGGTGCGGTCTCACCAGGGCCCGGTACAACTGTAGAAGGACCTCTTTGCTCCTATACTCAACTCCTCTTGTTATGAAGGCCAACATTCCATTGGCTTTCTTCACTGCCTGCTGTACCTGCATGCTTTCTTTCATTGACTGATGCACTAGGACAACCAGATCTCGTTGAACTCCCCCTCCTCCTAACTTGATACCATTCAGATAATAATCTGCCTTTCTATTCTTACTTCCAAAGTGAATTACCTCACACTTATCTACATTAAACTGCATCTGCCATGTATCCGCCCACTCACACAACCTGTCCAAGTCACCCTGCAGCCTTATTGCATCTTCCTCACAATTCACACTACCCCCCAGCTTAGTATCATCTGCAAATTTGCCAATGGTACTTTTAATCCCTTCGTCTAAGTCATTAATGTATATCGTAAATAGCTGGGGTCCCAGCACCGAACCTTGCGTTACCCCACTGATCACATATAACATATAACATATAACAACTACAGCATGGAAACAGGCCTGTCCGGCCCTACCAGTCCACGCCGACCATTCTCCCTGACCTAGTCTCATCTACCTGCACTCAGACCATAACCCTCCAATCCCCTCCTATCCATATACCTATCCAATTTACTCTTAAATAATAAAATCGAGCCAGCCTCCACCACTTCCACCGGAAGCCCATTCCATACAGCCACAACCCTCTGAGTAAAGAAGTTCCCCCTCATGTTACTCCTAAACCTTTGTCCCTCAATTCTGAAGCTATGTCCCCTTGTTGGAATCTTCCCCACTCACAAAGGGAAAAGCCTACCCACGTCAACTCTGTCCGTCCCTCTCAAAATTTAAAAAACCTCCATCAAGTCCCCCCTCAACCTTCTACGCTCCAAAGAATAAAGACCCAACCTGTTCAACCTCTCTCTGTAGCCTAAGTGCTGAAACCCAGGCAACATTCTAGTAAATCTCCTCTGTACCCTCTCCATTTTGTCGACATCCTTCCTATAATTTGGCGACCAGAACTGCACACTATACTCCAGATTTGGCCTCACCAATGCCCTGTACAATTTCAACATTACATCCCAACTTCTATACTCGATGCTCTGATTTATAAAGGCAAGCATACCAAACGCCTTCTTCACCACCCTATCCACATGAGATTCCACCTTCAGGGAACAATGCACAGTTATTCCCAGATCCCTCAATTCCCTACCATTTACCCTGTACGTCCTATTTTGATTTGTCCTACCAAAATGCAGCACCTCACACTTATCAGCATTAAACTCCATCTGCCATCTTTCAGCCCACCCTTCCAAAAGGCCCAAGTCTCTCTGTAGACTTTGAAAATCTACCTCACTATCAACTACTCCACCTATCTTAGTATCATCTGCATATTTACTAATCCAATTTGCCACACCATCATCCAGATCATTAATGTAAATGACAAACAACAGTGGACCCAACACAGATCCTTGGGGCACTCCACTAGACACTGGCCTCCAACCTGACATACAATTGGCAACCGTTACCCTCTGGTATCTCCCATTCAGCCATTGTTGAATCCATCTTGCAACCTCACTATTAATACCCAACGATTTAACCTTCTTAATCAACCTTCCATGTGGAACCTTGTCAAATGCCTTACTGAAGTCCATATAGACAACATCCACAGCCTTGCCCTTATCAATTTCCCTGGTAACCTCTTCAAAAAATTCAAGAAGATTAGTCAAACATGACCTTCCAGGCACAAATCCATGTTGACTGTTTCTAATCAGGCCTTGATTATCCAAATAATTATATATATTGTCCCTAAGTATCTTTTCCATTAATTTTCCCACCACAGACGTCAAACTAATAGGTCTATAATTGCTAGGTTTACTTTTAGAACCTTTTTTAAACAAAGGCACAACATGCGCAATGCGCCAATCTTCCGGCACCATCCCTGTTTCTAATGACGTTTGAAATATTTCCATCATAGCCCCTGCTATTTCTGCACTAACTTCCCTCAATGTCCTAGGGAATATCCTATCAGGACCTGGAGACTTATCCACTTTTATATTCTTCAAAAGTGTCCGTACCTCCTCTTCTTTAATCCTCCTAATTTCCATCACTACTCTACTTGTTTCGCTTACCTCACATAATTCAATATCCTTCTCCTCGGTAAATACCGAAGAAAAGAAATTGTTTGATATCTCCCCCATTTCTTCCGGCTCAGCACATAGCTGTCCACTCTGACTCTCTAATGGACCAATTTTATCCCTGAGGGGGTCAGGTGTATAGAGGGGCTGGGATTCAGGTGTGTGTGTGTGTGGCTGAAGTGGTCAGATGTGTGGGGAGGCAGGGGGTCGTGTGTGTGTGGGGCTGGGGGTCCGCGATGTGGGTGGGGGGCTGAGGGGGTCACGTTTGTGGAGGGCTGGAGTTCAGATGTGTGGGGGGATGGGGTTCAGGAGTGTGCAGGGCTGGAGTTCAAATGTGTGGGAGGGCTGTGGGTCAGTTGTGTGCGGGGCTAGGGATCAGGTGTGTGCGGGACTGTCTGTCAGGTGATTCGGAGCAGTGGGGTTCATGTGTGTGGGGGGCTGAGGGTTTCAGGTGTGTGGAGGTCTGATATCAGGTGTGTTGGGGGTATGGGTCAGGTGTGTGGGTGGCTGAGGGGGACAGGTCTGTGGAGGGGCTGTTTGTCAGGTGCGTTAGAGGGGTGAGGGTGTGAAGTGTGTGCGGACTGGAGATCAGTTGTTTGCGGGGCTGGGGTTCAAGTGTGTGGGGGGGGGCTGGGGTCAGCAATGCGGGTGGGGCCTGATGGGGTCAGCTGTGTGTGGCTCTGGTCAGGATTGTGCAGGGACGTGTTCAGTTATGTGTGGGGGGGCTGGAGGTCAGGTATGTGGGGCTCTGGAGGTGAGGTGTGTGTGTGTGTCTGAGAATCAGGGGGTCGGGTGTGTTGGGGCTGGGGTCATGTGTGTGTGGGGATTCTGGGCGTCAGGCGTGTGGGGGGCTGGGCGTCAGCTGTGCGCGAGGCTGGGGTTCAGGTGTGTGGGGGACTGGAGGTGAGGTGTGTGTGGGGGTTGGGGTCAGGTGTGTGTTTGGGGGGTAGCTTTCAGGTGCGTGGGGGGATTCCGTTTTGTGGGGCTGGGGGTCACGTGTGTAGGTGTCTGGGGGCCAGGTGTTTCGGGGGGCTGGAGGTAAGTTTTGTGAAAAGCTGGGGGTCAGGTGTGTGGACGTCTGGGGGTCAGGTGTGTGTTGGGATCTGTGTGTCATCTGTGTGGGAGGCTGAGGGTGCGGTTTTTGGTGGGGATGGGATTCAGGTGTGTGGGGCTCAGGGTCAGCAGTGTGGGGTGTCAGGGTGTCTGCTTTGTGCGGGGCTGGGGTTCAGGTGTTTGGGATGGCTGTGGGTCAGGTGTGTGCAGGGCTGGGGTTCAGGTGTATCGGAGAGGTGAGGGTCAGGGGTGTGAAAAGCTGAGAGGGGTAGGTGTGTAGAGGGCTGAGGTCAGGTGTGTTGGGGCAGTGGGTCAGGTGTGTGGGGGGCCGAGTGGGTCAGGTGTGTGGGGGTTCTGGGGGTCAGTTATGTGCGGGGGCTGTGGGTCAGTGGGTCATGTGTGTAGGGGTATGGGCTCAGGTGTGTGTGTGGGGGGGCTGCGTTCATGTGTGTGCGTAGGCTGTGGGTCAGTTGGTCAGATGTGCGGGGGCCAGGTGTGTGATGGGGCGTTGGGTCAAATGTTGGACGGGTCAGTGGGTCAGATGTGTTGGGCGGCTGTGGGTCAAGTTTGAGAGGGCCTAGGGGTCAGGTCTGTGGCGGTCTGGGGGTCAGCTGTGTATCGGGAGCTGGGGGTCGTGTGTGTGTGAGGGTGGTGGTCCTGTTTGTGGCGGGCTGTAGTTTATGTGTGTGGTGGGGCTCAGGGTCTGGTGTGTGGGGAGTCAGGGTGTCAGCTTCGTGCGGGGCTGGGGTTTAGGTATTTGGGAGTGCTGGGGGTCTGGTGTGTGTGGGGCAGGGGTTCAAGTGTGGAGGAGGGTGGTGGTCAGAAGTGTGGGGAGCCGAGGGGTTCAGGTGTACGGAGGGATGAGGTCAGGTGTGTTGCGGGCAGGGGGTCAGGTGTGTGGTGTCTGAGGGGGTCAGGTGTGTGGGGGGGCTGGGAGTTAGGTGTGTGGGGTGTGCTAGTGGGGTCAGGTGTGTGGAGGGATGGAGTTCAGGTGTGTGCGGGGTTGGGTTTCAGGTGTGTATGGGGACACTGCACAGGTGTCCGGGGGGCTCTGTGACAAGGTGGTCAAGTGTGTGTGTGGCTGGGAGTCTGGTGTGTGAGGGGCTGAGTGAGTCAGGCGTGTAGGGGCTGGGAGTCAAATGTGCGGGGGGACAGATGTCTTTCAGTAGTGTGGGGGTGTGTGGGGTGGGAGTCAGGTGTGTGTGGGGGAGTGAGGAGTGTGGCTGGTTCGCACGTGTATGGATGGCTGCGTGTCATGTGTGTGTGGCTACTGGGGATCAGGGTCAGGTATGTGGGGAGTGGTGTTCAGGTGTCTGGGGGCTGGGTGTCACGTGTGTGTGGGGGTGGCTGGGGTCAGATGTATGGGGGCTGGGTGTCAGGATTGTGTGGACTGGGGTCATGGCTGTGGGGATTCAAGGGGTCAGGCTTGTGGGGAGCTGGCTGTCAGCTGTGTGCGGGGCTGATGTTCAGGTGTGTGGGCAGGATGGAGGTCAGGTGTGTGCGGGGCTGGGGTTCAGGTGTGTGGGCAGGCTGGAGGTCAGGTGTGTGGGGGGCTGGGGTTCACGTGTGGGTGGGGCTGGGATTCAGGTGTGTGTGGGGTTGTGGTTCAGGTGTGTGCGAGGCTGGGATTCAGGTGTGTGCCGGGCTGGGGTTCCTGTGTGTGGGGTTGGGATTCATGTGTGTGGGGGCTGGTTTCAGGTGTATGGGGGGATGGGTGCCAGGTGCATAGGGGCTGTGGGTCATGTAGGCAGGGGGCTGTAGGTCAGGTGTGTGCGGGGTTGGGTTCAGGTGTGTGCGCGGTCTGGGGATCAGGGTGTTATGTTTATGGGGGCTGGTATCGTGTGTGTGGGTAATCAGGGGATCAGGCGTGTGGGGGGTTGGGCGTCAGCTCTGTGCGGGGCTGGAGGTCAGCTATGTAATGGGGTGAGGGATTCAGCTGTGTGGGGGCTGTGTGTTAGGTGTGTGGGGAGGGCTGGGGGTCAGCAATGGGGGTCAGGATTGTGGGGGGCTGGGGTTCAGGTTTGTTGGGGGCTGGGGTTCAGCTGTGTGGGGGGCTGGTGTTCTGGTGTACGGGAGGGCTGGGGACAGGTGTCCGAGGGGATGGGTGACAAGGCGGTCAGGTGTGTTGCGGGCTGGGGGTCAGGTGTGTGGGGGGCTGAGGCGGTCAGCTGTGTGCGGGCTGGGAGTCAGGTGTGGGAGTGGTGGGGGTTTGGTTCAGGAGTGTCATGTGTTCAGGGGTGTCATGTGTGTGTGGCTACTGGGGATCAAGGGTTAAGTGTGCGGGGAGTGGGGTTCAGGATTGTGGGGGCTGGGGGCCACGTGTGTGTGGGGGTGTCTGGAGTGAGGTGTGAGCGGAGCAGGGTGTCAGGTGTGTGTCTGGGGCTGTGGGTCATGTTTGTGGAGGGGCTTGTGTCAGGTATGTGGGGGTGAGGAGGTGAGGTCTGGGAATCAAGGGGTCAGGCGTGCGGGGGGACTGGGGGTCATGTTTGTGGGGATTCAGGGGGTCAGGTGACTTGGGGCTGGGCGTCAGCTGTTACAGAGCTGGGGTTCAGATGAGTGGGATGGCTGGGGATCAGGTGTGTGCGTGGATGGATTTCAGGTGTATGTAGGGCTGGGGATCAGGTGTATGCGGGTCTGGGTATCAGGTATATGGGGGGGCTGAGGTCAGGTATATGGGGGGCTGGGTGGCAGGTATGTGGAGGATAGCGATCAGTCGGCAGGGGGCTGGAAATCAGGTGTGTGCGGGGCTGGGGTTCAGGTGTGTGTGGGTCGGGGGTCATGTTTGTGGGGGGCTGGGATCGTGTGAATGGGGAATCAAGGGGTCAGGCGTGTGGTGGGTTGGGCGTCAGCTGTGTGCGGGGCTGGACTTCAGCTATGTGGGGGGAGGTGAGGGATTCAGATGTGTGGGGGCTGTGTGTTAGGTGTGTGGGGGGGGGGGCTGGGGTTAGCAATGGGGGTCAGGTTTGTGGGGGTCTGGGGATTCAGGTGTGTGAGGGTCAGGGGTTCAGGTGTGTCGGAGGCGTGGTGGTCAGATGTGTGGGGTGCTGAGGGTATCAGATGTAAGTTGGGTCATGGGGTCAGGTGGGTGCGGGCTGGGAGGAAGGTATATGGGGGGCTGGGGGTCAGCAATGGGGGTCAGGTTTGTGGGGGGTTTGGGGATTAAGGTGTGTGAGGGGCTGGGGTTCATGTGTGTCGGATGGGTGTTGGTCAGATGTGTGGGGGCTGAGGGTGTCAGATGTGTGGAGTGCTGACGTCAGGTATGTTGGGTCATGGGGTCAGGTGGGTGCGGGCTGGGAGGAAGGTATATGGGTGGCTGGGGTCAGCAATGTAGAGGGGAGTGCTGAGGGGGTCAGGTGTGTGCGGCGCTGGAGTTCAGGTGTGTCCGGGGCTGGGGTTAGTGTGTGTGGGGATGGGGTGACCTCTGTGGGGGACTGGAGGGGAGGTGTGTGGGGGACTGGGGTCATGTGTTTGGGGGGCTGCGCGGGTCAATTGTGAGGGGGGCTGGGGTTCGGATGTATGCGGAGCTGGAGTTCAGGTGTGTCAGAGGGGTGGTGGTCAGGGCTGTGGGGGGCTGAGGCGGTCAGATGTGTGGAGGGCTGCTGTCAGGTGATCTGGGATCGGGGTGTGTGGGAGGGCTGTGGGTCATGTGTGTGCAGAGCTGGGGTTCAGGTATGTCGGAGGGGTCAGGTGGAGCGATGAGGTCAAGTGTGTTGGGGGAAGGGTGTCATGTGTGTGGGACGCTGGGTGTCCAGTTTGTGGGGGGCTGTGGTTCATATTTGGGAGGGCTGCGGGTCAGTTGTGTGCGGGGATGGGGTTCACGTGTATCGGAGGTGTGGGGGTCAGTTGTGTGGAAAGCTGAGTGGGTCAGGTATGTGGAGGGCTGAGGTCAGGTGTGTTGGGGGCTGGGAGTCAGGTCTGTGGGGGGCTGAAGTGGTCAGGTGTGCGGGGAGGCTGTGTGTCATGTGTGTGCGGTTCTTGGATATCAGGGGTCAGGTGTGTGTGGAGTGGGGTTAAGGGGTTGGGGGGCAGGGGTTCACGTGTGTGGGGGGTCTGGGGTCAGGTGCATGGGGGAGGAGGTCAGGTGTGTTCCGCGCTGGGTTCTGGTGTGTGTGGGGGCTGAGGATCAGGTATGTCGAGGGGCTGGGTCTCACGTATGTGGGGGACTGGAGGTGAGGCGTATGGGGGTCTCGGAAACAGGTGGACAGGTGTGTGGGGGCACTGGGTGTCATGTGTGTGTGGGGGCTGTGGTCATGTTTGTGGGGATTGAGGTCATGCGTGTGGGCGTCTGGGTGTCTGGGACTGTGGTTCAGGTGTTTGGGAGGGCTGGGGCCAGGTGTGTGCTAGGCAAGGGATCAGGTGTGTGCGGGACTGTGGTTCAGGTGAGTCGGAGGGGTGTGGCTCAGGTGTGTGGGGGGGGGGGCTGAGGGTTTCAGGCGTGTGGAGGCATGACGTCAGGTATGTTGGGGGATTGGGTCAGGTGTATGGGGGCTGAGGGGGTGAGGTGTGTGGGGGAGCTGGGAGCCAGGTGTGTTGGAGGGGTGAGGGTGTCAGGTGTGTGCGGACTGGAGATCAGGTGTGTGCGGGGCTGGGGTTCAAGTGTGTGGGGGGGCTGGGGTCAGCAATGCGGGTGGGGGCTGATGGGAACAGGTGTGTGCGGCGCTGGTCAGGTGTGTGCGGGGGTGGGTTCAGGTGTGTGTGGGGGGCTAGGGGTCATGTATGTGGGGCTCTGGGGGTGAGATATGTGGGGGTTTGGGAATCAGCGGGTCAGGTGTGTGGGGGGACTGGGAGGTCATGTGTGTGAGGGGCTGGGGTCATGTGTGTGGGGATTCTGGGTGTCAGGCGTGTGGGGGGCTGGGCGTCAGCTGTGTGCGGGGCTGGGGATCAGGTGTGTGGGGGATTGGAGGTGAGGTGTGTGTGGGCGTTGGGGTCAGGTGTGTGTTGGGAGGTTGGCTTTCTGGTTCGTGGGGGGGGGGGTCATGAGTCAGTATGTGGGGAGGTGGGTTTCAGGTGTGTAAGGGGGCTGTGGGTCAGTGGGTCAACAGACAATGGACAATATACTATA
The DNA here is from genome assembly GCF_053455715.1 of Rhinoraja longicauda. Classification (NCBI taxonomy): domain Eukaryota; kingdom Metazoa; phylum Chordata; class Chondrichthyes; order Rajiformes; family Arhynchobatidae; genus Rhinoraja; species Rhinoraja longicauda. The sequence continues at coordinate 15,129,851 of NC_135991.1, read as the reverse complement.
GGTGCAGGAGGAGGACGTTCGGCCCTTCGAGCCAGCACCCGCATTCAATGTGATCATGGCTCATCATTCTCAATCAGCGCCCCATTCCTGCCTTCTCTCCATACCCCCTGACTCCGCTATCCTTAAGAGCTCTATCTAGCTCGTCTTGAATGCATTCAGAGAATTGGCCTCTACTGCCTTCTGAGGCAGAGAATTCCAGAGATTCACAACTCTCTGACTGAATTTTTTTTTCTCAACTCAGTTCTCAATGGCCTACCCCTTATTCTTAAACTGTGGCCCCTTGTTCTGGACTCCCCCAACATTGGGAACATGTTTCCTGCCGTTAACGTGTCCAACCCTTTAATAATCATACGTTTCGATAAGATCTCCTCTTATCCTTCTAAATTCCAGTGTATACACGCCTAGTCGCTCCAGTCTTTCAACATATGACAGTCCCGCCATTCCGGGAATTAACCTAGTAAACCTATGCTGCACGCCCTCAATAGCAAGAATATCCTTCCTCAAATTTGGAGACCAAAACAGCACACAGTACTCCAGGTGCGGTCTCACTAGGGCCGTGTACAACTGCAGAAGGACCTCTATGCTCCTATACTCAACTCCTCTTGTTATGAAGGTCAACATTCCAACGGCTTTTTTCACTGCCTGCTATACCTGCATGCTTCCTTTCAGTGACTGATGCACGAGGACACCCAGATCTGGTTGTACGTCCCCTTTTCCTAACTTGACACCATTCAGATAATACTCTGCCTTCCTATTCTTACCACCAAAGTGGATAACCTCACACTTATACATGTTAAACTGCATCTGCCATGCACCAGCCCACTCACACAACCTATCCAAGTCACCCTGCAACCTCATAGCATCTTCCTCACAGTTTACACTCCCACCCAGCTTTGTATCATCTGCAAATTTGCTAATGGTACTTTTAATCGCTTCATCCAAGTCATTAATGGATATTGTAAATAGCTGCGGTCCCAGCACCGAGCCTTGCGGTACCCCACTAGTTACTGCCTGCCATTCTGAAAGGGACCCATTTCTCCCCACTCTTTGCTTTCTGTCTGTCAACCAATTTTCTATCCATGTCAGATGTTTGGGGGGTGTGGGGTCAGGTATGAGATGAGGCTTTGGGTCAAATGTTGGGGGTGTTAGTGGGTCAGATGTGTTGGATGGTTGTGGGTCAGATTTGTGGGGGAATGGGGGCCAGGTGTGTGGGGGGCTGCGGGTCATGTGTGTGCGGAGGCTGTGTGTCAGTTGGTCAGGTGTGTGGGGGGTATGGGGGCCAGGTGTGTGATGGGGCTTTGGGTCAAATATTGGGCGGGTCATTGGGTCAGATGTGTGGGCGGCTGGGGGTCAGATTTAAGAGGGCCTGGGGTCAGGTGTGTGGGGGTCTGGGGGTCAGGTGTGTGGGCGTGTGGGGGTCAGGTGTGTATTGGGAGCTAGGGGTCATGTGGGTGGGAGGCCTGTGTTCAGGATTTTGAGGGGCTGGGGTTTATGTGTGGGGAGTCAGGAGATCAGCTCCAAGGGGGGCTGGGGTTTAGGTATTTGGGAGGGCTGGGGGTCAGGTGTATGCGGGGCTGGGGTTCAGGTGTGGCGGAGGATGGGATCAGGGGTGTGGGGAGCTGAGTAGGTCAGGTGTGTGGAGGGCTGAGGTCAGGTGTGTTAGGGGCTGGGGAGCGTGTGTGTGGGGGGCTGGGGGTCGTCTATGCGGGTTGGGTTCTGAGGGGGCCACGTGTGTGGAGGGCTGGAATTCAGATGTTTTGGGAGGGGCTGGGGAGCTCAGGTGTGTTGGGGGCAGGGGGTCAGTCGTATGGTGGGTTAGAAGTCAGGTGTGGGTGGGGGGCTGAGGTGGTCAGGTGTGTGGAGGGCTGGGGTTCATGTGTGCGGGGGTGGTGGTGGCTGGTGACTGGTGTCCGGGGGGCTGGGTGACAAGGTGGTCATGTGTGTGGGGAGCTGCGAGTCAGGTGTGGGAGGAGCTGAGGGTGTCATGTGTGTAGGTGCTGGGAGTGTGCGCGAGCGGGATGTGGTTCAGGAGTGTTGGGGTGGGGGTGGGGCGCACGTGTGTGGGGGGCTCGGTGTCATGTGTGTGAGGCTACTGGGGATCAGGGTCAGGTGTGTGGGAAGTGAGGTTCAGTTGTGTGTGTGGGGGGGGTTGTGAGTCAGGTGTGTGGGGGTGCTAATGGGGTCAGGTGTGTGAGGGGCTTGCATGTGTATGCGGGGGATCTGAGTCAGGTTTGTGGGGGATGAAGAGGTCAGGTTTACGGGGGGCTGGGTATCAGCTGTGTGGATGGGGGGCTGAGGTGGTCAGGTGTGTGGAGGGCTGGGGTTCAGGAGTGTGGAGGGCTGGGGTTCGGGTGTTTGGGGGGCTGGTGTTCTGCTGTATAGGAGGGCTGAGGACAGGTGTCCGAGTGGCTGGGTGACAAGGTGGTCAGGTGTGTTGGGGGCTGGAGGTCAGGTGGGTGGGGGGCTGAAGGGGCGGGCTGCTAGTCAGGTGTGCTTTGGATCAGGAGAGTGGGGGGGCTGCTGAGGCGGACGTGTGTGGGGGGCTGGGTGTCATGTGTATGTGGCAACTGGGGATCAGGGGTTAAGTGTGCGGGGAATGGGGTTCAGGATTGTGGGGGCTGGGGGCCACGTGTGTGTGGGGTGTCTGGAGTGAGGTGTGAGCGGGGCTGGGTGTCAGGTGTGTGTGTGGGGCTGGTGGTCATTTTTGTGGGGGGGGGCTTGGAGTCAGGTATTTTGGGACAGGAGGTGAGGTCTGGGAATCAATGGGTCAGGCCTTTGGGGGGACTGGTGGTCATGTGTGTGGGTGGCTGGGGTCATGTGTGTGGGGATTCAGAGGGTCAGGGTTCTGGGGCCTGGGCGTCAGCTGTTACGGGGCTGGGGATCAGGTGTGTGCGTCGCTGGAGTTCAGGTGTGTGCGGGGCTGGGGATCAGGTGTGTGGTGGCTGGGGTCAGGAAAAGGTGGGGCTGGGTGTCAGGTGTGTGGGGGCTAGCGATCAGTAGGCAGGGGGCTGGAGGTCAGATGTGTGCGGGGCTGGGGTTCAGGTGCGTGTGGGATCTGGGGATCAGGTGGTCATGTTTGGGGGGGGCTGGGATCATGTGTTTGGGGAATCAGGGTTTCAGGTGTGTGGGGGTTCGGGCGTCAGCTGTCCGGGGGAGCCGTTGGTCAGCTGTGTGGGGGGTTGGGTGTCAAGTTCGCGTGGGGGCTGGGGGTCCGGTATGTGGGGGGTTGTGGGTCACGTATGTGGGGGGCTGGGTGGTCAGGTGTGTGCTGGGGTCAGGGGGTCAAGTGTGTGAGGGAGGGCGCTGTGGATCAGCTGTGTGGGGTACTGGGGGGGTCAAGTGTATGTGGGGGCAGGGGGTCACGTACGCGGGGGGCTGGGGGTCAGGTGTGTGCGGGGGTCAGGGGTTCTGTTGTGCGGGGTGGCTGGGGGTCAGGGGTGTGCGGTCGTCAGTTGTGCGGGGGAGCTGGGGTCAGTAGGTCAGATGTGTGTTGGGGGGGCTGGATGTTAGGTGTGTGGTGAAGCTGCGGGTCAGGGGGCAGGTTTGTGGTGGGGCTGCGTGACAGGTGTGTTGTGGGGGTGGGGGTCAGGTGTGTTGTGGGGGTGGGGGTCAGGTTTGTGGGGGATTGGTGATCAGGGGGTCAGATTTATGGAGGTCTTGTATAACAGGTATAACAGGTATAACAGAGCTTTATTTGTCGTTCGGCACCGAAGTACCGAACGAAACTACATAGCAGTCATAGAAAAAAAGAACACAAGACACATAACCCCAACACAAACGTCCATCACAGTGACTCCAAACACCCCCTCACTGTGATGGAGGCAACAAAACTTCCACTCTCTTCCCCACGCCCAAGAACAGACAGCTCGTCCCCGACCGACCCGCAGAGTCCCCGCACCGGGCGCTGAAACGTCCCGCGGCCGAACCGGGCGATGAAAGGCCCGCGACCAAGCCTTGCGCAGCTACGTCCAGTGGCCGAGCCGCACCGGGCGATGTCAAGTCCCGTGTTCGAGCCGCACCAGCGATGTAAAGTCCCGTGGCCGAGCCGCACCAGCGATGTAAAGTCCCGTGGCCGAGCCGTACCGGGCGATGTTAAGTCCCGCAGTCGAACCGCACCAGCGATGAAAAGACCCGCAGCCGAGCCGCACCGGGCGATGTTAAGTCCCGCAGCCGAGCTGCACCGGGCGATGTTAAGTCCCGCAGTCGAGCCGCACCAGCGATGTAAAGTCCCGCGGCCGAGCTGCACCGGGCACTGTTAAGTCCAGCGGCCAAGCCGCACCGGGCGATGTAAAGTCCAGCGGCCAAGCCGCACCGGGCGATGTTAGGCCCTGCAGCCGAGCCGCACCCCGCGCCGTGAGGAAGAGAAAAGTCCCCCCCCCCACACCACCACCCACTCCCACACATACACAACCAAAAAAATATATAAAAACCATCCCAACACCGACACACAACAAAAAAAAAGGAAAAAAGACGAACAGACTGCTAGTCAGCCGCTGCCGTTATTCGCCGCCACTGTCTATGTGATCAGGGTGTCAGGTGTGTGCGGGCTGGGGATCAGGCGGCAGGTGTGTGGGGGACAGGGAGTCATGTGTGTGGTGGGCTTGGATCATGTGTGTGGCGAGTAAGGGGGTCAGGCGTGTGTGGGGGGGGGGTTGGGCGTCAGCTGTGCGGAGCTGGGATGCAGGTCTGTGGGAGGGATGGGGGTCACGTGTGTGCGGGGCTGGGATTCCGGTCTGTGGGAGGGATGGGGATCAGGTGTGTGTCTGGGGGCTGGGTGACCAGGTGGTCAAGTGTGTGGTGGGACTGGGAGAAGGGGGTCTGATGTGTGGGGGAGCTGGGGATCAGGTGTGTGGGGTAGCTGTCGGTCGGATGAGTGGAGGCTGGGACTCCGCTTTTTGTGTGGGGGTGTGGATCACATATGTGGGGGGGGGGCTGGGGGTCAGGTGTGTGGAGGGCTGGGGTCCGGTATGTGTGTGGGGGGGGGGGGGTGTGGGTCACAGATGTGGGGGGTTCTGGGGATCAGGTGTGTGGGGTCTCGGGTCAGTATGTTTGGGTGGGCTGCGGGTCAGAGGGTCAGGTGTGCAGGGGAGCTGGGTGTCAGGTGTGTTTGTGGGGCTGGGGTTCAGGTGTGTCGTGGGGCTGGGGGTCAGCTATGTGGGGGTCTGGGGATCAGGGGGTTGGGCATCAGTTTCTCCGGTGTGTGGGGTCTGGTTGTCAGGTGTGTGTGTGGGGGGGTGTGATCAGAAGTGGGGGGGGGTGTTGGGGCACGTATGTGGGGGGCTGGGTGTCATGTGTGTGTGGCTACTGGGGATCAGAGGTCAGGTGTGTGGGGCCTGTTGTTCACGTGAGTGGGGGGCTGGGGTCAGGTGTGTGGGGGGGCTGGGGTCAGGTGTATGGGGGGCTGGGGTCAGCTATGTGGGTGGGGGACTGAGATGTACAAGTGTGTGGATGGCTGGGGTTCAGGTGTGTGCGGGGCTGAGTTCAGGTGTGCGGGGCCTGGGGTTCACGTGCGTGGGGGGCTGGAGTCAGGTGTATGGGGGTGGTGGGTGTCAGGTGTGTGGCGGGGGCTGGGGGTTGGGTGGGCTGAGAGGTTCAGGTGTGTGGATGGCTGAGGTTCAGGTGTGTGCGGGGCTGGAGTTCAGGTGTGTGCGGTGCTGGTGTTCAAGGGTGTGGGGGTGGCTGGGGACAGGTGTCCGGTGGGCTGGATGGTCAGGTGTGTGTGTTAGGCTGGGTGTCAGGTGTGTGGTGGCTTTAGGGGGACAGGTGTGTGGGGCTGGGAGGCAGGTGTGCGGGGGTGGCTGAGGTTCAGGATTGTGGGGGTGGTGGTGGGTGGCTGGGGTGCAAGTCTCTGGTGGGATGGGTGTCATGTGTGTGTGGCTAGTGGGGTATCAGAGTTCAGGTACGTGGGGGATGAGGTTCAGGTGCGGGGGCTGGGGGTCCCGTCTGTGTGGGGGAGGTTGAGGTCAGGTGTATGGGGGGGCTGGGTGTCAGGTGTGGGGGGGGTGTGGGTGTCAGGTGTGTGGAGGTGGAAGTCAGGTGTGTGCGGGGCTGGGTTCAGGTGTGTGTGGGGGGCTAGGGGTCAGGTTTGCGGTGGGGTGGGGGATCAGGTACATGGAGGACTGGAGATAAGGTGTGTGGGGTCTTGGAACCAGGGGATCAGGTGTGTGAGGGTACTGGGGGTCATGTGTGTAGGGATTTAAGGCGTCATGCCTGTGGGGGGGCTGGGCGTCAGCTGTGTGCGGGGCTGGGGTTCAAGTGTGTGTGAGGGCTGGAGGTCAGGTGTGTGCGGGGCGGGGTTTCAGGTGTGTGCGGGGCTGGGGTTCAAGTGTGAGAAGGACGGTGTCAGGTGTATGGGGGGTCTGGGAGCCAGGTGTGTGGGGGCTTGGGGCCAGTAGGCAGGGGGATGGAGGTCAGGTGTGTGCGGGGGTCTTGGGATCAGGGGGTCATGTAAGTGGGGGGCTGGGATCATGTGTGTGTGGTCAATGGGTCAGGCGTGAGGGGGCAGGGCGTCAGCTGTGTGCGGGGCTGTGGTTCACCTATGTGGGGATAGGCTGAGGGGGCAGGTGTGTGAGAGGTCTGGGGTTCAGGTGTACCGGATGGGTGGGGCTCAGGTGAGCGGAGGGCTGAAGGGGTCAGGTGTGTGGGGGGATGCGAGTCATGTGTGTTGGGGTCAGGGTATCAGGTTTGTGGGGGGTGCCGAGGTGGTCAGGTGTGTGGGGGGCTGGAGTTCAGGTGTGTGTTTGGCGGGGAATAGGGACAGGTGTCCCTGAGGCTGGATGACAACGAGTTCAGGTGTGTGGAGGGCTGGATGTCAAGTGTGTGGGGCGAGGTGAGGGTGTCAGGTTTGTGGGGAGGGCTGGGAGTCGGGTGTGTGGAGGGCTGGGGGTCAGGCGTGTGAAGGGGTTGGACGTCAGGTGTGTGCTGGACTGGGGTCAGTTATGCAGGGGGCTGGAAGTCAGGTGTGTGCGGGACTGTGGTTCAGGTGTATGTGGGGGCAGGGGGTTAGGTTAGTGCGGGGGGCGATGGGGATCAGGTGGTCAGATGTGTGGGGGTCAGGGAGTCAGGTGATTGAGGGGCTGGGGTCAGGTGTGTTGGGGCACTGGAGGTCAGCTATGTGGGGACTGGAGGTGAGGTATGTGTCGGGTTGGGGTCAGGTGTGTGTGGGGGGCTGGCTGTCAGGTGTGTGGGGGCCACGACTCAGGTGTGTGGGGTGCTGAGGGTCTGGTGTGTTGGGGGGGCTGCGGATCAGTTATGTGCGGGGGCTGTGGGTCAGTGGGTCAGGTGCGTAGGGATGTGCGGGTCAGGTGTGTGATGGAGCTTTGGGTCAAATTTTGGGGGGGTCAGTGGGTCAAATGTGTTGGGCGCCTGGGGGTCAGATTTGTGGGGTCTGAGGGGTCAGGTGTGTGGAGGGCTGACGCCAGGTGTGTTTGGGGCAGGGGGGTCAGGTGTATGGGGGGCTGTGGGGGTCAGGGGTGTGGAGGGTTGGGCGTCAGTTGTGTACGGGGCTGGGGTTCGGGTGCGTGTGAGGCCTGGGGGTCATGTGTCTGCGGGCTGATGGGGTCAGGTGTGTGAGGGGCTGGAAGTCAGTTGTGTGGGGGGGGTGCTGAGGCGGTCAGGTGTGTGGAAGGCTGAAGTCTGTTGTGTAGGAGGCAGGGTGTCATGTGTGTGGGGGCTGAATGGGTCAGGTATATGGGGCGCTGGGAGTCAGGTGTGTAGAGGGCTGCGATTCAGGTGTATGGGGTAGGTGTTGTGGGGGTCAGATGTGTGGGGGCTGGGGTTCAGGTGTGTGCGGGGCTGGGGTTTAGGTTTGCCGGGGGGGGGCGTCGGACAGGTGTCCGGGGGGCTGGGTGACAAGTTGGTCAGATGTGAGTGTTGTCGGTCAGGTGTGTGGGGGGCAAGCGGTCAGGTTTGTGAGGTTGGGTGGGGGTCTGGGGGTCAGATGTGTGGGGGTCAGGAAGTCAGGTGATTGGGGGGCTGGGGGTAAAGTGTGTGGGGGGACTGGGGGTTAGGTATGAGGGGACTGTAGGTGAGGTGTGCGTGTGGGTTGGGGTCAGGTGTGTGTGGAGGGGCTGTCTGTCAAGTGCGTGGTGGTCAGGAGTCAGGTGTGTGGGGTGCTGGGGGTCAGATGTGTGTGGGTCTGGGGGTCAGGTGTGTGGGGGGGGGTGCGGGTCAGTTATGTGCGGGAGCTGTTGGTCAGTGGGACAGGTGCGTGCGGAGTGTGGGGGCAGGTGTGTGATGGGGCTTTGGGTCAAATTTTAGGGGGTCTGTGGGTCAGATGTGTTGGGCCGCTGGGGATCAGGTTTGTGGGGGGCTGAGGAGTTAGGTGTGTGGTGGTCTGTGGGTCAGGTGTGTGGGAGGCTGTGGGTCACCTTGTGGGGGTCTGGTGGTCAGGTGTGTGGGAGGGCTGGGTTTCAGGTGTGTGCGGGGCTGGGGTTCAGGTGTGCCGGAGGGTTGGGCGTCAGGTGTGTGAGGGGCTGCAGGGGTCAGGTGTGTGGACGGCTGAGGACAGGTGTGTTGGGGCAGGGGTCAGTTGTGTGGGGGGCTCATGTGTGCCGTGGTTGGGCGTCAGCTGTGTGCGGGGCTGGGGTGTGTGGGAAGCCTGGGAGTCAGGTGTGTGCGGGGCGGGGTTCAGGTGTGTCGGAGGTGTGAGTGTCAGGTGTGTAGGTGGCTGAGGGGGTCAGGTGTATGGAGGGCTGACGTCAGGTGTTTTGGGGAAGGGGTCAGATATGTGGGGGGCTGATGGGGTCAGATATGTAGGGGGCTCGTGTTCATATGTGTGCGGGGCTGGAGTTCAGGTGTTTCGGAGGGGTGGGGGGTCAGGGGTATGGGGGCTGAGGCGGTCAGGTGTGTTTACGGCTGAGGTCTGGTGTGTTAACATATAACAACTACAGCATGGAAACAGGCCTATCCGGCCCTACCAGTCCACGCCGACCATTCTCCCTGACCTAGTCTCATCTACCTGCACTCAGACCATAACCCTCCAATCCCCTCCTATCCATATACCTATCCAATTTACTCTTAAATAATAAAATCGAGCCAGCCTCCACCACTTCCACCGGAAGCCCATTCCATACAGCCACAACCCTCTGAGTAAAGAAGTTCCCCCTCATGTTACCCCTAAACCTTTGTCCCTCAATTCTGAAGCTATGTCCCCTTGTTGGAATCTTCCCCACTCTCAAAGGGAAAAGCCTACCCACGTCAACTCTGTCCGTCCCTCTCATAATTTTAAAAACCTCTATCAAGTCCCCCCTCAACCTTCTACGCTCCAAAGAATAAAGACCCAACCTGTTCAACCTCTCTCTGTAGCCTAAGTGCTGAAACCCAGGCAACATTCTAGTAAATCTCCTCTGTACCCTCTCCATTTTGTCGACATCCTTCCTATAATTTGGCGACCAGAACTGCACACCATACTCCAGATTCGGCCTCACCAATGCCCTGTACAATTTCAACATGACATCCCAACTTCTATACTCGATGCTCTGATTTATAAAGGCAAGCATACCAAACGCCTTCTTCACCACCCTATCCACATGAGATTCCACCTTCAGGGAACAATGCACAGTTATTCCCAGATCCCTCTGTTCCGCTGCATTCCTCAATTCCCTACCATTTACCCTGTACGTCCTATTTTGATTTGTCCTACCAAAATGCAGCACCTCACACTTATCAGCATTAAACTCCATCTGCCATCTTTCAGCCCACCCTTCCAAAAGGCCCAAGTCTCTCTGTAGACTTTGAAAATCTACCTCACTATCAACTACTCCACCTATCTTAGTATCATCTGCATATTTACTAATCCAATTTGCCACACCATCATCCAGATCATTAATGTAAATGACAAACAACAGTGGACCCAACACAGATCCTTGGGGCACTCCACTGGACACTGGCCTCCAACCTGACATACAATTGGCAACCGTTACCCTCTGGTATCTCCCATTCAGCCATTGTTGAATCCATCTTGCAACCTCACTATTAATACCCAACGATTTAACCTTCTTAATCAACCTTCCATATGGAACCTTGTCAAATGCCTTACTGAAGTCCATATAGACAACATCCACAGCCTTGCCCTTATCAATTTCCCTGGTAACCTCTTCAAAAAATTCAAGAAGATTAGTCAAACATGACCTTCCAGGCACAAATCCATGTTGACTGTTTCTAATCAGGCCTTGATTATCCAAATAATTATATATATTGTCCCTAAGTATCTTTTCCATTAATTTTCCCACCACAGACGTCAAACTAATAGGTCTATAATTGCTAGGTTTACTTTTAGAACCTTTTTTAAACAAAGGCACAACATGCGCAAATGCGCCAATCTTCCGGCACCATCCCTGTTTCTAATGACGTTTGAAATATTTCCGTCATAGCCCCTGCTATTTCTGCACTAACTTCCCTCAATGTCCTAGGGAATATCCTATCAGGACCTGGAGACTTATCCACTTTTATATTCTTCAAAAGTGTCCGTACCTCCTCTTCTTTAATCATCCTAATTTCCATCACTACTCTACTTGTTTCGCTTACCTCATATAATTCAATATCCTTCTCCTCGGTAAATACCGAAGAAAAGAAATTGTTTAATATCTCCCCCATTTCTTCCGGCTCAGCACATAGCTGTCCACTCTGACTCTCTAATGGACCAATTTTATCCCTCACTATCCTTTTGCTATTGACATATCTGTAGAACCCCTTGGGGTTTACTTTTACATTACTTGCCAAAGCAGCCTCATATCTTTTTTTCGCTTTTCTAATTTCCTTTTTAAGATTCCTTTTACATTCTTTATATTCCTCAAGAACCTCATTTACTCCCTGCCGCTTATATTTATTGTATATCTCCCTCTTTTTCCGAAGCAAGTGTCCAATTTCCCTGGAAAACTACGGCTCTTTCAAATTATTATTCTTTCCTTTCCACCGAACAGGGACATAAAGACTCTGTACTCTCAAAATTTCACCTTTAAATATCCTCCATTTCTCTATTATATCCTTTTCATAAAACAACAATTTCCATTTCACTCCTTTTAAATCCTTTCTCATCTCCTCAAAATTAGCCTTTCTCCAATCCAAAATCTCAACCCTTGGTCCAGATTTGACCTTCTCCATAATGATATTGAAACTAATGGCATTATGATCACTAGACCCAAAGTGCTCCTCAACACATACCTCCGTCACCTGACCCATCTCATTTCCTAACAGGAGGTCCAACACTGCCCCTTCTCTGGTAGGCACCTCTACGTATTGCTGCAAAAAACTATCCTGCATACATTTTACAAACTCCAAACCATCCAGCCCTTTAACAGAATGTGATTCCCAGTCTATATACGGAAAATTGAAATCACCCACAATCACCACTCTGTGCTTACTACTAATATCTGCTATCTTCTTACATATTTGCTCTTCCAATTCTCGTTCCCTATTTGGCGGTCTATAATACACCCCTATAAGTGTTGCTAAACCTTTCTCATTTCTGAGTTCCACCCAAACAGCCTCCTTAATCGAGCCTTCTAGTCTGTCCTGCCAAAGCACTGCTGTGATATCCTCCCTGACAAGCAATGCAACACCCCCACCTCTTGCCCCTCCGATTCTATCACATCTGAAACAATGAAATCCTGGAATATTTAATTGCCAATCGCAACCCTCCTGCAACCATGTTTCACTGATCGCCACAACATCATACTTCCAGATGTCAATCCAGGCTCTAAGCTCATCCACCTTTCTTACAATGCTCCTAGCATTAAAATATACACATTTAAGGGACCCATCATTTCTTATTCTCAGTTTATTTCTTTTCCCTTCTTTCTCTCCTACATATTGGGTCTGAGTGTTTCCCTTTTCTGTCTCCTGCCTCACACACTGCCTATTAGCTATCTGTGTTTGAGTCCCTCCCCCCAACCGTACTAGTTTAAAGTCTCCGCAGTTATTTTAGCAAATCTCCCCGCCAGGATATTGGTTCCCCTCGGGTTCAGATGCAACCCGTCCTTTTTGTACAGGTCATACTTCCCCCAGAAGAGGTCCCAATGATCCAGAAACTTGAAACCTTGCTCCCTGCACCAGTTCCTCAGCCACGTATTTATCCTCCACCTCACTCCATTCCTATTCTCACTATCGCGTGGCACAGGCAGTAAGCCTGAGATTATTACTTTGGAAGTCCTTTTTTTTAACTCTCTTCCTAGCCCCCTGAATTCTCTTTTCAGGACCTCTTCCCTTATCCTACCTATATTGTTGGTACCTATATGTACCACGACCTCTGGCTCATCTCCCTCCCATTTCAGGATATCCTGGACACGCTCAGACACATCCCGGACACCGGCACCAGGGAGGCAAACCACCATCCGGGTCTCCCGACTGCGTCCACAGAAACGCCTATCTGACCCCCTCACTATAGAGTCCCCTATTACTACTACTCTCCTCTTCCTTTCCCTACCCTTCTGAGCAACAGGGCCGGACTCCTTGCCAGAGGCCCGGGCACCGTCGTTGCCCCCAGGTAGGCTGTCCCCCCCAACAGTACTTAAACAGGAGTACTTATTTCCAAGGGGTACAGCCACCGGGGTACTCCCTAGTCCCTGCCTCTGTTCCTTGCCCCCCCTAACAGTGACCCACTTGTCTACCTCCCGTGGTCTAGGAGTGACCACCTCCCTGTAACTCCTATCTATAACCGCCTCACTCTCCCTGATCAGACGGAGGTCATCAATCTGCCGCTCCAGGTTCCTAATACGGTCCCTTAGGAGCCCCATCTCGTCACACCTGGCGCAGATGTGGATGTCTGGAAGACTATCAGACTCCCAGATTCCCCACATCTGACACCCAGAACAAAAAACTGCCCTGGCAGTCATACTCTCCAAACAAAGCCCCGCGCTCGGTTACTAAACCTACCGCCCGGCCGCTACTCCAACCGCTCCAACCGCCCACCCAAAAGAACTGAGTGATCTCCTGGGAGAGGCGAAAAACCGGATAAAAAACCCAGGCCAATTTGGGAAAAAATCCGGGAAATTCCTCTCCGACCCCAAGCTAGGCGATCGAAACTAGTCCGGGAGATCACACAGGTCTTACTCCTTACTATCCCCACACAATCCCCACACACTACTTCCCAAGCAACACAGCTTGGTGCTGCTTGCTGCTGCTTGCTGCTGCTTGCTACTGCTTGCTACTGCTGCTACTGCTGATTGCTGCTGCTGCTGCTACTGCTGATTGCTGCTATGCTGCTGCTACTGCTGATTGCTGCTGCTACTGCTGATTGCTGCTGCTACTGCTGATTGCTGCTGCTGCTACTGTTTCACTGTTACTGTTAGGGGCAGGGTGTCAGGTGTGTGGGGGCTGAGGGGGTCAGGCGTGTATGGAGCTGGGTTGCAGGTGCGTGATTTGCTGTAGTTCAGGTGTGTGGGGGGGCAAAAGGACAGATGTCCGGGGGAATGTGGTTCAAGCGTGTGGGGGTGCGGCTGTGGGACACGTTTGTGGGGGGCTGTATGTCACGTGTGTGTGGTTACTGGGGTTCAGAGGTCAGGTGTGTGGGGACTGGAGTTCAGGTGTGTGGGGGCAGGGGTCACGTGAGTGGGGGTCTTGTGGTCAGGTGTGTGGGAGGGCTGCGGTTCAGGTGTGTGCGGGGCTGGTGTTCAGGTGTGTCGGAGGGTTGGACGTCCGGTGTGTGGGGGGCTGAGGGTGTCAGGTGTTTGGTGGGATGACGTCACGTGTGTTGGGGCAGGGGGCCACATGTGTGGGGGGCTGTTGGGGTCAGATGTGTGGGTGAGCTGGGGGCCAGGTACGTGTGGGGGCTGGGGGTCAGGTGTGTGGGTGTCTGGGGGTCAGGTGTGTGGGGGAGCTGCGAGGCATGTGCGGGGGATGTGGGTCAGAGGGTCAGGGGATGTGCGGAGGATGTGGGTCAGAAGGTCAGGTGCATGGGGAGTGTGGGGGCCAAGTGTGTGATTGGGCTTTGGGTCAAATTTTGTGGTGTCAGTGGGTCAGATGTGTTGGGCCGCTGGGGTCAGGTTTGTTGGGGGGCTGGGGGGTCGGGTGTGTGGTGGTCTGTGGGTCAGGTGTGTGGGGGGCTGGTGATCAGGTGTGTGCGTGTCTGTTGGTCAGGTGTGTGGGGGGTTGTCGGTCAGGTGTTTGGGGGCAGGGGGTCATGTTTGTGAGGGGGGTGTCAGGGGGTCAGATGTGTGGGGGTCAGGGAGTCATGTGATTGGGGGACTGGGGGTGAAGTGTGGGGGGGGACTGGGGGTCAGGTATGTGGGGACTGGAGTTGAGGTGTGTGAGGTATGTGGGGACTGGAGGTGAGGGACTGGAGTCAGTCGGTCAGATGTTTTGGGCGGCTGGAGGTCGTGTTTGTGGGGGGCTGGGGGTCAGGAGTGTCGGGGTCTGTGTCTCAGGTGTGTGGGGGGCTGGGGGTCACGTGTGTGGGGGTCTGGTTGTCAGGTGTGGGGGAGGGCTGTGGGTCATGTGTGTGCGGAGCTGCGATTCAGGTGTACCGGGGGGTAAAGTGTGTGGAGGGCTGAGGTCAAGTATGTTGGGGACAGGGGGTCAGTTGTGTGGGGGGCTGAGGAGGTCATGTGTGTGGGCCGTTGGGCGTCAGCTGTGTGCGGGCTGGGGTTCAGGTGTGTGGGAGGCCTGGAGGCCAGGTGTGTGCCGGGGCTGGGGTTCAGGTGTGTGGAAGGCCTGCGGGTCAGGTGTGTGCGGGGCTGGCGTTCACGTGGAGCGGTGAGGGTCAGGTGTATGGGGGGCTGAGAGGGTCAGGTGTGTGGAGGGCTGACACCAGGTGTGTTGGGGGTAGGGTGTCGGGTGTGTGGGGGGCTGAGGGGTTCAGGTGTGTGAGGGTTGGGCGTCAGCTGTGTGCGGGGCTGGGGTTCAGGTGTGTGGGAGGCTTGGGCTCAGGTGCGTGCGGGGCTGGGGTTCAGGTGTGTCGGAGGGGTGAGGGTCAGGTGATTTTTGGGGGATGAGGGTGTCAGGTGTGTGGAGGGTTGACGTCAGGTGTGCTGGGGCAGGGGGTCAGGTGTGTGGGGGAGCTGATGTGGTCAGATGTGTGGGTGGGCTGGGTGTCGGGTGTGTGGGTGGGCTGGGATTCGGCTGTGTGCGGTGGCTGGGAGTCAGGTGTGTGGGGGCTGGGAGGGTCAGGTGTGTGGGCGGGCTGAGGTGGTCTGGTGCGTGAGGTGCTGGGAGTGAGGTGTGGGGTGCGGGGCTGGGGGGGGCAGGTGTGTCGGAGGCTTGGGTTCAGCTATGTAGGGAGGCTGAGGGTGTTAGGTGTTTGGGGAGCTGTTGTTCAGGTGTGTGCTGGGCTGGAGTTCAGGTGTGGCGGAGGGGTGGAGGTCAGGTGTGTATGGGGATGAGGGGGTCAGGTGTGCGGAGGGCTGAAGCCAGGTGTGTTGGGGACAGGGTTACCGTTGTGTGGGGGGCTGAGGAGGTCAGGTGTGTGGGGGGTTGGGCGTCAGCTGTGTGCGGGGCTGGGGTTCAGGTGTGTGGGAGGCCTGGGGTCAGGTGTGTGCGCGGCTGGAGGGGCCATGTGTGTGGAGGGTTGACGTCAGGTGTGTTGGGGGCAGGGGGTCAGGTGTGTGGGGGGTGCTGAGGGAGTCAGATATGTGTGTTGGTTGGGTGTCAGGTGTGTGGTGGCTGGGGCGCTCATGTGTGTGAGAGGCTGGGAGTCAGGTGTTTGCGGGATGAGGGGTCAGCTGTGTGAGGGGCTGGGAGTCGGGTGTGGGGGAGGGGGCTGAGCGGGTCAGTTGTGCAGGGGTCTTGGGGTCAGCTATGTGGGGGGGGGCAGAGGTGGTCAGGTGTGTGGGGAACTAGTGTATACGTCTGTGCGGGGCTGGGGTTCATGTGTGTCGGGGAGGTTGGGGGGCCAGGGGTGTGGGGGACTGAGGCGGTCAGGTGTGTGGAGGGCTGAGGTCTGGTGTTTGGGAAGCAGGGTGTCAGGTGTGTGGGGGCTTATGGGATCAGGTGTGTGGGACGCTGGGAGTCAGGTGTGTGGAGGGCTGCGATTCAGGTGAGTGGGTAGGTGCTGTGGGGGTCAGGTGTGTGTGGGGCTGGGTTGAGGTGTGTGCGGGGGCAGGGGGTCAGATATGTGAGGGGGTGAGGGTCAGGAGGTCAGATGTGTGGGGGTCAGGGAGTCAGGTGATTGAGGGTCTGGGGGTGAAGTGTGCGGGGGACGGGATCAGGTATGTGGGGACTGGAGGTGAGGTGTGTGTGCGGGTTGGGGTTAGGTGTGTGTGGGGGGGGCTGGCTGTCAGGTTCGCGGGGAGCCAGGAGTCAGGTGTTTTGCGGGGTCGGGGTCAGGTGTGTGGGGGTCTGGGGGTCAGCTGTGTGGGGGGGCTGCGGGTCAGCTATGTGCGGGGACTGTGGGTCAGTGGGTCAGGTGCGTAGAGAGGGTGGGGTCCAGGTGTGTGATGGGGCTTTGGGTCATATTTTGGTGGGTCTGTGGGTCAGATGTGTTGGGCCGCTGGGGGTCAGGTTTGTGGGGGGCAGAGGGGTGAGGTTTGTGCGGGGTTTGGGTTCACGTGTGCTGGAGGGGTGGGCGTCAGCAGTGTGAGGGGCTGAGGTGGTCAGGTGTGTGGAGTGCTGACGCCAGGTGTTTTGGGGGGATGGGGTCAGTTGTGTGGGGGGCTCAGGGGGTCAGGTGTGTGGGGAGTTGGGCGTCAGCTGTGTGCGGGGCTGGGGTTGAGGTGTGTGGGAGGCCCGGGGGACAGGTGTGTGCGGGGCTGGGGTTCAGGTGTGTCGGAGATGTGAGGGTCATGTGTGTGCGGGTCTGAAGGGGTCAGGTGTGTGGAGGGCTGGGTGTCAGGTGCGTGGGGTGGCTGGTAGTCAGGTGTGTGGGGGCTGGAGGGTCAGGTGTGTGGCGGGCAGGGATTCACGTGTGCGGGACTGGAGGTGTCAGGTATGTGATGAGCTGGGAGTCAGGTGTGTGGGGGCTGGAGGTGTCAAATGTGTGGCGGGCTGGGAGGCAGGTGTGTGGGACTGGAGGGGTCAGGTGTATGGGGGCTGGGGGGCTGGTGTGTGGGGTCTGAGGGGGCAGGTGTGTGGGTGGCTTGGGGTCAGCCACGAGGGGGGGGCTGAGGGGGTTAGGCGTGTATGGGGCTCGTGTTCAGATGTGAGCGGGGCTGGAGTTCAGTTGTGTCAGAGGGGTGGGGGAGTCAGGTGTGTGGAGGACTGCGTCTCAGGTGTGTGGGGTAGGTGCTATGGGGATCAAGTGTATGGGGGCTGGGGTTCAGGTTTGTGTGGGGGGGGGGGGACCCTGGGACAAATGTCCGGGGGGCTGGGTGACAATTTGGTCAAGTGTCTGGGAGGCTGTGGGTCAGGTGTGTGGGGGCTGAGGGAGTCAGGTGAGTGGGGGGGGGGCTGGGTGTCATGTGTGGAGGACTAGGGTCAGGTCTGTTGGGGTCTGGGTGTCAGGTGTGTGGGGGGGGTTAAGTGTCAGATCTATCGGGGATGGGGGCTGTGGTTTAGGAGTGTAGGGGTAGCTCGGGGCACTTGTGTGGGAGGCTGGGTGTCATGCTTGTGTGGCTGCATGGAAACAGGGGTCAGATATGCGGGGACTGGGGTTCAGGTGTGTGGGGGCAGTGGGTCACATGTGTGCGTGGGGCTGGGGTCAGGTTTGTGGTGGGGCTGTGTTTCAGCCCTGTGGGGGGCTGGATGTCAGTTGTGTGCGGGGCCGGGGGACTGTCGTGTGGGACGGTTGAGGTTCAGGTGTGTCGTAGGGGTGTGGGTCAGGTGTGTGGGGGGATGAGAGTGTCAGGTGTGCGGAGGGCTGACGACACGTGTGTTGGGGGCAGGGGGTCATGTGTGTGGGGGGCTGAGGGTGTCAGGTGTGTGGGTGGGGGACAGGTGTGTACGAGCTGAGGGGTCAGGTGTGTGGGGCGGGGGGGGGGGGCGTGTCAGTTATGTGCGGGGAGGTGGGTCAGAGGGTCAGGTGCGTGGGGAGTGTGGGAGCCAGGTGTGTGATTGTACTTTGGGTCAAATATTGTGGGGTTCAGTAGGTCAGACGTGTTGGGGCGCTGGGTCAGGTTTGTTGGAGGTTGGGGGTCACGTGTGTGGGGGTCTGGTGGTCAGGTGTGTGGGAGGGCTGGGGTTCAGGTGTATGCGTGGCTGGGGTCAGGGTTGTCGGAGTGGTGGGAGTCAGATGTGAGGGGGGCTGAGGGCGTCAGATGTCTGGAGGGCTGAAGCCAGGTGTGTTGGTGGCAGGTGGTCAGTTGTGTAGGGGGCTGAGGGGGTCAGGTGTTTGGGGGGAAGGGGGTCAGTTGTGTGCGGGGCTGGGGTTTTGGTGTGTGGGAAGCCTGGGGGTCAGGTGTGCGCGGGGCTAGTGTCCAGGTATGTCAGAGGTGTGTGGGTCAGGTGTGTGAGGGGCTGAGGGGGGCAGGTGTGTGGAGGCCTGACATTAGGTGTGTTCGGGGCAGGGGGTCAGGTGTGTGGGGGGGCTGAGGGGGTCAGATCATGGGTGGGCTTGGGGGTCAGGTGTGTGGGGGGCTTGGGTACAGCTATGTAGGGGGGCTGAGGGGGTCAGGTGTGGGGGACTGGTGTTCACTTGGGTGTGCGGGGCTGGAGTTCAGGTGTGTCGGAGGGATGGGGCCTGTGGTGTGGGGGGCGGAAGCTGTCAGATGTGCACAGGGCTGATGTCTGGTGTGTAGGAGGCAGGGTGTCAGGTGTGTGGGGGCTGACGGGGTGAGGTGTGTGGGGAGCTGGGTGTTAGGTTTGTGGAGGGTTGCGATTCAACTGTGTGGCGTTGGTGCTGTAGGGTCAGGTGTGTGGGGGGCTGGAGTTCAGGTGTATGCAGGGCTGATGTGTAGCTGTATGGGGGGGGGCATCGGACAGTTGTCCGGGGGGCTGGGTGACAAGTTGGTCAGGTGTGTGGGGGTTTGTCGGTCAGGTGTGTGGGGGGCAGTGTCTCAGGTTTGTGAGGGGGGTGTTGGTCAGGGGGGTCAGATGTGTGGGGGTCATGGAGTCAGGTGATTGGCGGGCTGAGGGTGATGTGTGTGGGGGGACTGCGGGTGAGGTATGTGAGGTATGTGGGGACTGGATGTGAGGTGATGGACTGGGCGTCAGTCGGTCAGGTGTGTTGGGCGGATGGAGGTCAGGTTTGTGGGTGGCTTGGGGTCAGGAGTGTGGGGGTCTGGGGGTCAGGTGTGTGGGGGGGGGTGGGGTCATGTGTGTGCGGAGCTGTGGTTCAGGTGTGCCGGGGGTTCAGGTGTGTGTAGGGCTGAAAGCAAATGTGTTGGGGGCAGGGTGTCAGGTGTGTGGGGGCTGAGGGGGTCAACTGTGTAGGGGGGCTGGGAGTCAGGTGTGTGGGTGGCTGGGATCAGCTATGTTGGGGGTTGCTGAGGGGGTCATGTGTTTGGAGGGCTGGGGTTCAGGTGTGTGCGGAGATGGATTTAATCTGTGTGCGGGTCTGTTGTTCAGGTGCGTGGTTGGTACAGGTGTCCGAGGGTCTGGGTGTCATAGTGTTCATGTGTGTGGTGAGCTGGGGAACAGGTGTGTGGGTTGGCTGAGGTGGTTAGATGTGTGGTGGGGCTTGGGGTCAGGTGTGTGGGGGGCTGGGAGTCAGGTGTGTGGAAGGCTGTGGTCAGGTTTGTGGGAGGGCTGGGTTCAGGTGTGTGCGGGGCTGAGATTCAGGTGTGTCGGAAGGATAGGCGTCAGGTGTGTGGGGGGCTGAGGGGGTCAGATGTTTGGGGAGCTGACGCCAGGTGTGTGATGGGTTGGGCGTCAGTTGCTCTGATCTGTGGGTGGGCTGTTTGTCAGGTGTGTGGAGGGTGGGGGTCTGTGGTTCAGGAGTGTGGGGGAGGGGGACTGGGTGGCACGTTTGATTGGCCTGGGTGTCAGGTGTGCGTGGCTTCTGGGGATCAGAGGTTAGGTGTGTGGGGACTGGGGTTCAGTTGTGTGGGGACGGGGTGTCAGGTGTATGGGGGGACTATGGTCAGGTATGCAGTGGGCTGGAAGTCAGATGTGTGCGGGGCTGCGGTTCAGGTGTATGTGGGAGGCAAGTTTGTCGGAGGTGGGGTTCAGGGGGTCAGATGTGTGGGGGTCAGGGAGTCAGGTGATTGGGGGTTGGGGGTCAAATGTGTGGGGGGACTGGGGATCAGGTATGTGGGGGACTGAAGGTGAGTTGTGTGTGGGGGTTGGGGTCAGGTGTGTGTGGGGAGGGCGGGTGGCTATCAGATGCGTGGGGGCCAGGAGTCAGGTGTGTGGGGTTTGGGGGTCAGGTCTGTTCGGGTCTGGGGGTCAGGTGTGTGCAGGGCTGCGGGTCATTTATGTGCGGGGACTGTGGGTCAGTGGGTCAGGTGAGTGGGGGATGTGGGGGACGGGTGTGTGATGGGGCTATTGGTCAGATTTTAGGGGGGGTCAGTGGGTCAAATGTGTTGGGCTGCTGGGGGGCAGGTTTGAGGGGGGCTGGGGGTTAGGTGTGTGGTGGTCTGGTGGTCAGGTGCCTGGGAGGGCTGGGTTCAGGTGTGTGCGGGGCTGAGGTTCAGGTGTGTCGGAGGGGTAGGGGTCAGGTGTGTGGGGGGCTGAGGGGGTCAGATGTGTGGGGGGCTGACGCCAGGTGTGTTGGGGACATGGTGTCCGTTGTGTAATGGCTGAGGGGGTCAGGTGTGTGGGGGGGCTGGGCACCAACTGTGTGCGGGCTGGGGTCAGGTGTGTGGAAGGCCTGGATGTCAGGTGCGTGCGGGGTTGGGGTTCAGGTGTGTCGGAGGGGTGAGGGTCAGGGGTTTTTTTGGGGATGAGGGGAATGAGGGGGTCAGGTGCGTGGAGGGCTGACGTCAGGTCTGTTCGGGGCAGGCTGTCAGTTGTGTGGGGGAGCTGATGGGGTCAGATGTGCGGGTGGGCTGGGTGTCGGGTGTGTGGGTGGGCTGGGAGTCTGGTGTGTTGGGTGGCTGGGAGTCAGCTGTGTGAGGGCTGGGGGGTCAGGTGTGGGGGCTGGGAGTCAGGTGTGTGCGGGATGAGGGGGTCAGGTGCGTGTGGGGCTGGGAGTCAGGTGTGTGGAGGGGTTGAGGGAGTCAGGTGTGTAGGGGGTTGTTGTTCGGGTGTGTGCGGGGCTGGAGTTCAGGTGTTTCGGAAAGGTGGAGGTTCGGGTGTCGAGGGGGCTGTGGGACAGGTGTCCGGGGGGCTGGGTGACAAGTTGGTCAGGTGTGTGGATGGCTGTGGGTCAGTTATGTGGGGAGCTGAGGGGGTCAGGTGAGTGGGGGGGGGGGGGGGTTGGGGGTTATGTGCTGAGGACTGGGGTCATGTTGTGGGGGTCTGGGTGTCAGGTATGTGGGGGACTGAGTGTCAGATCTGTCGGGGGGTGGGGGGGGTTGTGGTTCAGGAGTGTGGGGATAGCTCGGGGGCACGTGTGTGGGAGGCTGGGTGTCGTGGTTTGTTTGGCTACATGGGATCAGGGGGCAGGTGTGTAGGGACTGGGATTCAGGTGTGTGGGGGCTGTGGGTCACATCTGTGCGTGGGGGCTGGGGGCGGGTGTCTGGTGGGCTAGGTGTCAGCTGTGTGGCGGGCTGGAGGTCAGGTGTGTGCGGGGATGGGGGACAGGCGTGTATGACGGCTGTGGTTCTGGGGTGTGCGGGGCTGGTGTTCAAGTGTGTCGGAGTGGAGGGGGACAGGTGTGTGGGGGGCTGTGGGGGTCAGGTGCTTGGAGGGCTGACGTCACTTGTGTTGGGGGCAGGGGGGTCAGGTGTGTTGGGGGGCTGAAGGAGTCAGGTGTGTGGGTGGGCTGGGATTCAGGTGTGTGGGGCGACTGAGGGGGGCAGGTGTGTGGGGCGCTGAGGGGTCAGTTGTGTGGGGGGCTGTGGGTTCAGGTGAATGCGGGGCTGGGGGCAGGTGTGTCGGAGGGGTTGGGTTCAGAGGTGTGGGGGGCTGAGTTGATCAGGTGTGTGTGGGGCTGAGGGACAGGTATCCTGGGGGCTGTTTTACGTTGTTCATGTGTGTGGGGAGCAGTGGGTCAGGTGTGGGGGTGGGCTGCTTGTCAGGTGTGTGGGAGGGGCGTGGTTCAGGCGTGTGGGGCGGCTGGTGCGTACATGTGTGGGGGGCTGGGGTTCAAGTGTGTGGGGGCTGGAGGATCAGCTATGTGGGGCGGCTGAGTGGGCCAGGTGTGTGGGGCGCTGAGGGGGTCAGTTGTGTGGGGGGGTTTGGGTTCAGATGAATTCGGGGCTGGGGGTCAGGTGTGTCGGAGGGGTGGGGTTCACAGGTGTGGTGGCTGTGTCGGTCAGGTGTGTGGGGGGCTGGGGTTCAATAGTTGGGGCTGGGGGATCAGCTATGTGGGGGGGGGGGGGCTGAGGGGTTCAGGTGTGTAGGCGGCTGGGGTTTCTGTGCGTGCTTTGCTGGATTTCAGGTGTGTGGGGTGCTGAGGGACAGGTGTCCGGGGGGCTGGGTTACGTTGTTCAGGTGTGTGGGGAGCAGTGGGTCAGGTGTGGGGGTGGGCTGCTTGTCAGGTGTGTGGGAGGGGCGTGATTCAGGCGTGTGGGGGTGGACTGGTGGGCACGTGTGTGGGGGGCTGGTTATCATGACTGTGTGGTTACTGGGGTACAGAGGTCAGGTGTGTGGGGACTGGGGTTCAGGGGTGTGGGGACTGGGGTCACATGTGTGTAGGGGCTGGGGTCGGGTGTATGGGGAGCTGGGTGTCAGGCGTGTTTGGGGCTGGTGGCCAGGTATGCAGGGAGCTGGACTTCAGGTGTGTGCGGGACTGGGTTTCAGGTTTGAGGGGGGCTGGTTTTCAGTTGTGTTGGGGGCTAGGGGTCAGGGGGCCATATGTGTGGTGGTCAGGGTGACAGGAGACTGGGATGCTGCGAGTCAAGTGTGCAGGGGGACTGGGGGTCAGGAATATGGCGGTCTGGAGTTCAGGTGCGTGCGGAGGTTGGGGTCAGGTGCCTGTGGGGTGGCTGGCTGTCTGGTGCTTGGGGGGCTGCGGTCAGGTTTGTGGGGGGATGGGGTAAGGTGTGTGGGGGTTTGGGATCAGGTGTGTGCGGGGGCTGTGTGTCAGTGGGTCAGGTGTGAAGGGTCCGGGTGCCAGGTGTGTGATTGGGCTTTGAGTCAAATGTTGTGCGGGTCAGTGTGTCAGATGTGTTGGACGGCTGGGGGTCAGGTTTGTGAGGTGCTGTTGGGCATGTGTGTGGTACTCTGGGGGTCAGGTATGTGTGGGGATCTGGGGGTCATGTGTATGTGAGGCTGGTTGTCCGGTTTCGGGGAGGCTAGGGCACAGGTGTGTATGGGGGGGGGGCTGAGGGCAAATGTGTGGGGAGTCAAGGGGTCAGCTGTGTGCGGGGCTGGGGTTCAGATATGTGGTAGGGGCAGGGGACAGAGGTGCGGGGGGCTGAGGGGGTCAGGTTTGTGGAGGGCTGAGGTCAGGTGTGTTGGGGGCACTAGGTCAGGTGTGTGGGGGGCTGTGGTTCAGGTGTATGCGGGGCTGTTGTTCAGGTGTGTGCGGGGGGCTGAGGGACTAGTGTCCGGGGGGCTGGGTGACAAGTTGTTCAGATGTGTGGGGAGCAGTGGGTCAGGTGTGTGGGGGTTGAAGGGATCAGGTGTGTTGAGGGGCTGGATGTCTGGGGGCGTGGTTCAAGCGTGTGGGGGAGGGGCGGCGGCTGGGAGGCACATATGTGGTGCGCTGGGTGTCATGTGTATGTTGCTACTGATGTTCAGAGGTCAGGTGTGTGGGGACTGAGGTTCAGGTGTGTGGGCTCTGGGGTCACCTGTCTGGAGGGCTGGGTTCAGGTGCATGGGGGGCTGGGTTTCAGGTGTGGGGTCTGTGGGTCAGGGTGTCAGATGTGTGGGGGTCAGGGCATCAGGTGAGTGGGGGCTCACGCAGGGGGCTGGGGGTCAAGTGTGCGGGGGGACAGGGGGTCAGGTATGTGGATGACTGGAGGTAAGGTGTGTGTGGGGGTTGAGTTCAGATGTGTGTGGCGGGCTGTCTGTCAGGTGCGTGGGGGGCTGGGGGGCATGTTTGTGGGGGGATGGGAGTCAGGTGTGTGAGCGGGGTCTGTGGGTCAGTGGGTCAGGTGTGTGAGGGGTACGGGGGGCAGGTGTGTGATGGGGCTCTGGGTCAAATGTTTGGAGGGGTCAGATTTGTTGGGCAGCTGGGGGCCAGGTTTGTGAGGGACTGGCGGTCAGCTGAGTGGGGGTTTGGGTGTGAGGTGTGTGTGGGGAACTGAGGGTCGGGTGTG
Organism: Rhinoraja longicauda; assembly: GCF_053455715.1. Classification (NCBI taxonomy): domain Eukaryota; kingdom Metazoa; phylum Chordata; class Chondrichthyes; order Rajiformes; family Arhynchobatidae; genus Rhinoraja; species Rhinoraja longicauda. The sequence goes on along the minus strand of NC_135991.1, from coordinate 15,105,735 downwards.
TGGGGCGGCTGGGGTTCAGCTTTGTGAGGGGCTGGTTGTCATTTGTGTGACGGTCTGTGGGTCAGGTGTGTGTGGGGAGCTGAGAGGCATGTGTTTGGGAGGCTGGGGGTCTGGTTAATGGGGGGCTGGGGTTCAGGTATGTAGGGGGCTCAGGCTCAGGTGTGTGGGGAGTCAGGGTGTCATCTGTGCGCAGGGCTGGGGTTCAGGGTATGTGAGGTGGGCGCCCAGGTGTGTGGGGGGCAGGGGTTCAGGAGTGTCGGAGCGGTGGGAGTCAGGGGTGTGTTGTGGGTCATGGGGTCATGTGGGTGCAGGGCTGAGGACAGGTATGTTGTGGGCAATGGGACATGTGTGTGTGGGGGGGGCTGAGCGGGTCAGTTGTGTGGGTGACTGTGGATCAGGTGTAAGGGGTCTGGTGGTCATCTATGTGGGTGGGAAGAGGGGGTCAGGTGTGTTCGGGCTAGGCTTCAGGTGTGTGAGGCCTGGGGTTCAGGTGTGTGTGAGGGGCTGGGGTCAGGTGTATGGGGGGCTGTGGATCAGGTGTGTGGGGGCTGGGGGCCAGGCATGCAGGGGGCTGGTGGTTAGGTATGTGCGGGGTTGGGGTTCAGGTTTGTAGGGGGTTGGTTGTCCGTTGTGTGGGGGGCCGGGGGTCAGGACGTTAGGCGACTGGGGGTCTGGGGGTCAAATGGCGGGGGGACTGGGGATCAGGTTTGTGGGGTGATGGGGTCAGGTGTGTGGGGGGACTGTGGGTCAGTGGGTCAGATGTGTGAGGGTTGTGGGCGCCAGGTGTGTGATGGGGCTTTGGGTCAAATGTTGGGCGGGTCAGTGGGTCAGATGTGTTGGGCGTCTGGGGTCAGGTTTGTGAGGGGCTGGGGGTCAGGTGTGTGGGGGTCTGGGGTTCAGGTTTGTGAGGGGAGCTGGGGGTTATGTATGTGTGTGTGAGGCTGGTGGTTCGGATTCTGGGGGGCTGGGGTTCAGGGGTGTGGGGGGGGGCGCAGGGTCAGGTGTGTTGGGAGACAGGGAGTCAGCTGTGTGCGTGGCTGGGTGTAGGTCTGCTGGGGGCAGGGGGTCCGGTGTGTGGAGGCTGGGTTTCAGGTGTGTGCTGTGCTGGAGTTCAGGCCTGTACGGGGCTGTGTTTCATGTGTCTGGGGGGCTGGGGTTCAGGTGTGTGTGGGGGGGCTGGGGTTCAGGTACGTGGGGGGGAGCTGAGGGGTCAGGTGCGTGGAGGGCTGGGGGTCAGATGTGTGGGGGTGCTGGTTGTCAGGTGTGGGGGGGGTGTGTGGTGTCAGCCATGTGGGGGGGGGCTGATGGGGTCAGGTGTGTGTGGGGATGGAGTACAGGTGTGTTGGAAGGGTGGGGGTCAGGGGTGTGGGTGGTGTCGGGAATTCAGGTGTGTGGAGGGCTGAGGTCAGGTTTGTTGTGAGCAAGGGGTCAGGCGTGTGGGGGTTGAGGGGGCCAGGAATGTGGGGGGGGGGCTTGAATTGAGCTATTTGAGAGGGCTGATGGGTTCAGGAGTGTGGAGGGCTGACGTCCCGTGTGTTGGGACAGGGGTCATGTGTGTGGGGTCTGAGGCGGTCAAGTTTGTGGGGGGCTGATGTTCAAGTATGTGGGAGCTGGGGTGTCAGCTATGTGGGGGGGGGGCTGAGGTGTCAGGTGTGTGGGAGGCTGGGGTTCAGGTGCGTGCTTTGCTGGATTTCAGGTGTGTGGGGGGGGGGTGAATGACAGGTGTCCGGGGGGTTGGGTGACAAGTTGTTCATGTGTGTGGGGAGCAGTGGGTCATGTGGGGTGGGCTGCTTGTCAGGTGTGTGGGAGACGCGTGGTTCAGGTGTGTGGTGGCGGCTGAGGGGCACGTGTGTGGGTACAGAGGTCAGGGGTGTGGGGACTGGGGTTCATGTGTGTGGGGGCTGGGGTCACGTGTGTGTGGGGGCTGGGGTCAGGTGTATGGGAGCTGGGTGTAAGGCATGAGTGGGGGGCTTGGGGTCAAGTGTGCAGGGGGACTGGGGTTAGGTATGCGGGGGTCTGCAGGTGAGATCTGTGTGGAGGTTGCGGTCAGGTGTGTGTGGGGTGGCTGGCTGTCAGGTGCTTGGGGGGCTGGGGTCAGGTTTGTGGGGGGATGGGTGTCAGGTGTGTGGGGGTTTGGGGATCAGGTGTGTGCGGGGGCTGTGGGTCAGTGGGTCAGGTGTGAAGCGTTTGGGGGCCAGGTGTGTGATTGGGCTTTGGGTCAAATGTTGGGCGGGTGGGTGGGAGTCTGGGTGTCAGGTGTGTGGTGGAGATGGGGGTCATGTTTGTGTGAGGCTGGTGGTCCGGTTTCTGGTGGGCTGGGGCTCAGGTATGTGGGGGGGGGGCGCTGGGGGCAAGTGTGTGGGGAGTCAAGCGGTCAGCTGTGTGCAAGTCTGGAGTTCACATGTGTGGTAGAGTTGCGGGGGCTGAGGTGGTCAGGTTTGTGGAGGGCTGAGGGCAGGTGTGTTGGGGGCAGTGGGTCAGGTGTGTGGGGGGCTGGGGTTCAGGTGTGTGCGGGGCTGGAGTTCAGGTGTGTGTTGGGGGGTGGCTGAGGGACAGTTGTCCGGGGGCTGGGGGACAGGTTGTTCAGGTGTGTGGGGAGCAGTGCGTCAGGTGTGTGGGGGGATGTGCTTCAGGTGTGTGCAGTGCTGGGGTTCCGGTGTTTCCGGTGCTGAGGTTCAAGTGTGTGGGAGGCTGGGGATCAGTTGCGTGCGAGGCCGGGTTTCAGGTGTGTGGGGAGGCTGAGGGACTGGTGTCCGGGGGGCTCGGTGACAGGTTGTTCAGATGTGTGGGGAGCATTGGGTCAGGTGTGTGGGGGACGAAGGGATCAGGTGTGTTGAGGGGCTGGTTGTCTGTGGGGCGTGCTTCAAGCGTGTGGGGGCACTGAGTGTCATGTGTCATGTGTATGTGGCTACTGATGTTCAGAGGTCAGGTGTGTGGGGAATGGGGTTCAGGTGTGTGAGGGCTGAGGTCACGTGTGTGGGGTTGCTGGTGTCAGGTGTATAGGGGCTGGGTTTCAGGTGTGGGGGGCTGTGGGTCAGAGTGTCAAATGTGTGGGGTTCAGGGCATCAAGTTAGTGGGGGCTGTGGGTCAGGTGTGTGAAGGGTGTGGGCTCCAGGTGTGTGATGGGGCTTTGAGTCAAATGTTGGAGGTGGTCAGTGGGTCAGATGCGTTGTGCGGCTGGGGTTCATGTGTGTGGTCAATCAGGGGGTCAGCTGTGTGCGGGGCTGGGGTTCAGGTGTGTGGGTGGGGTGGGGGTCAGGTGTGTGGTGGACTGAGGTCAGGTGTGTGGGGGCTGGGGTTCAGCTATGTGGGGAGGGGGTGGATGAAGGGGTCAGGTGTGTGGGGGGCAGGGGTCAGGTCTGTTGTTGGCAAGGGGTCAGGTGTGTGGGGGCTGAGGGTGTCAGGTGTGTGAGGGGCATGGATTGATGAGTTGTGGGGGGGAGATCAGCGGGTCAAGTGTGTGGGGGGCTGTGGATCAGGTGTGTGGGGGGCTGCTGCTCAGCTCTGTGGGGGGAGATGAAGGGGTCAGGTGTATTGGGGGCTGGGTTTCAGGTGTGTGTTGTGGCTTGAGTTCAGGTGTGTGGGGGGCTGGGGTTTAGATGTGTGGGGGGGCTGTGGAACAGGTGTCCGGGGAGCTGGGTGACAAATTGGTCAGGTGTGTAGAAGGCTGCGGGTCAGGTGTTTGGGGGGCTGAGGGTGTCAGGTTTGTGTGGGTGCTTGGATGCAGGTGCGTGGGGGAGGGCTGAGGGGTTCAGTAATGAGGGGGGCTGTAGATTCAGTTGAATGCGGGGCTGGAGGTCAGGTGTGTCGGAGGGGTGGTGTTCATGGGTGTGGGGGGTTGAGGCGGTCAGGTTTGTGGCGGGCACGGGTTCTAGTGTGTGGGGGGCTGGGGTTTTGGGGGGCTGAGGGGGTCAGGTGTGTGGGAAGCTTGCGTTCATGTGCTTGCTTTGCTAGAGTAAGGGTGTGCGTGGGGGCTGAAGGACACGTGTCCGGGGGGCTGGGTGACAAGTTATTCAGGTGGGTGGGGAGCAGTGGGACAGGTGTATGCAGGGCTGCTTGCTAGATATGTGGCGGGGACGTGGTTCAGGCGTCTGCGGGGCGTCTGGGGGGGCACGTGTGTGGGGGGCTGGGTGGCAGGTGTGTGTGGTTACTGGGGTTGAGAAGTCTTGTGTGTGGGGTCTCGGGTTCATGTGTGTGGGGACTGGGGTGGCGTGCGTGTGTGGGCTGGGGTCAGGTGTATGGGGAGCTGGGTGCTAGGTGTGTGGGGGCTGCGGGACAGGTATGCAGGGGGCTGGAGTTCAGGTCTGTGCTGGGCTGGGGTTCAGGTTTGTGGGGGGCTGGGGGCAGGATTATAGGGGGACTGGGTGACAGGTGTGTTTTGGGGTCAGGTAATTGGGGGGCTTGGGGTCAGGTTTGTGGGGGCTGGGTGTCAGGTGTGTGTGTGGTCTGGGGGTAAGTTGCGTTGGGGGCTGGGGACAGGTGTGTGGGAGTGGAAGGGGGTCAGGTGTGGGGGGTACTGGGTGGTCATGTGTGTGTGGGGGTCAGGAGGTCAGGTGTGTGTGCGGGTCATGGGGTCAGGTGTGTGGGGAAGCTGGGGGTCGGTCTCGGGGTCACGTGTGGTTTGCCAGGTGTAGGGTGTGCGGCGGGATGGGCGTCAGGAGATCAGGTGTGTGAGGGGGGCTCGTGTTCAGGTGTGTGGGGGCAGGGGTTATTTGGCGTGTGGGGGGCTGGGGGGCTGGGGGTCAATTTTAGGAGAGGGAGGAGTTCAGTTGTGTGTGGGGTGTGGTGTTCAGGTGTGCGGGGGGCGTGGGGTCAGGTGTGCAGCGGGGCTGGGGGTCAGGAGTGTGGGAGTCTGGGTTTCAAGTGGTGCCTTGTGTGGGAGTTGGGGGTCGAGTGTGTGGGGCATGAGGTATAGGCCGTCGGATATGTTGGTGGTCTGGCGGTCAGGTGTTTGTGTGGGGGGGGATACGGGTGGATAGGTTGCGGGGTAAAATGAGGGTTAGTGGGAATGGGAGGGTGATGGGGGAGTGGATGTGTTGGGAAGACAGCGAAGGAGCCATGGAGAGAGATGGGTGGGATGGTTGGGGAGGGGGATTGGTAGTGGGGGTCCAGTGGAGAATGGGAACGGGAGGTATGGGGGCGAGCGGAGGGAGGGTAATTTCCCAATCTGCAGTTCCTGCATCTAACCCCCAACGACCCGCCCTTGTTCCCGTTCAAAACCTTACGTCAAACATACGTACTTCTGCTTCAGTTGTTCGACCAAGAGTTGAGATTCCGAGTAGTGTTCCAGGAAGATTGACGGGGATTCACGGTTTCTCCTGTAGTCCGAGACTCAGACCCTCAACACACCAAGGACCCACCAGACGAGGCAACGGAATGCCCAATTGCCAGTAATATCGGTGACTTTGAAGCTTCAAGACTTCGGGGAAATCGCAGTGAGCTCCGTCCAAGAGAGAACGAGCGAGAGCGGATCAACATTGTCGGCTTCTGGCCGCAGCCCCGGCGCCCAAACTCTGCCACAGAAGGGAGAACAAAGGGACTCAGTCCTCGGGGAGTTTCGGACGAACAGCCATACAACGGACACATGTTTATCCAGTGGGGCATGTCCACAAACGCTCACTGCTCACACACTGGTCAATGAAGTGGCGGACAAATTGTCACCGCTCCGGACTGTGAATCAGTCTGCCGCAGTTTCAATGGCAATCACTGCTTTGGGCGGGACTAGCAGCAGCAGGTAAACAACACCGCAGCCTGATTTCCACACAAAGGAAACCTGCACCGACCGAGGGTCAAATGTGTGGGGTTCAGGGCAGCAGGTGAGTGGGGGCTGGGGGTCAGGTGTGTGAAGGGTGTGGGCGCCAGGTGTGTGATGGGGCTTTGAGTCAAATGTTGGGGGTGGTCAGTGGGTCAGATGCGTTGTGCGGCTGGGGTTCATGTGTGTGGTCAATCAGGGGGTCAGCTGTGTGCGGGGCTGGGGTTCAGGTGTGTGGGTGGGGTGGAGGTCAGGTGTGTGGTGGATTGAGTTCAGGTGTGTGGGGGCTGGGGTTCAGCTATGTGGGGAGGGGGTGGATGAGGGTGTCAGGTGTGTGGGGGGCAGGGGTCAGGTCTGTTGTTGGCAAGGGGTTAGGTGTGTGGGGACCGAGGGTGTCAGGTGTGTGAGGGGCTTGGATTGATGAGTTCAGGTGTGTGGGGTGCTGGGGTTTAGATGTGTGGGGGGGCTGTGGAACAGGTGTCCGGGGAGCTGGGTGACAAATTGGTCAGGTTTGTGGCGGGCAGGGGTTCAAGTGTGTGGGGGCTGGGGGTTCAGTTTTTTGTGGGGGCTGAGGGTGTCAGGTGTGTGGGAAGCTGACGTTCATGTGCTTGCTTTGCTAGAGTAAGGGTGTGTTGGGCGGGTCAGTGGGTCAGATGTGTTGGGCGGCTGTGGGTCAGGATTGTGGGGGGCTGGGAGTCAGGTGGTGTGTGGGTATGGGGATCTGCTGTGTATGGGGATCTGGGTCATGTCTGTGGGAGGCTAGTGGTCCGGTTTCTGGGTGACTGGGGTTCAGGTGTGTGGGGGGCTGGGGTTCAGATGCGTGTTCGGATTGGGGGTCAGAGGTGTGGGGGCTGAGGAGATCAGGTGTTTGGAGGGTAGAGGTCATGTGTTTTGGGGGCCTGGTGTCAGGTGTGCGGGTGGCTGGGGTTCAGGTGTGTGCGGGGCTGGAGTTCAGGTGTGTGGGGGGGGGCTGAGGGACAAGTGTGTGGGGGGCTGGGTGATAAGTTGTTCAGGTGAGGGGGGAGCAGTGGGTCAGGTGTGTGGATGGTTGAGGGTGTCAGTTGTGTGGGTGGCTGGTTGTCAGGTGTGCGCGGGCGTGGTTCAGGTGTGTGGGAGGTGGCGGCTTGGACGCACGTGTGTGGGGCGCTGGGTGTCATGTGTGCGTGGCTACTGAGGTTCAGAGGTCATGTGTGTGGGGACTGTGGTTCAGGTGTGTGGGCTCTTGGGTCACCTGTCTGGGGAGAGCTGGGGTCAGGTGCATGGGGGGCTGGGTTTCAGGTGTGGGGTCTGTGGGTCACGGGGTCAGACGTGTGTGGGTCAGGGCTTCAGGTGAATTGGGGCTGGGGTTCAGGTAAGCAGAGGGCTGGGGGTCAAGTGTGCGGGGGGACTGGGGGTCAGGTATGTGGGGTCTGGAGGTGAGGTGTGTATGGGGCTTGTGGTCAGGTGTGTGTGTGGGGGGCGGGCTGTCAGTTGCGTGGGAGGCTGGGGGTCAGGTTTGTGGGGGGATTGTGGTCAGGTGTGTGTGCGTGGTCAGTGGGCCAGGTGTGTGAGGGGGCTTTGGGTCAAATGTTGGTGGGGTCAGTGGGTCAGATGTGTTGGGAAGCTGGGGGTCAGGTTTGTGAGGGTCTGGGGTCAGCTGAGTGGGGGTTAGGGGTCAGGTGTTTGTGGGAACGGATTGTCGGGTGTGTTGGGCAGCTGGGAGTCAGGTTAATGAGGGGCTGGTGGTCATTTGTGTGAGGGGCTGTGGGTCAGGTGTGTGTGTGGAGCTGAGAGCCATGTGTGTGGGAGGCTGGGAGTCCGGTTTCTAGGGGGCTGGGGTTTTTGATGTGTGGGCGACTCAGGCTCGGGTGTGTGGGGAGTCAGGGGGTCAGCTGTTTGCGGGGCTGGGGTTCAGATGTGTGGGAGGGGTGGGTGTAAGGTGTGTGGGGGGCTGAGGTCAGATGTGTTGGGGCAGGGGGTCAGGTGTGTGAGGGCTGGCTGTCAGCTATGTGGGCGGTGGCTGAGGGGGACAGGTGTATGGGGGCAGGAGTTCAGGTGTGTCGGAGGGGTTGGGGTCAGTGTTGTGGGGGGGTCGGGGGGTCAGGTGAATGGAGGGCTGAAGTCAGGTCTTTTGTGGGCAAAGGGTCAGGTGTGTGGGGGTCTGAGGGGGCAGGTGTGTGGGGGGGGGCTGTGGTGAGGTGTGTGGGGGGGCTGAGCGTGTCAGGTGTGTTGGGTACTGGTGATCAGCTATGTGCGGGGTGGGCTGAGCGGTTCAGGCGTTTGGGGGGCTGGGAGTGAGGTGTGTGGGGGGGCTGAGGGGGTCTGGTGTGTGGGGGGCTGAGGGTGTCTGGTGTTTGGGGGGCTGGGAGTGAGGTGTGTGTAGGGGGCTGAGGGGGACTGGGGTGTGGGGGGCTGGGAGTGAGGTGTGTGGGGGTCTGGGAGTGAGGTGTGTTTGGGGGCTGAGGGGGTCAGGTATGCATCGGAGCTGGGATCACGTGTGTGTCTGTGGGGCTGGGGTCAGGTGTATGGGTGGCTGGGGGTCAGGTGTGTGGGGGCTGCGGGCCAGGTATGCTGGGGGCACGATGTCAGGTGTGTGGGGGGTTGGAGTTCAGGTTTGTGCGGGTCTGGTTGTCAGTTGTGTGGGGGGCTGGGTGTCAGGAGGTCAGGTTAGTGGGGGGTTGGGGGTCAAGTGTGCGTGGGGACTGAGTTTCATGTATGTGGGGGACTGGAGGTGAGGTGTGTGTGGAGGTTGGGGTCAGGTGTGTGTGGGGGCTGGCAGTTAGGTGCTGGGGTCAGGTTTGTGGGGGATGGGGTCAGGTATGTGGTGGTCTGGGGACCAGGTGTGTGCGGGAGGTGTGGGCCAGAGGGGAGGGGTTTCATGGGTTTGGGGGCCAGGTTTGTGATCTGGCTTTGGGGCAAATGTTGGGCGGGTCAGTGGGTCAGATGTGTTGGGCGGCTGGGGGTCAGGTGTGTGGTGGTCTGGCGGTCAGGTGTGTGTGGGGAGCTGGCGCTCATGTGTGTGGGAGGCTGGTGGTCCGGTTTATGGGGGGGGCTGGGGTTCAGGTGTGTGGGTGGGCTCAGGATCAGGTGTGTGGGGAGTCAGGGGGTCTGTTGTGTGGTAGGGGTGTGGGTCAGATGTGCGGGGGTCTGAGGAAGTCAGGTATTGGAGGGCTGAGGTTAGGTGTGTTGGGGGTTGGAGTTCAGGTGTGTCGGAGGGGTGGGGGTCATGCATGTGGGGGGTCCGGGTTCAGGTGTGTGGAGGGCTGAGGTCAGGTCTGTTGTGGGCAAGTGATCAGCTGTGTGGGGGGCTGACGGTGTCAGGTGTGTGGGGGGCTGGGGTCAGGTGTGTGGGGGGCTGGGGTCAGGTGTGTGGGGGGCTGGGATCAGGTGTATGGGTGGCTGGGTTTTAGGTGTGGGGGCTGTGGGTCAGACGGTCAGATGTGTGAGTGTAAGGGCGTCAGGTGAGTGGGGGCTGGGGCTCAGGTATTTGGGGGACTGTGGAGAGGTGTGTGTGGGTTGGGGTCAGGTGTGTGTGTGGGGAGGTGGCTGTCATGTAGGTGGGGGGCTGGGATTCAGGTTTGTGGTGGATGGGTGTCAAATGTGTGCGCGGGGGCTGTGGGTCAGTGGGTCAGGTGCGTGGGGGTGTGGTGTCAGCTATGTGGACGGGCTGAGTGGGTTATGTGTGAGGGGGCTGGTGTTCAGGTGTTTACGGGGCTGGAGTTCAGGTGTGTCGGAGGGATGGGGGTCAGGGGTGTGGGGGCTGACGTGGTCAGGTGTGTGGATGGCTGAGGTCTGGTGATTTGGGGGCAGGATGTCAGGTGTTTGGGGGCTGAGGGGGTCAGATGTGTGGGGCGCTTGGAGTCAGGTGTGTGGAGGGTGCGAATAAGGTGTGTGGTGTAGGTGCTGTGGGGGTCAGGTGCGTGGGGGGCTGGGATTCAGGTGTGTGCGGGACGGGGGTTCCGGTGGGAGGGGTGGGATGAGGTGTCCGGGGGGCTGGGTGACAAGTTGGTCAGGTGTGTGGGGGGCTGCAGGTCAGGTGTATGGGTGTCCGGTGAGTGGGGGGGGGGGCTGGGTGTCATGTGCGGAGGACTAGGGTCAGGCGTGTGGGGGACTAGGTGTCAGATGTGTGGGAGGGGGCTGAGTGTTCGACGGGGGGCTATGGTTCAGGAGTGTGTGGTAGCTCGGGCGCACGTGTGTGGGAGGCTGGGTGTCATGTTTGTGTGGCTACATGGGATCAGGGGTCAGTTGTGTCGGGACTGGGGTTCAGGTGCGTGGGGGCTGGATGTCACATGTGTGCGTGGGGGCTGGGGTCAGGTGTATGGGGGGCTAGGTTTCAGCTGTGTGGGGGTCTGGATGTCAACTATGTGCGGTGCTGGGGACAGGCGTGTGGGACGGCTGGGGTTCAGGTGTGTGCGGGGTTGGTGTTCAAGTGTGTCGGAGTGGTGGGGGACAGGTGTGTGGGGGGATGAGGGGGTCAGATGTGTGGAGGGGGGTGCGATTCAAGTGTTTGGGTGCTCTGGGGGTCAGGTGTGAGGGGCGCTGAGGTGGTCAGGTGGGTGGGGGGCTTTGGGTTCAGGTGTATGCGGGGCTGGAGGTCAGATGTGTCGGAGGGGTGGGTTTCAGGGGTGTGGGGGGCTGAGGCAGTCAGGTGTGTTTGGGTCTTGGGATCAGGTGTGTGAAGACTGGGGGGTCAGCTATGTGGGGGAGCTGAGGGGGTCAGGCGTATGGAGGGCAGGTGTTGAGGTGCATGGTTTGTTGGAGTTCAGGTGTGTTGGGGTCAGAGCGACACCCGTCCGGGGGGCTGGGTGACAAGTTGTTCAGGTGTGTGGCAACCAATGGGTCAGGTGTGTGTGGGGGTGGTTGTCAGGTTTGGGAAGGGGCGTGGAATAGTCGTGTGGGGTAGGCTGGGGGAGCAGGTGTGTGGGGGGCTGGGTGGCATGTGTGTGTGTGTTACTGGGGTTCAGAGGTCAGTTGTGTGGGGACTGGAGTTCAGGTGTGTGGAGGCTAGGGTCACGTGTGTGGGGTTGGGGCTGGGTTCAGGTGTATGGGGAGCTGGGGGTCAGGTGTGTGGGGGTTGGGGGCCAGGTATGCAGGTTGCTGGAGGTCAGGTGTGTGTGGTGATGGGGTTCAGGTTTGTGGAGAGGCTGGTTGTCAGTTGTGTGGGGGGCTGGGGGTCAGGTGTGTGGGAGCTGGGGTCACGTGTGTATGGGCATGTTGACATGATGGTCAGGTGTGTGTGGGGCGCTGGTGTGTGGTATGCTGAGGGGGGCAGGTGTGTGGGTGGGATGGGAGTCAGGTGTGTGGGGGGGGCAGGGTGTCAGGTGTGTTGGGGGCTGTGGTTCAGGTGTGTGTGGGAGGAGGGATGGTGTGCACGTGTTTGGGGGGCTGGGTGTCATGTGTTTGTGGCTACTGGAGATCAGGGGTCAGCTGTTTGGGGACTGGGGTTCAGGTGTGTGGGGGATGGGGGTCAATTATATGTGGGAGGGCTGGTGTCAGTTGTATGGGGGGGCTGGATGTCGGGTTTGTGGTCGGCTGGAGATCGGGTATGTGCGGGGCTGAGTTCAGGTGTGTGTGTGGGGGCTGGGTGTCAGTTTTCTGGGGCGGCTGGTTGTCAGTTGTGTGCGGGGCTGGTGGTCAGATTTGTGTGGGAATAAGGGTCAGGTATGTGGGGGACTGGAGTTGAGGTTTGTGGGGGTCTGGGGATCAGGGGTTCAGGTGTGTGGGGGAACAGGTGGTCATGTGTGTGGGGGGCTGGTGTCATGTGTGTGGGGAGTCAGAGGGTCAGGTGTGTTGGGGGCTGGGAGTCAGCTCTGAGCGAGGCTGGGATTTAGGTGTGTGGGGGGCTGGGGGCAGGAGTATAGGGGGACTGGGTGACAGGTGTGTTTTGGGGTCAGGTAATTGGGGGGCTTGGGGTCAGGTTTGTGGTGGCTGGGTGTCAGGTGTGTGTGTGGTCTGGGGGTAAGTTGCGTTGGGGGCTGGGGGACAGGTGTGTGGGAGTGGCAGGGGGTCAGGTGTGGGGAGGACTGGGTGGTCAGGTGTGTGTGGGGGTCAGGGGGTCAGGGGGTCAGGTGTGTGTGCGGGTCATGGGGTCAGGTGTGTGGGGAAGCTGGGGGTCGGTCTCGGGGTCACGTGTGGGTGGCCAGGTGTAGGATGTGCGGCGGGATGGGCGTCAGGAGATCAGGTGTGTGAGGGGGGCTGGTGATTAGGTTTGTGGGGGGCAGGGGATTTGGCGTGTGGGGGGCTGGGGGGCTGGGGGTCAAGTGTAGGAGAGGGAGGAGTTCAGTTGTGTGTCGGGGGTGGTGTTCAGGTGTGCGGGGGCGTGGGGTCAGGTGTGCAGCGGGGCTGGGGGTCAGGAGTGTGGGGGTCTGGTTTTCACGGGGTGCCTTGTGTGGGAGTTGGGGGTCGATTGTGTGGGGGGATGAGGTATCGTCGGATATGTTGGGGGTTTGGCGGTCAGGTGTTTGTGTGGGGGGGGATACGGGGGGATAGGGTGTGGGTGGAGGTGTAAAATGAGGGTTAGTGGGAATGGGGGGGTGAGGGGAAGTGGATGTGTTGGGAAGACAGCGAAGGAGCCATGGAGAGAGATGGGTGGGATGTTTGTGTAGAGGGATTGGTAGTGGGGGTCCGGTGGAGAATGGGAACGGGAGGTAAGGGGACGAGCGGAGGGAGGGTAATTTGCTAATCTGCAGTTACTGCATCTAACCCCCAACTAACCGCCCTTGTTCCCGTTCAAAACCTTACGTCAAACATACGCACTTCTGCTTCAGTTGTTCGACCAAGAGTTAAGATTCCGAGCAGTGTTCCAGGAAGATTGACGGGGATTCACGGTTTCTCCTGTAGTCCGAGACTCAGACCCTCAACACACCAATGACCCACCAGACGAGGCAACGGAATGCCCAATTGCCCGTAAAATCGGTGACTTTGAAGCTTCAGGACTTCGGGGAAATCGCAATGAGCTCCGTCCAAGAGAGAACGAGCGAGAGCGGATCAAAATTGTCGCCTTGTAGCCGCAGCCGCAGCCCCGGCGCCCAGACTCTGCCACAGAAGGGAGAACAAAGGGACTCATTCCTCGGGGAGTCGTACAACGGCCATACAACGGACACATGTTTATCCAGTGGGGCATCTCCACAAACGCTCACTGCCCGCACACTGGTCAATGAAGTGGCGGACAAATTGTCACCGCTCCGGACTGTGAATCAGTCTGCCGCAGTTTCAATGGCAATCACTGCTTTGGGCGGGACTTGCAGCAGCAGGTAAACAACACTGCAGCCTGATTTCCACACAAAGGAAACCTGCACCGACCCTCCCACTAACCTGCCGCCGCTCTCCGTCTCTATTGGCAACCTTCGCCTCAGCCAGAGTGTTGTGGGCGGTCGCGGAGTACCCGGAGTGAGGATCGAACCCGGTTCCCTGGCGGTGCAAGGCGTACTAGTCACTAGTCTGTCTCCTGTGATGGAGATGGCGAGGTCCAGAAACGGTAGGGAGATGTCGGAGATAGTCCAAGTATATTTAAGAGCAGGATGGAAATCGGTGGTGAAATGTATGAAGTTAGTGAGTGCTTCACCTCTCCCATTATAGATGAGGCTCTCACTAGGGCATCCTCTACATCCCGCAGCTCCGCTCTTGCTCCCCCTCCCCCCATTCGTAACAAGGCCAGAATCCCCCTTATCCTCACCTTCCATCCCATCAGCCAGCGTATCGAACAAATCATCCTCCAACATTTCTGTTACCTCCAACGGGACCCGACTACTGGCCACAGCTTCCAATCTCCTCTCCTTTCTGCGTTCCGCAGAGACCTTTCCCTTCGTAACTCCCTGGTCCACTCGTCCTTTCCTACCCAAACCACCCCACCCGGGCACTTTCCACTGCAACCGCAGGAGATGCAACACCTGTCCCTTTACCTCCCCCTCAACTCCATCCAAGGACCCAAACAATCTTTCCAGGTGAGACAGAGGTTCACCTGCACTTCCTCCAACCTCATATATTGTATCCGCTGCTCTAGATGTCAACTCTGCATCGGCGAGACCAAACGCACACTCGGCGATCGTTTCAGTCAACACCTTCGCTCAGTCCGCCTTAACCAAGCCGATCCCCTGGTGGCTGAGCACTTCAACACCCCATCCCACTCCCAGTCTGACCTTTCTGTCAAGGGCCTCCTCCAGTGCCATCGTGAGGACCACTGGAAATTGGAGGAACAGCATCTCATATTTCGCTAGGGCAGCTTGCAGCTCAACGGTATGAACATTGACTTCTCCAACTTTAGATAGTTCCTCTGGCTCTCCCTTTCCCCCCTCCCTCTTCCCAGTTCTCCCACTGTCTTCCTGTCCCCACCTATATTATTTCTTTATCCCGCCCCCTGACACGAGTACCCTGCCCCAATCAGCACCAAACTGGAAATAGTTGAAAACTTGTAATTCCTTGGCATTAATATGACCAATGATCTGTCGTGCACCGACCACATAGAAACGTGTCCCAATAAAGCACACCAACAGGAACCTGCGGAAATTCGATATGCCAGGAATGATTTTACACACTTCAGGATTCGGTGCTGGCCCCATTGCTATTTGGCATCTATATCAATGAATCGGATGAGAACGTATAAGGCATCATTAGTAAGTTTGCCGATGTCACTAATGTTGCATATAGCGAAGATGGTGGTTAAGAATTACAGCAGGACCTTGATTGGCTGGGCAGGTGAGCTGAGGACTTGTAGACGGAATTAAATGCATAGACTTGTGATGTTTTGCATTTTGTGAAGTAAAAACAAGGGCACGGGTTACATCCTGAATTTCAGGGCTCTGACGAGTGTTGTTGTGAAGAGGGATCGAGCAGTGCAGGTACACAGCTCTTTGAAAGTGGCGTCACAAGTAGACAGAGTGGTCAAGAAGGCCTTTGGCACATTGGCCATCATCAATCAAAGTATTGAATATCGATGTTGGGAAGTTGTACAAGACATTGGTTGGGCCTCAGAGTATTGTGTTCCGTTTGGGTCATCATGTTGGAGGAAAGATGGTGTTAAGATGGAAAGGATACAGAACAGATTTACTCGGATGTCGCCCGCACTCCAGTGTCTGAGCGATACGGAGAGGTTGAGGAGGCTAGGACTTTATTTATTGGAGTCCATGAGAATGAAGGATGATCGTTCGGGGTATACAAAATCATGAGAGGAATAGATAGTGTAAATGCACAATTGTTTAACCATAGTAGGGGAATCGAGAACCAGAGGACATAGTTTAAGGTGACTGGTGGGAGATTTAATAGGAACCGAAGCGATATTTCTTTAAACAAAGCAGGTTGGTGTGCGGATTGAGCTGCCGGACGAGGTAGATGAGGCAGGTGCTATCACAATGTGTAAAAAAACATTTAGACAGGTACATAGTTAGGTTAGGGTTAGACGGATATTGTCCCAATCTGGCAGGTGGGCCTGACGTCGATGATTCGTGTTGCTCAGCAGGGGCAAGTTGGGTGGAAAGGCATGTTTGCCCGCTGTGTGACTCTCTGACTCAAGGTTCATGGTCAGTTTATTGTCACATGTGCCAATTAAGGTACAGTGAAATTCGAATTACCACACAGCCATACAAAAAAAAACAACAAGACACACAACTAAATAAAAGTTAACATAAACTTCAACCACAGTGGATTCCCCGACTGAGTATATCCTGTCTTCCTCTAATTCCGTAGAAGCGCGGCAATTTCTACGATCTGCTTTACATTATCAACGATTTTACTGTGTTGCTCCTCCTATTCCCTCTCCTCGCCTTCTCTTTGCATTAGTCTAACAGTTCATTTGTTAACAAACATTCATCACCTTCTCCTGTGTACCAGCATCGGCTCCAATTTTAGTCTCCATCAGAGTACGAACATTACCGCTCTGGTCATGTTTCTTACTCACCTCAAATCATTTGGTTGGTTAGCTTATGTAAGGTTTGTACGTGTCACGGGTACTGGGGTCTAGTGGAATTATTTGTTTCACATGCTACCAGATCTTTTCCGATGTATCATATATATTTGCAAACAGTTAATTATTGTACAATAGATAGAGGAAAGAGGAAGATACACAAGCAAACTATAGTTCATGATATAGAATATCATGCTGCATATCGTACTTTAATGTCTTCAAACCCTGATTTATCTGTAAATTTGTAAGAATGAAAAACATCTGCGCCAGCCGCGTTGCATAATTCCGCTCGACGTTTGTCCTAAGAAACGGAAATGGACAGTTGAGAATACGAGTTTTGTAAAAACACAAAAGATTCATTCGAGCATATGCAGTAATTCACTTTTAACTGTGGGAACGCAGAGTTGGAGAGGCAGGTGATGCAATACTTCCGTAACCTTTGAGACCTCTCACTGGCTTGCCGGAGTTGTACGATGCGAGGCACACAGGGTTGCAGGTGTTTGTTTAGGATTAGGATTATTATTGTTACATGGGGTACAGTGAATGAAGAAACTGTGCTTTGCATGTTATCCAGGCAACCAGATATTCCATGCACAGGTACAATGAGTTCGAACTCATGTACCATAGATAGAGCAAAGGGGAAGATGCAGAGTGCGGATACAGTTTCATCAATGTAGCGCATCAGCTCCAGAGACAAAGTTCAATGCCGTCAATTAGGAAATGTGAATTAAACAGTACAATCGCTTATGGAAGGGCCCTTAAGAAGCCCAATAACGGACGGGAAGAAGCTGCTGGTTATGCGCGCTTTCACGTATGTGTACTTTCTGCGGACTGGAGCAGGGAGAAGAAGGCCGTCGCAGCTGCGGCTTGCCTGCAGTCCGTCTGTCTTTTGTGTTTTTTTGTTGTATTGTATGAATTGTAGTTTTAATATGGTGTAGTGTTTGTATGTTATGTTTGGGGGGGGGGTGGGAGGGAACTGGAACTGTAAAAAATTCTCTCTCCCGAACGGAGACGCGACCTTTGTTTCTGTGTCGTGTCTCTGTTCCCGCTGTGGCCTACCACCGGCCATGCACCTGGGACCACTTGGGCTCTGGTTCGCAGAGCCCACGGCCCGGACTCACCACCTGCGGCGCTGGCTGGCTGCAGATGCTGCGGGAGCGGCTGCGACTCGTCTCCGAAGCCCGCAGGCCCTGCCCTGGGTGGGGGTCGACATCGGGACCTCCGGCAGCGGCAGAGGCAGCGTGTTCACCCGCCGCGAATCGCGGGGCTTGGGTCGGCCCGCCGCGGACCTTTCACCGTCCGTCACGGCCTGGAATAGGCCGCGGACCTTTCACCGTCCGGCGCGGCGCTCCAATGTCGGAAGCCCCGACCGCCCCGATGTGGCAACTCCAACAGCCTGACCGTGGGGGAAGACGGCAGGGAAGAGAAAATACATTCTGGCCTTCCATCACAGTGAGGAGGGACTGGAGGAGACTCACTGTGATGGATGTTTCTTTTGTTTGGTGTTAGTGTATGATTGTATGTGTTATTGCATTTTTATTGATTATTCTTATTGGTCTTAGTGTTTCAACTGCGGGTAATGTTTCATTTCACTACACATTTATGTGTATGTGACAAATAAACGACTGTTGACTATTGATATTGAATGGTCTGAGTGAACGGGTCTTTGGTTACATTGGCTGCTTTTCCGAGGCAGCGCAAAGTGTAGATGTAATCAGTGGTGAGAAGTCTGGTCTGTGTAATGGACTGGTCCACATTTACCAATTTCTGCAACTGCTTGAGTTCCCAGGCACAGATTTTCACAAAACAAACTGTGATGCAGCCCTACATAATGCTTTCTATGGAGCATCTATAGAAGTTTGGAAGAGTCACTGGAGGCATGCCAATTTTTCTCTATCTCTTCGGTATAGAAAGGGGTCTGGGGGCATTCTGGCCTGTTGTATCCATGTGGCTGGTCCACAGCATATCCTTGGTGGTATTAACTCCAAGAAACGTGATGCTCGCTACCATTTCCATTTCTGCATCATCGTTGCTGATTGTGGCACGCACTTCAACATGTTTCCTGAAGTCAATGACTAGCTCTTGCTGACAGTGAGGGAGAGGTTATTGTCCTGATACCACGTTTCTTCGTTGTCTATCTCCAACGGGAAACACAGGCATACAAGCACAATGCCAAGCTCAGGTTTGTTTAGACATTCAATCATAATTATCACACTGGTCTTGGTCTGATAGACATTTCCACAACTGGTCATATTAGTTTTCCATATTGTCCATAAAAATATTCTTCCCGGGGGGGCGCTAGTGTGCATATGATGTAATAGACGTGTTTTGCTAGAGCTCCCCTCCGATAAATCGAGATTAAGGAATAAAAGACTATTTATAGTAAAACTCCCACTTTAAGTTGTGTCTACTGCTGTAATAACAGACCGACATAAAATGACAGCGCAGAAGTCGTCCAGAAAGCAGCCAGCCGTCAGGAAATTTAATGAAAACCCAGCATCGTCACTGGATGAGGAGCGGCCTAGTGGTGGAGAGCCGGAGCTAATCACACTATCGGCAGAAGGAACTCCTGAAACAGCCATCATTCTTACAGCTATAAATGAAATGAGCAAGAAGATGGATGACCGATTTAATACCCTGGAGGTGTCCTTCCAAGTTACCCAAGCCACTCTGACTGAACATGGAGCACGGATATCTATGGTAGAAGATGCGAGCAGTGACCATGACACTCGACTAATTCAGTTGGAGCAGCAGTGGCTAAGGCTAGAATATGATAACAAGGCCCTCCAGGATAAAGTTATTGATCTGGAGGCGCGCTCCAGACGCCAGAACATAAAAGTGGTCGGACTACCAGAAAAGATTGAAGGCGGCCGCCCCATGGAGTTCATTGGTAACTTTATTCGGGACTTGTTGGGGGCAGAACATTTCTCGATGCCCATAGAAGTTGATAGGGCGTATAGGCTGGGAGGACAACCGGCTAACGATCTCGCGCGCCCCAGAGTCATGATAGTTAAGATCCACAGCAGCCATCAGAAAGAGCGGATAATGCGACTGTCACAACAACGATACCCGCTGAACTACAATGGGAAGCAAATTCACATTTTTCCTGATCTCCCGGCAGAGATAATGAAACAACGTCGTCTTTTCGAGGTCACGAGGAAGAAGCTCAAAGAGGCAGGCCTGCGAACCGGATATATCTACCCTGCTCGCCTCCGGGTTACCCAGGGTATCGACACGTCGATATTTAGCACCCCGGAGGAGGCCAAACTATTCGCGGATAACCTGCCGCCCAGCCCGGTGACAACGGTGGGCTAATGTCGGCTAACAGACTAACACTGACTAGCTGGTCTCCAGACCAGCTGTTTCAGCCAATCTCAACGTGGGTGCATGGTCACCCTCTTGTCGAGTAAGCTTAAATCCTGAGGATACAAGCTTTTGTCCAAGTGCACTGACTCTCCCATGTCTATCCATGTTTAAGCCGCTGGCCCGGAGTGGACGGCGGGCGTCGGCTAACATGCGAACGAGTTAACTCTGAGCCATGGACATGGTCATTCACACGAAAGGTAGACGTTGGACTCAATAGATTTAACTTTAACTTTGTTTAATGTGCTTAATTCGTTTCAGGAATAGGATGATTTTACAGGATGGGTTCCTGCTAATTTTTCAAAGGGAAACGTTTTTTTCGTTGAACAGATCCGTAATTTTGTTTGTTCATCGGAGGGGATGCCGACTGAATTTGTAGTTAACTAGCTAGCGGTTTCACAATTTAGCCTTTAGCTAGCCTTTGGGCTTAACAGGCTAGATAGTTGAAGTAACCCCCGTTTACAGTATGTTAGGATATTTTCTCTCACTTTGTTTGGGAGAGTGGGGATGGGGGGAGGGAAAGTCCGAGTTTTGTGTGTGTTTTTGTGTTGGTGGTCTTCCTGTTTTTTTGTTTGAGGCAAATTATTATGTCGCTGCTTATGTAATACAATTTACACCTTCTGATGGTACCTGGGGATGATGATGTGCGTGGGAGGGTTACCATGGTGAGCTGGAATGTCCGCGGCATGGGCCACCCAATTAAACGAGCTAAGGTGTTTTCACATCTTAGGTCTTTATCTGCCGACCTTGTGTTCCTCCAAGAAACTCACATTAGAACATTGGGGCAGAGACAGTTGCGCTGCAGATGGGCAGATCAGATATTTCAATCCACATTTTCTAGCAAAGCCCGCGGGGTGGCAATTATGGTTAAGAAAAACATAGATTTCAGACATATTTCTACAGTAAGTGACCCGAATGGTCGATTTCTCATAGTAACTGGGTACCTTTACTCTGTTCATGTAACACTGCTTAACATTTATGGTCCGAATATTGATGATGCAGCTTTCTTTCGCAAAATCTTTGATAAGCTACCTGACCTTTCTAATACGAATGTGATCGTTGCAGGGGACCATAACACAATCCTTGACTGGCACCTGGATAGGTCATCAAATAAAATGTGTAGCCCTTCAAATGCATCCACGGTTTTGAAAAATCTCATCTCCTCCACCAATTTAGTTGACATTTGGAGGATACAGCATCCCACAGACAGAGAATACTCTTTTTTTTCTAAAATGCACAATTCATACTCTCGTATCGATTATTTTTTATTAGACTCGAAACTCATACCTAATGTAATAAATACCAAATATCATAACATTTTGATCTCAGATCACGCTCCAACCTCAATTATCTTTGACTTTAAGCTGTCTAAACGATGTGCTAAATGGCGACTACGCCTTTCCTTGCTTAATGATGGAACTTTCTGTAAATACATGTCTGAAAAAATTACAGAATATTTGGAGACCAATGACACTTCTGATGTCTCGGACTCCACCTTGTGGGAAGCTTTCAAGGCAGTTATGAGGGGTCATATTATTTCGTATGAAGCGTCTTTAAAGAAATCCAGAGAGAGACGTCTACAAGAAATTGATTCGGAGCTTTCTCCAATGGAGACGTTGTATCGGAGCACAAACAACCCCCAAACGCTGCAAAATATGCTCAGTCTTAAATATGAGTATAACACGATTCTAACAAATCAAGTCAGTGACCAGCTACTGCGACTGAAACAGCGATATTTTGAATTAGGGGACAAACCGCATACATTGTTAGCCCGTCAGCTTAGAGGGCAACAAGCAAGTAGGGCCATACATATAATAAAATCAGGCAAGGGTGTTGCTTTAACCGATCCAAAATTAATAAATGAACGCTTTGAGGAGTATTATCAAGAGCTGTATAAATCCAAAGCTAACGGTGATATCAATGCATGGTTAAAAAAGTTGGACATACCAAAATTAGATAGTGCCTCTTGTGAGGCCTTAAACTCAGAACCCTCCTCTGTAGAAATCAAGGATGCAATTAGGTAGTTGCAAAACGGCAAGAGCCCTGGGCCAGACGGTTTTGGAGTCGAATTTTATAAGAAGTTTGCTGACCAGGTAACTCCGATTCTGCACAGGATGCTCTCCCACTCAATCGAGTTGAAAAAGCTCCCACCGTCATTGTACAATGCTAATATTTCTCTCTTATTGAAACAAGACAGGGATGAAACCAATCCCTCCTCATACCGACCAATTTCTATGCTTAATTTGGATTTCAAGATTTTTACTAAAATAATGGCGACTAGACTAAATAAGTGTATAGAATCCATTATCCATACCGATCAGACCGGGTTCATCCCCAATAGGTTCTCTTTCTTTAATGTTAGAAGAGTAATGAACATTATGTATCACAAATTCGATAGTTCTTCCAAACAAGCCATTCTGTGTTTAGACGCAGAAAAATCTTTCGATCAGGTTGAGTGGGGATATTTACTCAGAGTGCTGGAAGAGTTTGGTCTTGGAGCCTCTTTTATTTCCTGGGTACGTCTTATATATGCTCATCCCACCGCTTCCATACTCACAAACCAGAATAGGTCACCCCCTTTTGCCCTTCAGAGGGGTACGCGACAGGGCTGCCCCCTCTCGCCGCTCCTCTTTGCGTTTGCCATTGAGCCGCTGGCAATCGGCATAAGAGGGCATGCGCTTATAAAACCGATAATACTGGGTGGGGTGGAACATAAGATTTCGCTTTATGCGGATGATATTGCCATCTTTGTATCTGACCCTGAACATTCTGTTCCTTACCTATTCCAGCTTATTAATTCCTTTGGCGAGGTCTCAGGTTACACTATAAACTGGCAGAAGAGTGAACTTATATCGATAACAGCAGAATTAGACCCTGTATTCTTAGCCAACATGCAGTTTAAAACAAATCCGGATAGTATAAAATATCTGGGCATTAAAATATCTAAAAACCCCAAGACCCTTTTTAAAATTAACTTTACCGAAAGGTTGAACAAGCTAAAGGAGAACATAGAGAATTGGAGAACGTTGCCTATTTCCTTGATTGGCCGCGTGAACGCAGTAAAGATGGTCTCCCTGCCGAGATTTCTGTATTTATTTCAGAATGTTCCTGTTTTTATCCCCAAATCCTACTTTAAGTTAATCGATTCTATCATTATGCCATTTATTTGGGGATATAAAGCACACAGGATCTCAAAAGCTTATCTTCAAAAAACGAGGGAACATGGGGGACTGGGGTTACCGTGCTTTTTATATTACTATTGGGCGGCCAATGTTAGAGTCATGGTATACTGGCAGTATGCATATGAACGGGGAGTTGGATATGACCTGCCACCTTGGCTGGCGATTGAAAAAAGCTTAACCCCAAAAACTTCTCTCCCTGCTCTCCTTTTTTCATTACCCAGATCTCTCCCCTCTCTTAGAGAGGATCACTTCACTCTGTCCAATGCTCAGAGAATATGGCACCAAATTAGGAAAGCTTGTGAGCTTCCGAATACGTCAATGCACGCCCCAATCTGGCATAACCACGCTTTCCCCCCATCATTTACAGACACAGCATTCAAAGAATGGAGCTGTAAAGGGATAGTTACAATAAAAGATCTTTACATAAATAGACACTTTGCATCATTTGATCAGCTACAATCCAAGTTCTCATTGCCCAAAACTCAATTCTTCAGGTACTTACATCTGAGAAATTATGTTCGACAAAACAATTCGCTTTTTGAGTCCCTGCCCGAAGACGACTTGTTGTCCAAAATTTTGCTGGGTCCCCCGGAAGCAAAGAACCTAATCTCATCGTTTGTAGGTATCTTTTTAAACAAACTAGATAAATCTACTTTAAAAATAAAACAAACCTGGGAAGAAGACCTTAACATTGAAATTGATGACGATGTCTGGAAGGAAGTACTGAAAAGTATAAAATCCTGTTCTATTAATTCTAGGCTACAACTGATTCAATTCAAGGTTATACACAGATTACACTACTCTAAGGTTAAGCTGCATAAAATCTTTCCTGATCTCTCACCTTTGTGTAATAGATGCAAGACCGCTGAGGGTACACTCGCTCACCACTTTTGGACTTGTCCAAAACTTCACAACTTTTGGTGTCTTTTATTTCAATGGTACTCCACTGTTTTAAACGTCACTTTAACTCCGGACCCTGAAACTGCTCTATTCGGGTATTCCACAACGCTTGAGAAGCTAGACCATAATGCTCGCACAATCTTGGTTTATGGTATGGTAATTGCCAACAGGTGTATTTTGAAACTATGGAAATCAGACTCTGCTCCTCAGTTTGAGACTTGGTTAAGAGAATTAATGGGCATATTACACGTAGAGAGGTTGAGATATGAATTGTCTGGCAACCCTCAAAAGTTCTTCAACATATGGAACCCAGTGCTGCAGCATATTAAGGACAAGTAAAACTATCCCCTCAATGCCACATGCTTTTGTACCTTCTTTGAATCCAGCAGTGAAAATACTGAAATATTTGACTTGTGAAAATTACCTTGCCTCATGTTTTTGTGCTTTTGTCTTTTTTTTGTTACATTGTAGTTATGTTTTTTTTAAATGTATTTTTATTTATTTATTTGTTTGTTTTTGTTTGTTTGTTTTCATGATTATGTAGGGAAGGGGAGGGATGGGGTTTACTGTTGTTGTTATATGCATTGTAATCAATTATAAATTTAAAAAAAAAAAAAAAAAAAAAAAAAATATATATATATATATTCTTCCCAAAAGACGTTAATGCGCCTTCGGGTTGTTGCTTCTATGTGTTTGATCCAGGATAGGCCTTGATAGTATTAACACCAAGGGGACATTTCAACCATTTCCACTTCTGCACCATTGATGCTAATTTGGCATGTATTGCATCTTGCTTCCTGAAGTCAATTACTAGCTCCTTCACCCTGCTGACATTGAGGAAAAGATGATAGTCTTGACACCATGTATCTTAGTTCTCTCTCTCCTTCACGTGCTCCTTATTGTCATTCTTCCTGATTAGACCCACCTCAGTGATGTTGTGGGAAAACCTGTAGATGTAATTAGACATATTTGTCCGTACAGTTGAGCATGTAAAGGGAGCATAGTGGGGGACTGAGAACGTGTCCTTGCAGGGCACCGATGCGGAGAGTTATTATGGAGGAGATGGTGTCCATTATCCTCACTGTCGGTGGTCCTAGGGCATTAGAGCCTTGGAAGCAGTGGCGGAGGCGAGTAGATTCCTAGGTCTCGTAGTTTGGAGATAACAGCCACCCCTTCCCCAGCAGACACAGGTACACACGGTCACACGCACAATGCCCAGCTCAAGTATGTTTGGAATACAAGATCATAATTACAATCTATTCTTGGTTTCATGTTCATTTCCACCAAGGTCTCATTAGTTTTCATTTCCCTATTTTTCACAAAGATCTTCGCCCCAAACTTATCTGCATTTCATCAATGGTCATTCTTGTTTTCTGGGGGTAGATAATACTGTCTACGATTCAGATACATCTGCGAGAATATTTTACATCTGACCTCAGTCACTCCAAGGTGAATTCTTATCCTAAACGATAATCCGAACGTGATCATCCATAGGCGACTGTCATTCTCTCAAAATCTATCCTGCAAAGTTCTCGCAGAAGTCTCGATATCGGGTCAATACATTCACTTATCGTTCTTACGAGCAGCGCAGAATGGATGATCTGATCAACTGTTCGCCTTCGAGAGCCGCTTGATGCGACGGATGTCTCGAATTCTGTCTCTGCCCCGAGTCGAAGGTACGTATCCCGTTCCTTAAAAAAGATTGCTCCAGGACATAATATTCTTCGGACTAAGTTCTGGTAGATAGGATTTAGTAATTGGACAGCATATATACAGCGAGTTTTCGGCCAATGTCTATGCTGTGTGACTCAGTGGCTATCGGGCCGGTGTGTGCACGTTTCTCCACACGTGGTATCGCCGTCAGTAGTTATAGCAGCGTTCACCACTATTTCCTTGTATGGGCAACTCAGCAGTTGCCATAGGCAGCCAGGTTTGGTTATTGAATTACCTTTATTGTCATTCAAAATAAATTGAACGAAAATCATTTGCCACACAGCCACAACAGTACAGAGTAAAAGACGCAAGACACACAATTTTAACACGAACATCGATCACAGTGACTCCTCCAGACACCCTCTCACTGTGATGGAAGGCAAAAACAATCTTCTCTCTTCCCCCATGCTTCTCCCACGGACAGATAGTTCGACTTCTGCCGAGGCCGAGGCTCCCGACTCGCGCAGTCCCGGCAAGGAGATGGAAGGTCCCGCGGCCGAGCCGCGCCGGGCGATGGAAGGTCCCGCGATCGAGCCGTGCCGTGCGATGGAAGGTCCCGCGGCCGGGCCGTGCTGGGCGATGGAAGGTCCCGCGGCCGAGCCGCGCCTCGAGGAAGAGATTTTTTTTTTGTAAAAGAAAGGTCCCCCCCCCATATGTACACAGCTAAAATAGACTACTACACATATCTAACACTAACACATAGACAAAAAAAGCAAAAAGACAAACAGACTGCCGGCGAGTCGCAGCCGCATGGCGTCACAGCCATCTTGGATCTTATTTCTGCTGAGTAATAAATGTTGGGCAGCAACTGATTCTGCAGCAATGTTGAGGTGCGCTGATGAACCAGATTACACGCTAATTCAGAGGGCGGTGCAACGCCAATATTTTGCGGGCGTATGCTTCGCGAAACAATAGCAGAGCGGCCATTAGTTTCGTCGAGATCGGAGCTTTGATAAGGTCATTCATTTCTGACATGAGATACGTTGTCCCCACAAGCTGATGTCTTCCGAATCTTCTGGGTTGATCCTTTTTTACTCTTTTATTTCAGATGCCCGGCAGTAACTGCGGTCCACAATACAGTTTGAGCATTTTACTCTATTCTGTCTCCTGCCCCCACACCTTACCTTCTCTGGCATTTGTCGAACTGTTCATTTGCGGTTAACAGCGATTCGTCATCTTCCCTTGTACATCTTCCCTTGTACATCTTCCCTTGTACATTATCCTGTGTCACGCGGATAATCTTTGTCCCATCATAGTACTTATATTTCCGGTTTGATCACAGTTGTTACTTATCTCCAGACAGTAGGTTGGTTTGGGTTATGCTAGATTTATTATTGTCACATGGACCGAGTTAAAGCGAAAAGCGTGGTTTTGCATGCCATCCACTCAGATCAGATCAGTCATACTATACATGGGCACAACCGACAACATTTCGGAAATTTCTTGTCATCTTGGGCAGAACTATATCTAAACCAGGCTGTGATGCATCCCGACGTTGCTCCGTTTGTGGTATAAAAAATCAGATATCATAGGTTAAAGGTGAGAGGGGCAAGATTTACAAAGAACCTGAAATGAAGACTTGACGCAGAGAGGGTACTGGGGAGATGGTACGATCTTTGATAAGGTCATTCTCTTCTGACATTACATGACTTTCCTTCCTGGAAGTACGTCATCGGAGCCTTCTAGATGTATTTACACCTGTATTGCAGATACCCGGCAAGTAGTTCGGCGCATTATACGGTATCAGGTGTTTTTGCGTGATCATCCTCCTGTGCCCACTCCTCACCTTGTCTTCGCATTTGTCCAACAGTTAATTTGTGGTTAACCCACATTCAACACCTTACTTTGCATATCAATACTGTTTGTGATACATGGACAATCTTAGTAGACATCATAGATGTTACTTACGTCAGATCATTAGCCTAGGTGAGGCTCAGTTAGGCCTCATGTTCCGAGATACAGTGAAAAGCGTCGCTTTGCACGCTGTCCATTCAGTTCAGATGAGCCATACATAGTTACAATCAGTTAACGTCCTGCAGATGCAGCGAGGAGGAAGATATAGAATGCTGATTATTGTTGGCTATTTCCATTAATCCCTGAATTGTCCGTATATTTGTGAATATGAACAACATTTACACAAGCCACATTGCTTAGTTCTGCTCTCCATCGAACCGGACAAGTGCAGTTTGAGATTTCGAGTTCTGTGAAAACACAAAGCATATAATTTGTGCAAAACATAGTATTTAAGTCTGCAGAAGTGCACGTCTGGAACAATGGGTGATGCAATGCTTCTGTGAGCCATGAAACATCCCGCTGGGATCGCGTTGTTGTAAACAATTAAAATGAGAGGCGTTTTAGGTTTTAGATTCAGGTTTAAGTTTATTATTGTTACATGTGCCGAGCTACATTAAAACGCTTTGTTTTGCAAGGTATCCAGACATTTACCATATATAGACAGTATCAGTTCAAACTCGAAAACACAAGATGGTGGGGATATGGATTTACAAAGAAAATGAACTGCCAGGGGAGGTATTTGAGGCAGATATTGTGACAAAGACAGTAAGACTCCACCATGAATCGGAAAGATTTAGAGTAATGTGGATGAAAGTCGGAGAGGAGTGATTAGTGTAGATGGGGTATAATGGTCGGCATGGGCAATCTGTCTAGAAGGCCTGTTACCGTGCTGTAGGATTCGATAACTCCATGACAAAAGATAGAGCAATGTGGAAGATACAGAGTGCAGAATATAGTTCGAAGCATTGGACCCTATTGCAGTGCATCAATTACTTCGACAATTTCTGGTATCCGCAATGACAGAGGATATTTCGCTTGGGCAGCTTACACCCCAGCGGTATGGACATTGATTCTCTAACTTCAGATACTTCCTCTGTCCCTCTCTTTCCCCTCCCCCTTCCCAGTTCTCCCACTGTCTTCCTGTCTCCTATTACATCCTATCGTTGTCCCGCTCCCTCCCCTGACATCAGTCTGAAGAAGGGCCTCGACCCGAAACGTCACCCATTCCTTCTCCCCTGAGATGCTGCCTGGCCCGCTCAGTTACTCCAGCATTTTGAGATACCTTCTGATATCCGCAATGGTGCAGAGGCGAATTGAACAGTACCCTAGTATATGGAGGGACCGTTTAGAACCGTGATTACGAAGGAAAATAAGCTAATGCTTTATCCGGTAGTGTAGGGAAATAACTGCAGATGCTGGTACAAATCGAAGGTATTTATTCACAAAATGCTGGAGTAACTCAGCAGGTCAGGCAGCCGCTCAGGAGAGAAGGAATGGGTGACGTTTCGGGTCGAACCCCTTCTTCAGACTGATGCAAGGGGGACGACGACAAAGGAAGGAAGGTTCCCATCCACTCACCTTTCTACGTTCCGCAGAGACCGTTCCATCCGTAACTCCCTGGACCACTCGTCCCTTCCTACCCAAACCACCCCATCACCGGGCACTTTCCCCTGCAACCGCACGTGATGCAACACCTGTCACTTTACCTCCCCCCTCAACTCCATCCAAGGACCCAAACAGTCTTTCCAGGTGAGACAGAGGTTTACCTGCACCTCCTCCAACCTCATCTATTGTATCCGCTGCGCTAGATGTCAACTTCTTTACATCGACGAAACCAAACGCAGGCTCGGCGATCATTCCGCTCAACAGCTTCACTCACTCCGCCTTAACCAACCTGATCTCCCGGTGGCTGAGCACTTCAACTCCCCCTCCGACTCCCAGTCTGACCTTTCTGTAATGGGCCTCCTCCAGTGCCATAGTGAGGCCCACCGGAAATTTGGAGAAACAGCACCTCATATTTCGCTTGGGCAGCTTGCAGCCCAGCGGTATGAACATTGACTTCTCCAACTTTAGATAGTTTCTCTGTCCCTCTCTTCCCCTCCCCTTCCCAGTTCTCCCTCTATCTTCCTGTCTCCACCTATATCCTTCCGTTGTCCCGCCCCCCTGTCATCAGACTGAAGAAGGGTCTGCACGAAACGTCACTCATTCCTTCTCTCCTGAGATGCTGCCTGACCTGCTGAATTAGTCCAGCATTTTGTGAATAAATACCTTTATCCGGTAGTGTTCGCTTAAACGCCTCTACACTTTGTACATGACTTGAGTAGGGGAAAGAAGAAATGACAAGTTTGGACAATTCTTCGATTACGTTGGCCGTTTTCTTTTCGAGGCAACGTGATGTGCAGATGGAGTCAATGATAGAACGTCTGGTCCGTGTGATGTAGTAGCCTACATTTATATCTCCCTGCAATTTCTCGCCGGCTAGACAGACACGTACCCGATCCAAAATGTGGTCTAACCCGACAGTCTGCAGTCCACGGTACATCCCGAGAACACTGTAAAAGTTAATGTTGACATACACCATTTTCTCAGACTCCACCTGTAGAAGAGGCGTTAGTGTGCCTCCTTGGGTGTCGCATCAAAGTGCTTGCCCCGCGACAGATTGTTGGTTGGTGTAACGCATGCAACTTGTTCTCAACTATTTTCAATTCCATACAATTGGTACAGATTTGGCCCTGTACTCCATGTAAAGGAGGCATAGCAGTGGACTGAAAACGAATCCTTGCAGGGCTCCGGTGTTATCCTGGAGGAAGTGTAACCTGCCCACACTGACTGAGGACTGTTGGTCATAAAATCGAGCATTCAGGGGTAGAGTAGGTGAAGATACCTCTGTCCCGGCGTTTGGAGATAATAGAAACTCCACCCTCTATCCCATAGAGGTACACTGCTGAATGCGTAATTTAAAGAGCGATGCTATTCCCATTTTCAATATTAAACGGGAACTCACCTTGGACTTGTACTAATCCATAACATTGGTTTTTATTTGCTTATTGGCTACGAACATATTCGCTCCAGCCCTGTTTTAACGTAATGAGTTGTCATCACTAATTTTATGGTGTACAGGGTCGTGGAGGTTCATATCTTTTTGCAAGCGTAAATTACTTCTCATCACAAGTCACTCTGTAACTTGTATCCGAAAGTCAACACCTATATATCGGTTGTACAATGCTTTCAACATCTATCCAGTCCAGGCCTCGCAGACTCCTACATTTACAGTGTCATTCAATTCACTTGTATTCTTCCAAACTGCACAGCGTAGATGATGTGATCAATTGTGGTTCCTTTGGCAGCTCCTTCATCCGAGAGATAAAGCTCAACTTCAGTCTCTACATCGTATTTTAAGTAAGGACTGCCTTCCTTAAATATATAGTGTCAGGGCATAATATTCTGCTGATGAGGTGCGAATAAATGGTATTTAGTAAATGGATAGCATAGACATAGATAGGTGCTTGGCCAGTTCCTCTACTGTGCTACACTCTGACCCTGTTCAGTGTGTGCACGTTGCTCCGTTTGTGGTGTTACCGTCAGTAGTTAGAGCAGGGATTCGCTGCCGTTTTTTGTATGGGCCGAGCTATAGGTAGAGACTAGGACGTTATTCCTTGGAGCGCAGGAAGCTGAGAGGAGCTATATAGGTGTATAAGGGGAACAGATTGGGTGAATGCGCAGTTTTTAACCCAGCAAGGGGAATCAAAAAACAGAGATCATAGGTTTATGGTGGGAAGGGAAGATTTACAAGGAACCTGACGGGAAGACGTTATACTCAGACGGCGATCTGTGCACAGAACGAGCTATCAGAGGAGTTCGTTGAGATATGTTGATTCGAAGCTGGCATTTGTAAGGTCACAACGTTTGTAAATATAACTGCCATCTCGAAAGTAGTAAGAGATAAATAGGTGACTAACTTTCGCTATTTTCGAAGATCCATGTCCATAATGGGGTAGAGGGAATTTAATAGTACCCTAGCCTATGGAGGGAACGTTCATAAGCCAAATAGAGCAGAGAATGAAATTATTCCTAAGTTTGGTGATGCGCGCTTTCAATCATCTCGACCATTTGGCGGATTGGAGTAGGGGAAAGAAGAACTGAACGGGTTTGGCCAAGTCTTTGATTATGTTGGGTGTTTGGATAATGTTATGCAGCGTGGAATGTAGATGGATAATATGAGTGGTTTGGTCTCTGTGATATTTACAACCCTCTGCAATTTCTCGCGGTCTTGGCAGAGTTGTTCCCAATCCAAGCAGCTATGCAACGTGACAATACGCTTGTTACTGTACTTTTCCAAGGTTAACAAGAGACATGACAATTGTCTTTTTGTTTTCGTTTGTTTGCCGCATCAGTCGCCACTCCACGTCAGAGTGGCGAGATTCACAGGAAACTGAAGGGAGGAATTTACACTTCAACGGCGGTGGGTACATGGGACACGTAATCGGAGGAGTTCGTTGGGAAGTGTTCTACAGCCAGAGCGTTTGGAAATGCAGACGCCAATTAGACAGTAGCAAGAAATAACCAGGTAACTGTTGAGCAATAAATGTTGAGCAGGAACTCATTCTGCAACAATATTCAGGTGCGCCGGCGAGCAGCACCGATGATGTCATGCTTTCGTTTTGAAAATTGATACCATACTGCATGTTTTTCGTCAATATCGGAGTTTTGTTGAGATCATTAACTTCTGAAATAACATATATTCCTTCTCTCCGTGGATGTCTTCTGTCATCTGACTATATCCGACTTCCTCTTGTATTTCAGATGCGGGGGAATTAAGATGGCCCGCAACCCAGTATCAGCATTTCCTTTGTTTTCTTCAACCCGTCCCCAGGCTTCACCTTCTCTTTGCATGTGTCCAACAGTCCATTTATGTGTCTCGTAGACAATGTCAGTGAGCATCGCAGTACGGACATTCCCGGTCTGACCAGAGTTGTTCTTTATCTCAGGTCATCTGGTCAGGTTGGGTCTATTATTATCACATGGAACGAGGTGCAGTGGAAAGCTTTCTTTTGCATGCTATTCACTCAGCTCAAATATTCCACACACAAAAATAATCAGTGTAAAGCCAAGTGCAATAGATCGGGTGGAGGGGAAATACAGAATGAAGAATATAGTTCATGATACAGAATATCTTTCTGAATGTAGTTTTATTATTTCTACCAAACCCCGATTTGTCCGGGTATTTGGAATAATTAACAATATTTTCTCAAGCCACCTTGCATAATTCCGGTCCACCGTTCTACTTTGAGCTGCATCTTTACAATTGGAGAACTAGAGACATGTACGAACCCAAATCGTTCATTGACACCCGATGTAAAATTCGTATTAAACTGTGCCGATGTGCATTGGTAAAAGGATTAATGATACAATGCTTCTATTAACTATGAGGCCTCCTTGGTTTGCAAAGGTAAAAAAATTAAGTTGAAAGGTGCATTGAGATTCAGGTTTCAGGGCCAGGTTTATTATTACCACGTGTATCGAGGCGCACGAATAACGTTGCTTTACACGCGATCCAAAGAGATTAAATACGCCATACAGATATTATCAGTTCAAACTCAATAACAATAGATAAAGCAAAGGGAAGATACGGAATGCAGAACATAATTCGCAGTATGGTGGCGCATCTGTTATATAGACAATAGACAATAGACAATAGGTGCAGGAGTAGGCCATTCAGCCCTTCGAGCTAGCACCGCCATTCAATGCGATCATGGCTGATCACCCTCAATCAGTACCCCGTTCCTGCCTTCTCCCCATACCCCCTCACTCCGCTATCCTTAAGAGCTCTATCCAGCTCTCTCTTGAAACCATCCAACGAACTGGCCTCCACTGCCTTCTGAAGCAGAGAATTCCACACCTTCACCACTCTCTGACTGAAAAAGTTCTTCCTCATCTCCGTTCTAAATGGCATACCCCTTATTCTTAAACTGTGGCCCCTTGTTCTGGACTCCCCCAACATTAGGACATGTTTCCTGCCTCTAATGTGTCCAATCCCCTAATTATCTTATATGTTTCAATAAGATCCCCCCTCATCCTTCTAAATTCCAGTGTATACAAGCCCAATCGCTCCAGCCTTTCAACATACGACAGTCCTGCCATTCCGGGAATCAACCTAGTGAACCTACGCTGCACGCCCTCCATAGCAAGAATATCCTTCCTCAAATTTGGAGACCAAAACTGCACACAGTACTCCAGGTGCGGTCTCACCAGGGCCCGGTACAACTGTCGAAGGACCTCTTTGCTCCTATACTCAACTCCTCTTGTTATGAAGGCCAACATTCCATTGGCTTTCTTCACTGCCTGCTGCACCTGCATGCTTCCTTTCATTGACTGATGCACTAGAACACCCAGATCTCGTTGAACTCCCCTTCCTCCTAACAACTATTCGCCTTGGAGTAGGGACCGTACTATCGCGAAGGCGGCAAGGTAAGCGATCTGGTCAACTGTTGGTACTTCGAAGGCCCCTTTTTTCGTGGGATAAATCATGACTTCAATCTATGCACCGAATTGAAGATACGTATCGCGATATTAAAATGAGATAACGACAAAGGAATATAGTCTATGGAGCATGTGCTGGTAAATGGGACTTATTAATTGGAAATCATAGACTAAGATATTTGCTCGGCTGTTTCTCTGCCGTGTGACTCGTGGCTCTCGGTTCCATCTATGTAGTTTATTTCCATTTGCGGTATCACCGTCGTTAGTTAAAGCAAGGCTTCGCTCATAATTCTTTGTATGGCCCGAGCTCTGGGCAGAGTTACTTTCTATACTCCTTGGATGGCAGGAGCCTGGGGTAATCTGAGAAAGGTGTATGAATCGTGAGAGGAATAAATAGTGTGGATGCACTATGTCATTTATCCAGAATGGGGAATCAAATAACAGAGGTCAGAGGGTTAAGTTAAGAGAGGCAAGATTTACAAGGAACTGGAAGGGAAGACATTTACACTCAGATGGTGATGGGTATAAAGATCCAGCTTTCAGAAATGTTAGTTGAGATATGTTGAAGATAGCTCATTTATACAGCCACAACATTTGGAAAATAGCTAACAAATCGATTTTAGCAATAAGTAAGCGTTATCGGCTATTCCCAATGTTCAGGTGCGATGGCAATGTAATTTCCAGTCCAACTCAGGTGCGTTTGAGTTGTGCGAATTATGCATTTGTTTTGGAATATCAGTTATTTTGTGCGGTCACTCACTTCGGATATTCGATACGTTTTCGTTACTCCACGGGTGTCATCTCAATCTTCTGCGTTGATCTTGCTGTACTTTTGTATTCAGATATCCCGGCAATTACTACGGTCCACAATTCAGTTTCAGCACAACTGTATTCTGCCTGCTGTCCCCGTTCCTCATCTTCTCTTCGCTTTGTCCAGCATTTTTTGTGCTTATCGACTATTCATCGCTTTCTCTTGCATATCAACACCATCTTTGTCACATCGACTATCTTTGTCTCCTTCATTGTACGAACATTCCCGCTCTGATGACGGTTGTTTGATGTCAAATTGTTAGGTTAGGGACGGTCTATAAATGTCACATGTATCGAGGAACAGTGAAACGCTTATCTTTACGTGCTCTTCACTCAGATCAGATATACTGCACAGCTCAAACTCAAATGCATCAGAGAGAGCAAAGAGCAAGAGATAAAATGCAGAACAGTCCCGCGAGTTTGATGATAAGCTTGGATGATACAGTGCAATTTAAGGCAGAACCTTAGTCTCTAAATAGGAGTCTTAGGTAGGTGCCTCTCTTATCCAGGTGATCTGGGGATGTGTAGGGCGAGGGCGATGTCATCGTTGGACTTGTTGTGGCGGTAGGCGAACTGCAGTGGGCCAAGGCCTCTGGGTATACTGTATTTAATGCGTTCCATAACAAGCCTCCCAAAGCATTTCATGATGGTGAATGCCAAGGCAACTGTTCGGTACTTGTTTAAACTTGAGGTCTTGCGTTTCTTCGGCACCAAAATGATAGTGGTCTTCTCGATGCAGCTGTGTACTTGAGCGCGGAGTAGGGGGAGAATAAAGATGTACGCGAATACACTTGTTGGCTGTTCCGCGCAGCTTCCAAAGGCACGGCCAGGAACTCCGTCTGGGCCTGTTGCTTTTCGTGGGTTTACCCACAGGAAGGCCGCTCTAACATCAGCAACAGCCACCCTGGGGAGAGGTACAATGTAGTCTGAAGAGCCAGTTGTCACCGCCCTGTTGTCCTTCAGCTCGAAGCGGGCATAGAAAGTATTCAGTTCATCTGTTTGGCTTGCACATCAACAATGATGTTGCTGAAAATTCGTTGCATCCAGTTATCTTAATCAGACCGTGCCACATTCTCCGTGTGTGACCCAGAGATTGTACTGGGATGCAAGTTTGAACCGGTATTGCCTCTTGGCATCCTTGATGGCTTTGCGGAGACCGCAGCGTGGCTCCTTGGACCGCTTGGGATAGTTTGACTTTTGTGCATCGGACCTGTGAATGTATATCCATGGTTTCCGATTGAGGAGCACTCGGATTGACTTCGGCGGCACACAGTCTTCCACTCACTTGTTGATGAAGTCAGTCACAGCAGAGGCGCACTCGTTCAGGTTAGCTGCAGAATCCCTGACCATGGACCAGTCTACTGTCTTAAAGCAGTCGCGTAAGATGTCATCCGCGTCCGTTGACCAGCTTTTTCCAACTCTCTGCATCGGATCCTCCTGCTTCAATTGTTGCTGCTTGTTGGCAGAGAGCAGAAGCACAGCTCGGTTGTCAGATATCCAGAAATGTGGCCGAGGGACAGAGCGACATGGAACAATCCCTACAGGATGGATGAGGCGAGCCTGGACGAGGGAACATATAGAATGCACTGAAGGGACACAGTGGACCAGGTTAATGCTGAGTAATGTTCCTAGCTCCAGTTTGGTTATTGTATTGTTTATTTACAAGGATGGATGGGCGTATGTTCCTGTGTGTATCTTGTTACACACCGTGGAAGTTCTTTGATGGAGTCCATCAGGAGCACACATAGAGGTAGGAACACCAGCAGACAGAGACGGGAAAACATAGAAAGATAGAGACATGAATACTCACAGAGAAGTAGGAACATTTACGGAAACAGGCAAGACCCTCCCCTAATTCTACGTAGGTTTGCCTTCTCCTGACTTCCCATTTGCAGGCGCACTCCCCTATTTCCACATTTACAGTTTCCCTGCGCTAATTTCATATTTGTTGTTTATCCACCCGCCATACTTCAATAACAGTGCACCCGCAAATCCCCATTTCCTGGTGCCCTCCCCTAATTGACCATTTACCGGTGCTCTCCCGTAATTACCATATATAAGGACATTCCCCTGAATGAACAAATATCTTCCACCAACACAGAAAATAAGTTTTGTATCAAAAGAGAATAGAGATACAGAATCTGGAATCCTGCAACAGAACGCTGGAAAGCAACAGGTTTCATTCGACGTTGCGGCCCAATTCCCAGTGAGGTCGAGCACAGGGAGCTGAATTATTATAAAGTAGGTAAAGCTATAATGGGGACAGGCAGGGAGA
Source organism: Rhinoraja longicauda (assembly GCF_053455715.1). NCBI lineage: Eukaryota > Metazoa > Chordata > Chondrichthyes > Rajiformes > Arhynchobatidae > Rhinoraja > Rhinoraja longicauda. Next base: position 15,069,589 of record NC_135991.1, on the reverse strand, counting down.
GCATGGAATGTGCTGTGTAGCACAGCGTATGAAAGAGGGTCGGAATGAGATGTTCCGTCTATCTGTTCGGGAGGACTTGATGAAGGTCCTGACGGAACAAATGGGAAGTGAGGAGAAAGATTCCACAGAGAGAAATAGACAGAGGGAGGGTGGGGGACAGACTGACGACACTGGGTGTGAACATATTTTCTGGATGTTGTGGTCTGCCCTAGTTAATTGTGGGAAGCTGCAATAAGTATAGGAGCAAAGCGGTCCTTCTGCAGTTGTATAGGGCCCTGGTTAGACCACATCTGTAGAATTGTGTGCAGTTTTGCTCTCCTAATTTGAGGAAGGACATCCTTGCTACTGAGGCATGTGGTTCCGGAGGACAATCCCCGGGATGGCGGGACTGTCGCATTAGCAAAGATTGAAGACTGGGCTTGTCTTCACTGGAATTTAGAAGGATGAGAGGGGATCTTATAGAAACGTATAACATTATGAATGGACTGGACAATCCAGATACTGGAAAAATGTTCCCAAATGTTGGGGGAGTCCAGAAACATGGGCCAAAGTCTAAGAATAAAGGGAAAGCCATTTAAAACTGAGGTGAACAAAAAACCATTTCACCCAGAGAGATGTGAATTTGTGCAATTCTCTGCGACAGAAGGCAGTGCAGGCCAATTCAGTGGATGAATTTAAAAGTTTTGGATAGAGCTCGAGGAGATAGTGAAATCAAGCGATATGGGGAGAAGGCAGGCACGGGTTACTGATTGTGGATGGTCAGCTATGATCACAATGAATGGCGGTGCTGGCTCGAAGGGCCAAATGGCTTCCTCCTGCACCTATTTTTCTATGCTTTCATGGGTTTACCGGGAAAATCTGACGGGTGGAGAATTCCATCCTGGTTCCAGGGACCGGCTCACAGTGAGTAATAATTGGCCATGGAAGACATTTAACTCAATTAAAAATTCTTCCTTTTTATTAATGAGTGCTGATTGCGATCTGAACGAAATCTCCGCTGCTCCAGGGAGGCGGATTGCCCATGGTTTGGGCAAACTGCGGTGACCGGTAATCAAACCCTGGCCAAATGCTTAGCAGGCAGCTGGTGTGCTGTAATCAATAACTGAAGAAAGCAGACGCACAACAGCATGTATTTTCCCCAGAATCCAGAGCAGCAGTAGTGACGATCAGACGCACCAAATTTAGAAAAGGAAATGCGGAAACTACCCACTGCGAGAAATTATCCCCAAATGATCAATTGATTGTTTCTTCTCCGCTCTGGTTGCAGTTCTGATTCTGTCCACGGGATGTCCCCATAACCCAAAAGCTGGAAGTTGGGCAACGAGCAGGAATTGTTCACCCGGGATGGAACTAAAATGAGAGTCAGCGCTTCAGTGTCTGAGGAGCTAAAAATAGAACTTCGCACAGCTCGCAACAGTTGACAAATTGAATCTTTGATATAAAATGTTATTTTCAAGCAAGTGCGATTGGTTTCTAAATGATGCCCAACCGTGGAAAAGCAATTAGAGTCCAATTCGTGACTCATCCCCGGCTGTCTTCCAGGCACACAATATCACTCTCTTTATAGTTATAGAGTCGAACAGCACGACGGAAAACCTTATGGAACAAGCCAATGGAATGTTGGCATTCATAACAAGAGGAGTTGAGTATAGGAGCAAAGAGGTCCTTCTGCAGTTGTATAGGGCCCTATTGAGACCGCACCTGGAGTACTGTGTGCAGTTTTGGTCTCCAAATTTGAGGAAGGATATTCTTGCTATTAAGGGCGTGTAGCGTAGGTTTGCTAGGTTAATTTCCGGAATGGCGGGACTATCATATGTTGAAAGACTGGAGCGACTAGGCTTGTATACATTGGAATTTAGAAGGATGAGAGGAGATCTTATCGAAACGTATGATTATTAAGGGGTTGGACACGTTAGAGGCAGGAAACATGTTCCTAATGTTGGGGGAGTCCTGAACAAGGGGCCACAGTTTAAGAATAAGGGGTAGGTCATTTATAACCATATAACCATATAACAATTACAGCACGGAAACAGGCCTGTTCGGCCCTACCAGTCCACGCCGACCACTTTCTCTGACCTAGTCTGATCTACCTCCTCTCAGACCATAACCCTCCAATCCCCTCCCATCCATATACCTATCCAATTTACTCTTAAATAATAAAATCGAGCCTGCCTCCACCACTTCCACCGGAAGCTCATTCCATACAGCCACCACCCTCTGAGTAAAGAAGTTACCCCTCATGTCACCCCTAAACTTTTGTCCCTTAATTCTGAAGTTATGTCCCCTTGTTGGAATCTTCCCCACTCTCAAAGGGAAAAGCCTACCCACGTCAACTCTGTCCGTCCCTCTTAAAATTTAAAAAACCTCTATCAAGTACCCCCTCAACCTTCTACGCTCCAAAGAATAAAGACCCAACCTGTTCAACCTCTCCCTGTAGCTTAAGTGCTGAAACCCAGGCAACATTCTAGTAAATCTCCTCTGTACCCTCTCCATTTTGTCGACATCCTTCCTATAATTTGGCGACCAGAACTGCACACCATACTCCAGATTCGGCCTCACCAATGCCCTGTACAATTTTAACATTACATCCCAACTTCTATATTCGATGCTCTGATTTATAAAGGCAAGCATACCGAACGCCTTCTGCACCACCTTATCCACATGAGATTCCACCTTCAGGGAACAATGCACAGTTATTCCCAGATCCCTCTGTTCCACTGCATTCCTCAATTCCCTACCATTTACCCTGTACGTCTTATTTTGATTTGTCCTACCAAAATGCGGCACCTCACACTTATCAGCATTAAACTCCATCTGCCATCTTTCAGCCCAACCTTCCAAAAGGCCCAAATCTCTCTGTAGACTTTGAAAATCTACTTCATTATTAACTACACCACCTATCTTAGTATCATCTGCATACTTACTAATCCAATTTGCCACACCATCATCCAGATCATTAATGTAAATGACAAACAACAGTGGACCCAACACAGATCCTTGGGGTACTCCACTAGACACTGGCCTCCAACCTGACATACAGTTGTCAACCATTACCCTCTGGTATCTCCCATTCAGCCATTGTTGAATCCATCTTGCAACCTCACTATTAATACCCAATGATTTAACCTTCTTAATCAACCTTCCATGTGGAACCTTGTCAAATGCCTTACTGAAGTCCATATAGACAACATCCACAGTCTTGCCCTCATCAATTTCCCTGGTAACCTCTTCAAAAAATTCAAGAAGATTAGTCAAACAAGACCTTCCAGGCACAAATCCATGTTGAGTGTTTCTAATCAGGCCTTGTTTATCCATGTGATTATATATATTGTCCCTAAGTATCTTTTCCATTATTTTTCCCACCACAGACGTCAAACTAACACGTCTATAATTGCTAGGTTTACTTTTAGAACCTTTTTTAAACAAAGGCACAACATGCGCAATGCGCCAATCTTTCGGCACCATCCCCGTTTCTAATGACGTTTGAAATATTTCCGTCATAGCCCCTGCTATTTCTGCACTAACTTCCCTCAATGTCCTAGGGAATATCCTATCAGGACCTGGAGACTTATCCACTTTTATATTTTTCAAAAGTGTCCGTACCTCCTCTTCTTTGATCCTCATAATTTCCATCACTACTCGACTTGTTTCGCTTACCTCACATAATTCAATATCCTTCTCCTCAGTGAATACCGAAGAAAAGAAATTGTTTAATATCTCCCCCATTTCTTCCGGCTCAGCACATAGCTGTCCACTCTGACTCTCTAATGGACCAATTTTATCCCTCGCTATCCTTTTGCTATTGACATATCTGTAGAACCCCTTGGGGTTTACTTTTACATTAATTGCCAAAGCAACCTCATATCTTTTTTTCGCTTTTCTAATTTCCTTCTTAAGATTCCTTTACATTCTTTATATTCCTCAAGAACCTTATTTACTCCCTGCCGCTTATATTTATTGTATATCTCCCTCTTTTTCCGAACCAAGTGTCCAATTTCCCTGGAAAACCACGGCTCTTTCAAATTATCATTCTTTCTTTTCCACCGAACAGGGATATAAAGACTCTGTACTCTCAAAATGTCACCTTTAAATATCCTCAATTTCTCTATTATATTCTTTTCATGAAACAAAATGTCCCATTTCACTCCTTTTAAATCCTTTCTCATCTCCTCAAAATTAGCCTTTCTCCAATCCAATATCTCAACCCTTAGTCCAGATTTGACCTTCTCCATAATTATATTGAAACTAATGGCATTGTGATCACTAGACCCAAAGTGCTCCTCAACACATACCTCCGTCACCTGACCCGTCTCATTTCCTAACAGGAGGTCCAACACTGCCCCTTCTCTGGTAGGTACCTCTACGTATTGCTGCAAAAAACTATCCTGCACACATTTTACAAACTCCAAACCATCCAGCCCTTTAACAGAATGTGATTCCCAGTCTATGTACGGAAAATTGAAATCACCCACAATCACTACTCTGTGCTTACTACGAATATCTGCTATCTCCTTACAAATTTGCTCTTCCAATTCTCGTTCCCTTTTTGGCGGTCTATTATACACCCCTGTAAGTGTTGCTAAGCCTTTCTCATTTCTGTGTTCCACCCAAACAGCCTCCCAAATCGAGCCATCTAGTCTATCCTGCCAAAGCACTGCTGTGATATCCTCCCTGACAAGCAATGCAACACCCCCACCTCTTGCCCCTCCGATTCTATCACATCTGAAACAATGAAATCCTGGAATATTTAATTGCCAATCGCAATCCTCCTACAACCGTGTTTCACTGATCGCCACAACTTCATACTTCCAGATATCAATCCAGGCTCTAAGCTCATCCACCGAAAATATCCACATTTAAGGGACCCATCATTTCTTATTCTCAGTTTATTTCTTTTCACTTCTTTCTCTCCTACATATTGGGTCTGAGTGTTTCCCTTTTCGGCCTCCTGCCTCACACATTGCCTATTAGCTATCTGTGTTTGAGCCCCTCCACCCAACCGTACCAATTTGAAGTCTCCGCAATTACCTTAGCAAATCTCCCCGCCAGGATATTGGTTCCCCTCAGGTTCAGATGCAACCCGTCCTTTTTGTACAGGTCATACTTCCTCCAGAAGAGGTACCAATGATCCAGCAACTTGAATCCCTGCTCCCTGCACCAGTCCTTCAGCCACGTATTTATCCTCCACCTCACTCCATTCCTATTCTCACTATCGCGTGGCACAGGCAGTAAGCCTGAGATTATCACTTTGGAAGTCCTTTTTTTAAACTCTCTTCCTAGCCCCCTAAATTCTCCTTTCAGGACCTCTTCCCTTATCCTACCTATATGTACCACGACCTCTGGCTCCTCTCCAACCCTTTTCAGGATATCTTGGACACGTTCAGATACATCCCGGACACTGGCACCAGGGAGGCAAACTACCATCCGGGTCTCCCGACTGCGTCCACAGATTCGCCTATCTGACCCCCTCACTACAGAGTCCCCTATCACTATCGCTCTCTTCTTCCTTTCCCTACCCTTCTGAGCAACAGGGCCGGACTCCGTGCCAGAGGCCCGGGCGCCGTCCCTGCCCCCAGGTAGGCTGTGCTCCCCAACAGTACCTAAACAGGAGTATTTATTGCCATGGGGTACATCCACTGGGGTACTCTCTAGTCCCTGCCTCTGCTCCTTGCCTCCCCCCTAACCTTTAGCCACTTGTCTACCTCTCGTGGTCTTGGAGTGACCACCTCTCTATAACTCCTCTCTATAACCTCCTCACTCTCCCTGACCAGACGGAGGTCATCAATCTGCCGCTCCAGGTTCCTAATACGGTCCCTTAGGAGCACCATCTCTTCGCACCTGGCGCAGATGTGGATGTCTGGAAGACTATCAGACTCCCAGATTCCCCACATCCGACACCCAGAACAATAAACTGCCCTGGCACTCATACTCCCCCTTAACTGGGAACTTTGCAGAGTGGTCTGCTCCAACCGCTCCTACCGCTCCTGGGCCTCTGTAAGAACAAAGCCCCGTGCTCGGTTTCCAAACCTACCGCCCGGCCGCTGCTCCAACCGCTCCAACCGCCCACCAAAAAGAACTGAGTGATCTCCTGGGAGAGGCGAAAAACCGGATAAAAACCCAGGCCAATTTGGGAAAAAAAATCCGGGAAATTCCTCTCCGACCCCAAGCTAGGCGATCGAAACTTGTCCGGGAGATCATACAGGTCTTACTCCTTACTATCTCCATACAATACTTCCCAAGCAACACAGCTGCAATCAATGATTACAATCACATAACAATTAAGAATGTGATTGGGTTGCATCCTGTACTGAGATGGGGATTTTTTTTTCAGTCGGAGAGTAGTGAATCTGTGGAATTCTCTGCCTCAGAAGGCAGTGGAGGCCAATTCTCTGAATGCATCCAAGAGAGAGCTCGATAGAGCTCAAGGATGGCGGAGTCAGGGGGTATGGGGAGAAGGCAGGAACGGGGTACTGATTGAGAATGATCAGCCATGATCACATTAAATGGCGGTGCTGGCTCGAAGGGTCGAATGGCCTCCTCCAACACCTATTGTCTATTGCCTATTGTCTATTGTCTATTGTCTTCCAGTCACACAATTCCACTCTATTTATAGTTTTAAAGTCAAACAGCACGACGGAAAACCTTATGGAACAAATTGACTATGCCGCGAAATATTTCAGTTATTTTAGTTCAGTGGGACTGAAGGCTGATGAATCCCCAGGGCCTGATGGTCTGCATCACATAGTACTCAAGGAGGTGGCTCTCGAAATCGTGGTAATCATTTTCCAATGTTCAATAGATTCAGGTTCAGTTCCTGTGGAACTGAATGTTATCCAACTTTTCAAGAAAGGAGCGAGAGAGAAAACGGGGAATTATAGCCTGATCGGTGGTGGGGAAGATGCTGGAGTCTATTATTAAAGAGGTAAAAACAAAGCATTTGGATAGCAGTAAAAGGATTGGTCCAAGTCAGCATGGATTTTCGGAGGGGAAATCCTGCTTGACTAATCTTCTGAATTTTTTTGACGATGTGACAAGTAAAATGGATGAAGGAGAGCCAGTGGATATAGTGTATCTAGACTTTCAGAAAGGCTTTGATAAGATCCCACACGGGAGATTGATGAGTAAAATTAAAGCTCATGGTATTGGGGTAGGGTATTCACATGGATAGAGAATTGGTTTGCAGACAGGAAGCAAAGAGTAGGAATAAATGGGTCCCTTTCAGAATGGCAGGCAGTGGCGAATGGAGTGTCGCAAGGCTCGGTGCTGAGGCCATAACTATTTACAATATATATTAATGATTTAGATGATGCAATTAGAAGTAACACTAGCAAGTTTGCAGACGACACAAAGCTGGCTGGCAGAGTGAACTGTGAAGATGGTGTTAGGAGATTGCAGGGTGACTTGGAAAAGTTGAGTGAGTGGGCAGATGCATGGAAAATGCGGTATAGTGTAGATAAAAGTGCGGTTATCCACTTTGGCGGCGAAAACAAAGAGGCAAATTATTATCTCAACGGTGTCAGATTATGTAAAGGGAAGTGCAACGAAACCTTGGTCTCCTTGCACACCAGTCACTGAAAGTAAGCGTGCAGGTGCAATAGGCAGTGAAACAACCTAATGTCATGTTGGCCTTCATAACTTGGGATTTGAGTACAGGAGCAAAGAGGTCCTTGTGCGCTTGTGTAGGGCCTTGGTGAGATCTGGGAGAGAAGGAATGGGAGACGTTCTTCAGAATTATGGCT